>NC_136263.1:60922606-61423677 GCF_964187855.1 Myxine glutinosa | reverse complement strand
CTCTTTAAACGCCGTCGATTAGTCAATTCGAAATTCAACATGGCGGTGTACATAAGATAATATGTTGTTCTGTGATTTTGTATTGATACTTGTACATCCTAAATTCAATATGAAAAACTTTATGACGCATTTTATCAATTTTGGCGGCCATTTTGTAAAACATGGCCGCCATGTTCATTTTCACAGTTGGCTAATCGACTCTATTTGAAGAGTATCTATATAGGAATATAATTGCCAAATTTAATTCTTGTGTCTCAATGTGAACGATTCACCCTTATAATGGGTGTTAGCCGCTCATTGCTACTTTGTCTGCGGTGTTTTTCATTCCTGGAGGTCATGGCCTCCTAAGTTCCATCAGGATGGTTTCTGTTGCTAAAACTGCATCCTCATCAATACCCCTTCATTCGAGGGGTCGGCGTGACGTCACAGTCACGTGATTTTGCTTGGCTACACGACCGCCATATTGGCAAAGGGGAAAACAAAAGCCATTTCACGCATGACTTTCGGAAACATACTTGCTCATCTGTCGCTTTATTTTGGTTGAATTATTGATACATTTAGTTCATCCAACTGTTTGCAATGTCCTCTCAGTATCCGGAACATTTGCTAGGTGAGGCATTGGCCAGATATTGAGTGAAACTGCAATTAATTGGGCTTGACTATTGTCCCGACCAGCATTCGGCTGATTCGTGTAAAAAGTTAAGTGTCTTGTTACTCAAGTTAGCCTAAATAAAGTTACATGTAAATTTACATCTGAGTGTTGCTGGGGAGAGTAACAAATGTCAGATTAGAAATCGACTCCCGGAAGTCTGTCAGGTTAATCGGACGAAAAAAATGTTAGGCTTGGCCTTGGCCTTGTCTTGGCATGGCTTCTGTTAAATGTAGCCATCAGCCCAGATCACATGTTAAATGTAGCCATAAGCCCAGAACACATGTTAAATGTAGCCATAAGCCCAGAACACATGTTAAATGTAGCAATAAGCCCATATCACATGTTAAATGTAGCCCTAAACCCAGATCACGTGTTAAATGTAGCCATAAGCCCAGATCACATGTTAAATGTAGCCCTAAACCCAGATCACATGTTAAATGTAGCCATAAGCCCAGATCACATGTTAAATGTAGCCATAAGCCCAGAACACATGTTAAATGTAGCCATAAGCCCAGAACACATGTTAAATGTAGCAATAAGCCCATATCACATGTTAAATGTAGCCCTAAACCCAGATCACGTGTTAAATGTAGCCATAAGCCCATATCACATGTTAAATGTAGCCATAAGCCCAGATCACATGTTAAATGTAGCCATAAGCCCAGATCACATGTTAAATGTAGCCATAAGCCCATATCACATGTTAAATGTAGCCATAAACCCAGATCACATGTTAAATGTAGCCATAAGCCCATATCACATGTTAAATGTAGCATAAGCCCAGATCACATGTTAAATGTAGCCATAAGCCCAGATCACATGTTAAATGTAGCCATAAACCCAGATCACATGTTAAATGTAGCCATAAGCCCAGATCACATGTTAAATGTAGCCATAAGCCCAGATCACATGTTAAATGTAGCCATAAGCCCATATCACATGTTAAATGTAGCCATAAACCCAGATCACATGTTAAATGTAGCCATAAGCCCATATCACATGTTAAATGTAGCATAAGCCCAGATCACATGTTAAATGTAGCCATAAGCCCAGATCACATGTTAAATGTAGCCATAAACCCAGATCACATGTTAAATGTAGCCATAAGCCCAGATCACGTGTTAAATGTAGCCATAAGCCCATATCACATGTTAAATGTAGCCATAAGCCCAGATCACATGTTAAATGTAGCCATAAGCCCAGAACACATGTTAAATGTAGCAATAAGCCCATATCACATGTTAAATGTAGCCCTAAACCCAGATCACGTGTTAAATGTAGCCATAAGCCCATATCACATGTTAAATGTAGCCATAAGCCCAGATCACATGTTAAATGTAGCCATAAGCCCAGATCACATGTTAAATGTAGCCATAAACCCAGATCACATGTTAAATGTAGCCATAAGCCCAGATCACATGTTAAATGTAGCCATAAGCCCATATCACATGTTAAATGTAGCCATAAACCCAGATCACATGTTAAATGTAGCCATAAGCCCATATCACATGTTAAATGTAGCCATAAGCCCAGAACACATGTTAAATGTAGCCATAAGCCCAGAACACATGTTAAATGTAGCCATAAGCCCAGATCACACGTTAAATGTAGCCATAAGCCCATATCACATGTTAAATGCATATCACATGTCATTAATAAGCCCTCTTCCTCCCCCACCCATCCTGATTTCAGAGCCAAAAAATTTCTGTTCCAAATGGCATGACCGTTCATAATTCTGTGTTCTCTTCATCACACAACAATACGGCACATCACACAATGCTGGTTTCCTTTGCTTGTCTCGCAGGCTCTCAATGGGTTCGTCATCGTGATAACAATGAATGGGACAATATTTTATGCTTCACACACCGTTGAAAAATACCTCGGATTTCACCAGGTAGGGAACCCTGCAAACCCTCCGTCCCTTTACACACCACATATGGTATGTCCACTGACTGCACACCATGGTACATTAGGTGTGTCTACTGAGAAAGGAGTAAGTGCAGTACACACACACACACACACACACACACACACACACACACACACACACACACACACACACACACACACACACACACACACACACACACACACACACACATACACACACACACACACTATCGAATTGAACTACAAGAAACGTTTTTCTAAGTGAGATCTTTTCTTGCAGTGCGACATTGTCCAACAGAGCATGTACGACCTTGTACACCCTGATGACCACGTGATTTTGCAGCATTCTCTCAGTCCATCTTCGCGCCATCTCAGTAAGCCTTGCGTTGGGAAGGTGTGCCTTGCTTTGGGGAAGGTGTGCCTTGCGTTGGGGAAGGTGTGCCTCGCGTTGGGGAAGGTGTGCCTTGCGTTGGGGAAGGTGTGCCTTGCTTTGGGGAAGGTGTGCCTTGCGTTGGGAAGGTGTGCCTTGCTGTGGGGAAGAATGAGAAAAAGGATAGGAATTCACTTATTCATAGGGAACTGACAAGATACCTCAGAGAGAATACTCCATTTAAACCTGTGGAGCCTGGGTTTGATTCCCAACTCGACCTATTAACCTTTATCCAGGTGCTTCGCGAGCAGGACAGTATCCATGAGCATCAGGTGGAATGTTAACCTGGGTACTTGTTTTTCCCCATTATTTCGTGTCGCTGGATGTTAAAGATCCCACACCGTGTTTTAAAAGAGTAGACCATTGTGTGTTGGAACAGCTCGGCCGCATTCCACACGATCCAGGCTGATTCCGTCTCTGGTTAAACAATTCCTCCATGAGCTGCTTCGCACAACCTACGCAACACCAGGAGAACTACCCGAACCAATGGCTACCAGTGGCAGGACAGAGGGCTTTATTATAAGTCGACTTCATTAACCGCCGTTTGTTTTACTTAGACTTGATTAACCGCCGTTTGTTTTACTTAGACTTCATTAACCGCTGTTTGTTTTACTTAGACTTGATTAACCGCTGTTTGTTTTACTTAGACTTGATTAACCGCTGTTTGTTTTACTTAGACTTCATTAACCGCTGTTTGTTTTACTTAGACTTGATTAACCGCTGTTTGTTTTACTTAGACTTCATTAACCGCTGTTTGTTTTACTTAGACTTGATTAACCGCTGTTTGTTTTACTTAGACTTCATTAACCGCTGTTTGTTTTACTTAGACTTGATTAACCGCTGTTTGTTTTACTTAGACTTGATTAACCGCTGTTTGTTTTACTTAGACTTGATTAACCGCCGTTTGTTTTACTTAGACTTGATTAACCGCCGTTTGTTTTACTTAGACTTGATTAACCGCTGTTTGTTTTACTTAGACTTGATTAACCGCTGTTTGTTTTACTTAGACTTGATTAACCGCCGTTTGTTTTACTTAGACTTGATTAACCGCCGTTTGTTTTACTTAGACTTGATTAACCGCTGTTTGTTTTACTTAGACTTGATTAACCGCCGTTTGTTTTACTTAGACTTGATTAACCGCTGTTTGTTTTACTTAGACTTGATTAACCGCTGTTTGTTTTACTTAGACTTGATTAACCGCTGTTTGTTTTACTTAGACTTGATTAACCGCCGTTTGTTTTACTTAGACTTGATTAACCGCTGTTTTTTTTACTTAGACTTGATTAACCGCCGTTTGTTTTACTTAGACTTGATTACCCGCCGTTTGTTTTACTTAGACTTGATTACCCGCTGTTTGTTTTACTTAGACTTGATTAACCGCCGTTTGTTTTACTTAGACTTGATTACCCGCCGTTTGTTTTACTTAGACTTGATTACCCGCCGTTTGTTTTACTTAGACTTGATTACCCGCCGTTTGTTTTACTTAGACTTGATTACCCGCTGTTTGTTTTACTTAGACTTGATTAACCGCCGTTTGTTTTACTTAGACTTGATTAACCGCTGTTTATTTTACTTAGACTTGATTAAATGCTGTTTGTTTTACTTAGACTTGATTAACCGCTGTTTGTTTTACTTAGACTTCATTAACCTCTGTTTATTTTACTTAGACTTGATTAACCGCTGTTTGTTTTACTTAGACTTGATTAACCGCTGTTTGTTTTACTTAGACTTGATTAACCGCTGTTTGTTTTACTTAGACTTGATTAACCGCTGTTTGTTTTACTTAGACTTGATTAACCGCCGTTTGTTTTACTTAGACTTGATTAACCGCTGTTTGTTTTACTTAGACTTGATTAACCGCCGTTTGTTTTACTTAGACTTGATTAACCGCTGTTTGTTTTACTTAGACTTGATTAACCGCTGTTTGTTTTACTTAGACTTGATTAACCGCTGTTTGTTTTACTTAGACTTGAATAACCGCCGTTTGTTTTACTTAGACTTGATCACCCACCGTTTGTTTTACTTAAACTTGATTAAACGCCGTTTGTTTTACTTAAGCTTGATTAACCGCCGTTTGTTTTACTTAGACTTGATTAACCGCCGTTTGTTTTACTTAGACTTGATTAACCGCCGTTTGTTTTACTTAGATTTGATTAACCGCCATTTGTTTTACTTAGACTTGATTAACCGCCGTTTGTTTTACTTAGACTTGATTAACCGCCGTTTGTTTTACTTAGACTTGATTAACCGCCGTTTGTTTTACTTAGACTTGATTAACCGCCGTTTGTTTTACTTAGACTTGATTAACCGCCGTTTGTTTTACTTAGACTTGATTAACCGCCGTTTGTTTTACTTAGAATTGATTAACCGCCGTTTGTTTTACTTAGACTTGATTAACCGCCGTTTGTTTTACTTAGACTTGATTAACCGCCGTTTGTTTTACTTCGACTTGATTAACCGCCGTTTGTTTTACTTAGACTTGATTAACCGCCGTTTGTTTTACTTAGACTTGATGAACCGCCGTTTGTTTTACTTAGACTTGATTAACCACCGTTTGTTTTACTTAGACTTGATTAACCGCCGTTTGTTTTACTTAGACTTGATTAACCGCCGTTTGTTTTACTTAGACTTGATTAACCGCTGTTTGTTTCACTTAGACTTGATTAACCACTGTTTGTTTCACTTAGACTTGATTAACCACTGTTTGTTTCACTTAGACTTGATTAACCGCTGTTTGTTTCACTTCGACTTGATTAACCGCTGTTTGTTTTACTAAGACTTGATTGTTGTAAAATCAAGATACAACATCGACCCAAAAGGTAGGTTTAATCGAAATTCGTTCTCAACAGCATCTAGAGAGAAACCAATAAACATTGTATTAATATTACAGGTGAATACAGGTGCGTACAGGTGGTATAATCATAAATGAGCTTATGATATATATAGCAGAATCGTTACCTTTCTATGGAAGCCCAGAGGAGCTATAGAGTTACATTGTGATAATGGATGTGCATCTCCTGTCTGCGCTGAAAGGCAGTCTCTTATATATATAAGAGCCGCGAAGGTGTCGCGTAGCGGCCATGAGGAGAATAACATCAGTGTCGTAACTTGGATGACGATTTCATCACATTCTCCCCGCGCTTAGAACTTAACTAGGCGGTAATGAATAGCAGACACATACTGATAATTCAGCAGAGGGATACATAGGAATGCAAAGAACGAAATACATCAGAAGGATGTTACTGCCAGTCGAACGTCCAGGGGCCATCAATCCCGATGGCAGGGTTACTGCATTTCAACCTGTTAGCCTGGTTAGCAATCAATCCCCAGATATAGATGTATCGAGGAGGAAATCCCAATCAAGAAGATATCGAACCGAGCAAGCAGTGTTCATCCCAGGGAGAAGACGATGAGCCCGTGGGTAGCAGTAGTCTTACAGTGGGGTAGTCGGCACAGTAGCTAGATTAGATAATTTGTACCTCGTTGAACAGTGGGGTCGTCGGCACAGTAGCTAGATGGATAAGGTGTACCTTTGCGATATGCAACTCATTACATAAGGTGTGCCTGGCCGAAGAGCGAATGTCCATTCGTCGCAAGGCAACACATTACAGGAAGATGTGTCGATGTGGAAGATGTGTAAATCAGTAAGCCTCTTTACAGTAAGCTGTAACAGTAAGTAAGATTACATGACAGGAGGCCATGACAGTGTAAGCCAATTACAGTAAGTCTGTTCCTGCCTTGGCTCCCCAAGGGTACATGGTCGATCCACATAAGATCCATGTCATGGAATTGCCGAGGGAGAGAACCGACGAGAGCCATAACGAGAGTTACGTGATACCCCGGAGTCCCCCTGTGTTGAAATCACGAGACCCGAGCGCTCTCTGACGGCAAGCAAAACGTTTGCCACGGGTGCCCTCCGTAGGCTGCCCGAACGACCGGCATGACTGATTACGACGACGCACAAAACGTCCGGAACGCGCCGCCCCAGCGGAGCGTGCAGAACCTCCGCGATGCATACATCGCTAGGCGGAGCCATATCGAGCAAAGGGCGCAGACGCTCCTTATCCGGAGAGACGGAGCCATGGGTCACGGTGTACCCCAAAAGGTCTACCGTGCGTAGAGAGTATGGTCACTTCGCCGCATTCATGGTTAAGCGATATTTCCGCGCGACCTCGAGGAAGCGTTTCAGATTAGCGTCGTGATGCTCCTGGTCATACCCACAAACCGTAAGATTGTCCAGATAGACAAAGACATCGGTCAAATTCTCGCGAATTGAATTGTCCCATGCACAAACCGAGAGAGAGTCCCGGCTGGTCAAACCATCCACGGATGTCCAACCGATCCATCCATTCAACGCCTTCATTGCATGGCATGGATCCAGCCGGACTGCGGGTGGATCGACCAGCCACGGACGCAATGACTCAGAGACCCAAAGACACCCATCGCCCCGGATGGACTGTCCATCCATGCAAGATGTCCCGGATGGATTGACCATCCACGGACTCAAAGACTCAAAAGACACAAAGACATCCATGGACGTCATCCTGGGTCCCCATGAGGGGCGAGGTGGGAGGCGGTATACCGGACGGCATCCGGGGGAGCAACAATAACCGCCAGGGATCCCACCCCCCCCCCCCCCCCACCGAGGTGGCAGCAGCGTGCTGCATACCGAAGTCAGACGTCCCTCACAGTCTGGGTCAGTCGGAGCCACAGCCAGTCTGGGGCAGAGGGAAAATGGAATCAGACGAGGCGTCTGCATACCGAAGTCAGACGACCTTCACAGTCCGGGTCAGTCTGAGCCACAGTCAGTCTGGGGCAGAGGGAAAATGGAATCAGACGAGGCGTCTCGCAGTCTCGAAATGTGCGTGGATACGAGCCAAGAACTCTGTCCGATAAACAACAAGCCCAGAGTCAAGGGCGTGCAGGCAGTACGGTGCCCCCGTTACTTGCGCAGGTGACAAGGGAGTCGGGCGCGACGCTCAATGTCACCATTTCACGAGGTCACCGTGTACTCCCTAAACGGCGCGGGCGCGCGACCTTGAGGTAGCGCCGCGATACGTAGTTTACGTCGTTTACGTAAAGGACATTTGGTACGTAGTTTACCAAGGTACATGGAAATGTAAACGAATCCCCGATGAGATCGCGTGACGATGACGATGACATTCAGTCGATGACGTCATCAATTGGTTCGGGCGCGTGCGGGCGGGTTTGACGGCGAGTTCCAGTTGAGCGGTATCCCCAGACGGAGTAAAGTAGCACTCCGAAATCTAAAGTCTCGCGTCCATTGGGCAGCAGCATTCGAGCGGGCTCGAGATCGGTCTACGGAATACGAACCCGGCCGACGAGCGAAAAGTATTATCTAGGGCGCACCGCGTACGAGGGAAACCGAAAGTTGAGCTCGGCCCGTTGAACCAGTGCGGCTTCGCCGAGTCGAGAGGGTGAGCCCGCCGAGTCGAGGGGCGAGCACGCCGAGTCGAGAGGGCGAGCATGCTTGGCAGCGATAGACTGCACGACCTAAAGTAGCGTCTCGTTTGTTAGCTTTCGGGTCAAAGGATCGAATACATATCACGCCCTGAAGTAGCGTCTCGTTTGAGGTGAATTGAGCATGAAGGATGAAGAGGGGCCATTTGGTCCGTCAAGCCTGCTCTACATCAACACCACATTAATTCAATCCAACAGTTTATCAAATTAAATTAATTGGGTGAAACGCGGGGTGTGGAAAAGGAATGAAAGCAGTCGGTGTACAATGGTCGCAGGTGTTTAACGAATACGCCGTTTGAAGATCGGGAACAACAAATCAGGTAAAACAAAGGACGAAGAAGAACGATCATCTTATAGAATACACATGGTATACGATCATCTATCATAAGCATAAGCCCGAGTGTCGTGAAAGGCTATGAAGGTCCCGCCCGACGTCCTTAGAAACTCATCCGTGCGGCGACGAGTCCTCGCATGGTGCCAAGCGAGCCTCCATTGAGGCGATTCCGGGCAGCGGAGTTCGCCGGCCTCGTTGAGTAGCCACATGTAGGTGGGATTTCGACGGCCGCAATCAGAATCGCCGGCCTCACAGAGTAGGGCCTGCGAGAGGAATCGCATGCGAAGGGGTCCATCCAGCGAAGATGCGGCGCGCGCAACTGGCGCGTCGCGCATAGTAGGGATTCCATCCAGCGATGGTGCGGCGCGTGATTCGCGCGTAAGAGGGGTTCCGACGAGCAGCGATAGGAATCGCCGGCGTCGCAGAGAGTGCCCGCGATGGGTGCCACGTGTGGCTTCGCGTAGGAGGTGATTCCGAGCAGCGATCGGAACCGTGGGCCTCACCGAGTAGGGCCCGCAAAAGGGAGCGACGTGCGGCTTCGCGGCGAGGAGGCGATCGGAATCAGAATGGCATGGCGGGCCTCCCAGAGTATTAGCACGCGATGGGTGCAGTGCACGACGATTCGCGTGGGGGAGGTGATTCCACCGAGCAGCCGGAGTGAGCCGGCCGTGTGAGGCACGGCGTGATTCCGACGAGCAGTGCGCGATTCGCGTGGAGGAGGTGGTTCCACCGAGAAGCAAGTGGTCAGGGCGAGCCGGCCGTGTGAGGCACGGCGTGATCCCGATGAGCAGTGCGCGATTCGCGCGGAGGAGATGGTTCCACCGAGTAGCGAGTGGTCGGAGTGAGCCGGTCGTGAGAGGCACGGCGTGATTCCGACGAGCAGTGCGCGATTCGCGCGGAGGAGATGGTTCCACCGAGTAGCGAGTGGTCGGAGTGAGCCGGTCGTGAGAGGCACGGCGTGATTCCGACGAGCAGTGCGCGATTCGCGCGGAGGAGATAGTTCCACCGAGTAGCGAGTGGTCGGAGTGAGCCGGTCGTGAGAGGCACGGCGTGATTCCGACGAGCAGTGCGCGATTCGCGCGGAGGAGATGGTTCCACCGAGAAGCGAGTGGTCAGGGTGAGCCGGCCGTGTGGAGGCATGGCCGACATGGGAGTCGTGATCACTCGCGTGGGAATCTCATCTCGGGCCGAGGCACGCAAATCTAGGATGATTCTCTCGGGCGGAGCCGTTAGCGTTTCGAGCAACCGTGGCTAGATTCGTACCTTCGGCTCCAAGCGGGTCCGTTGTTCCGACGGGGTTGCGGCCCAGGACATTTCCCAGTGGCCTCCTTCAGCAGGCGCCTTGCCGGAGTCCGTCGTGCCTGCTCCGGCGTTCGGGCCTCCGGAGAGCAGTTTGCGTTTTGACGACACGGTCCCGCAAAAGGCTTGCGAGGTCCCCATCGCATCCGGCCCTTTTGAGGCAGACCAGTGGCGAGAGTAGTCGGAGCTCCGTAGCTGGAGCTAGCTCGACGGGTCCTCCGCTGGGCATTCTTCTCTGAGGCGAGCATTGCAGGAGCGTGGGCATTATCTTGATTCCGAGCGATGTCAGGAGAGGAATTTCGATTAAGTGTTGTAAAATCAAGATACAACATCGACCCAAAAGGTAGGTTTAATCGAAATTCATTCTCAACAGCATCTAGAGAGAAACCAATAAACATTGTATTAATATTACAGGTGAATACAGGTGCGTACAGGTGGTATAATCATAAATGAGCTTATGATATATATAGCAGAATCGTTACCTTTCTATGGAAGCCCAGAGGAGCTATAGAGTTACATTGTGATAATGGATGTGCATCTCCTGTCTGCGCTGAAAGGCAGTCTCTTATATATATAAGAGCCGCGAAGGTGTCGCGTAGCGGCCATGAGGAGAATAACATCAGTGTCGTAACTTGGATGACGATTTCATCACATTGATTAACGGCTGTTTGTTTTACTTAGACTTGATTAACCGCCGTTTGTTTTACTTAGACTTGATTAACCGCCGTTTGTTTTACTTAGACTTGATTAACCGCCGTTTGTTTTACTTAGACTTGATTACCCGCCGTTTGTTTTACTTAGACTTGATTACCTGCCGTTTGTTTTACTTAGACTTGATTACCCGCCGTTTGTTTTACTTAGACTTGATTACCCGCTGTTTGTTTTACTTAGACTTGATTAACCGCCGTTTGTTTTACTTAGACTTGATTAACCGCTGTTTATTTTACTTAGACTTGATTAACTGCTGTTTGTTTTACTTAGACTTGATTAACCGCTGTTTGTTTTACTTAGACTTCATTAACCTCTGTTTATTTTACTTAGACTTGATTAACCGCTGTTTGTTTTACTTAGACTTGATTAACCGCTGTTTGTTTTACTTAGACTTGATTAACCGCTGTTTGTTTTACTTAGACTTGATTAACCGCCGTTTGTTTTACTTAGACTTGATTAACCGCTGTTTGTTTTACTTAGACTTGATTAACCGCCGTTTGTTTTACTTAGACTTGATTAACCGCTGTTTGTTTTACTTAGACTTGATTAACCGCTGTTTGTTTTACTTAGACTTGATTAACCGCTGTTTGTTTTACTTAGACTTGAATAACCGCCGTTTGTTTTACTTAGACTTGATCACCCACCGTTTGTTTTACTTAAACTTGATTAAACGCCGTTTGTTTTACTTAAGCTTGATTAACCGCCGTTTGTTTTACTTAGACTTGATTAACCGCCGTTTGTTTTACTTAGACTTGATTAACCGCCGTTTGTTTTACTTAGATTTGATTAACCGCCGTTTGTTTTACTTAGACTTGATTAACCGCCGTTTGTTTTACTTAGACTTGATTAACCGCCGTTTGTTTTACTTAGACTTGATTAACCGCCGTTTGTTTTACTTAGACTTGATTAACCGCCGTTTGTTTTACTTAGACTTGATTAACCGCTGTTTGTTTTACTTAGACTTGATTAACGGCTGTTTGTTTTACTTAGACTTGATTAACCGCTGTTTGTTTTACTTAGACTTGATTAACCTCCGTTTATTGTAACTCGACTTGATTAACCGCCGTTTGTTTTACTTAGACTTGATTAACCACCGTTTGTTTTACTTAGACTTGATTAACCACCGTTTGTTTTACTTAGACTTGATTAACCGCCGTTTGTTTTACTTAGACTTGATTAACCGCTGTTTGTTTTACTTAGACTTGATTAACCGCTGTTTGTTTTGCTTAGACTTGATTAACCGCCGTTTGTTTTACTTAGACTTGATTAACCGCCGTTTGTTTTACTTAGACTTGATTAACCGCTGTTTGTTTTACTTACACTTGATTAACTGCCGTTTGTTTTACTTAGACTTGATTAACCGCCGTTTATTTTACTTAGACTTGATTAACCGCTGTTTGTTTTACTTAGACTTGATTAACCGCTGTTTATTGTAACTCGACTTGATTAACCGCCGTTTGTTTTACTTAGACTTGATTAACCGCCGTTTGTTTTACTTTGACTTGATTAACCGCCGTTTGTTTTACTTCGACTTGATTAACCGCTGATTATTGTAACTCGACTTGATTAACCACTGTTTGTTTTACTTAGACTTGATTAACCACCGTTTGTTTTACTTAGACTTGATTAACCGCTGTTTGTTTGACTTAGACTTGATTAACCGCTGTTTGTTTTACTTAGACTTGATTAACCGCCGTTTGTTTTACTTCGACTTGATTAACCGCTGTTTGTTTTACTTAGACTTGATTAACCGCCGTTTGTTTTACTTAGAATTGATTAACTGCTGTTTGTTTTACTGAGACTTGATTAACCGCCGTTTGTTTTACTAAGACTTGATTAACCGCCGTTTGTTTTACTTAGACTTGATTAACCGCCGTTTGTTTTACTTCGACTTGATTAACCGCTGATTATTGTAACTCGACTTGATTAACCACTGTTTGTTTTACTTAGACTTGATTAACCACCGTTTTTTTTTTTTGTTTTTTTTTGTTTTTTTGTATACAAGATCGAGGCTCGTGAAAGAGCGAACATTAATCACACAGAAAGACAAACAGACACATAAAACAAATAACATCGGGAGCGGTAGACAAGATGGGGAGAGAGGGGGAAGGACACAAACACAACATTTGAGAGCAGGGACCGAGAGACATGGAGACATCGAGAGATCTGTGGGAGGGAGAGGGCTTTGGGGGGGAGGCATGTGAAGGGGGGGAGGCATGTGAAGGGGGGAGGCATGTGAAGGGGGGGGTGGGAGAGGTATAAACATATGGACACTGCCAGGATTTCCAGGAAATAAGTTGGAATTTCAAACAAGGTGGATCTGGGGTGAATTAGTGGGGGTAGAAAAGATCAAGGTTATGGATGGGGGAAGATAAGAGATGGTGGTGAACAGCTGTTTTAAAGACCTGGAGGGAGGAGAGGGATTGAAGGGAGTGTGGGAGTTTGTTCCACAGGCGGGAGAAAAGAGGAATGAAAGAGTGAAGGTGAGCAGAGAGCCGAGATTTCGGCAGTTTAACCATCAGAGGGTTGCTGGCAGATCTTGTGCGACCTGTAGGAATATTTGGGGGACAGAGCACAGAGAGAGCTGGGGGAGCAAGGCCGGAGAGGAGTCGGTAGAAGACAGAAAGACCACCTACCTGCCTGCGGTGAGTGAGTGAAAGGCCCTCAGCGATAGCTTCATCGCGGGAGATTCCAATGATTTTGAAAGCTTTGGATTCAACAGCGTGAAGCCGAGCCAGGTGTGAGGCAGGAGCACCAGCCCATAGGGGAGAACAGTATTCCATTGAGCTGCGGATGAAAGCCTTGTATGTGGTGAGGAGCTCAGGTGTGCCGAGGAAGGACTTCGCACGACGGAGGATGCCCAGTCGGCGACTGGCTTTGGAGGCCAGCTTGGAAATGTGGTTTTCCCAAGAAAGATCATGGCAGATAGTGAGACCCAAAAGCTTGAGTGACAGAACTTCTTGGAGAGGATTGTTGAGAAAGTAGATGGGAGGGTTGTCCAGTCGATCTTTTCGGAGAGACATAGTAAGAGAGTGAGATTTGGCAGGATTGAAAGACATGTTCCACTTGTTTGACCAGTCTGTGATTTTGTCCAGGTCTTCAGAGAGTGAGGAGGCTGCAGACTGCCGATCTGAGGGAAGAGGAATGGAGCGGCAGAGAGTGGAGTCATCAGCAAAGAGATAGAGAGGATTTTCCAGAGAGTCAGAGAGATCATTGATAAAGACCAGAAAAAGCACAGGGCCCAGCACACTTCCTTGGGGAACTCCAGCCTGAACAGGAAGGGGAGATGAGAGAAATCCATTCAGGGCCACACGTTGACTACGACCAGAGAGGAAGTCCGCAAGCCATGCATGGAGATTTCCATGGATACCATAGGAGGAGAGTTTGGTGAGCAGAGCTGGGTGCCAGACCGTATCAAAGGCCCTTGATATGTCAAGGGAGACAGCTCCGATTTCCTGTTTGGCATTGAGGACCTCCATCCATTGTTGAGACAGCAGAAGCAGCATGTCCAGAGTAGAGTGACCTGGTCTGAAACCAAATTGATGATCAGAGATCAAGCCATTGGAGAAGAGGAAAGATTTCATATCCGAAGCAATGATGGATTCCATGACTTTGCTGATAATTGGGAGCAGGCTGATTGGTCTGTAGTTGCAAGGATCTGTTTTTGCACCTTTTTTGTGTAAAGCGGTAATGTTAGCTGATTTCCAGGATGCTGGCAGATGACCTTGAGCAAAAGATAGGGCGAAAAGAACAGAGAGAGGGTGAGATAGAGCGGCAGAGCAGGATTTTAGGACCCGTGGGCTGATGCCGTCTGGTCCAGTTGCAGAATCAGAGTCGAGGTTTGACAAAAACTCCTCCACCTTGTCAGGAGAGAAGGACACAGAGTCCAGGAGCAGTTGGGTTCGACTGGGAAAGGTGGGAACAGAGAGAGAGATGGGTTTGGGACTAAGGATTTCGAGGCGAACACAGAGTTGAGGCATTCGGCTTTGTCACGTGCGATGTCAACTGTGTGGCCATTTGAGGTAAGGGAGGGGATGGAGGGGGAACAAACACCAGAAACGGATTTGACCAGACGCCACCAGGATTTGGAGGAAGGAGACAGGTTTGAGAGTTCATTCTTGAGTGAGGAGAGATAGTGCTTCCTGGCACTCCTGAGGGTAGACACACACTTGTTCCGAGCTTGGTGGAAGGAACTGAGATTTCCTTCAGTTGGATTAGCCTTCCAAGAGGCAAAGGCAAGTTGTTTCAGGGCAACTGCCTCACCACAAGATTCGGTGTACCATGGACGGGAGGAAGGGTAAGACAATTGAAGGCGAGATGGGATAAATCTGTGCATGAGAGAGATCAGTTTGCTTTGGAAGAATTCCCAGGAAGAATTGATGTCAGAGGCAGTGGAGATGGGAGACCAATCCAGACGATTGATGGCTGCTTGAAGACCGTCCCAGTCGGCCTGAGTGAAATGCCAGACTCGTCGACGCTGAGGAGGCTCTCTGAGAATGGCCAGAGAGATGTCCACTTTGACAAGCACATGATCAGAAGAACCGATTGGAGCAGAAGAAGAGCAGCAGACATTAGCAGGGAAGTTTGTCATAACCAAGTCTAGAAGAGAAGATACTCCATTGGCTGAGATCCGGGTCGGGAAATTGACAGATTGTGTCAATCCCAGTGAGTCACAGAAGTCCTTTGCTGAGGTGCCATGACTAGTGAGAGAGGAACCCACACCCAACCAGGTGGCATGATGACAGTTGAAGTCACCACATATGAGGAAGAGAGAGTTGGGATGAGTGGATAGAAGTTGGTCCATGTTGTCAGACAGTGAAATGTAGATGGAGTCATCACTGTTTGGGGGACGGTACAGAACACATATGAACAAAAGGTGGGAGCGGAGAGGAAGCCGTAACCAGAGGTACTCCTGCGGGTGAGGAGGAAAGAGAGCAGTGCAAGGAGAGTGAGGAAGAGAGTTTTTGACAAAGATAGCCACCCCACCACCAGGCCGAGGCTCAGGTCTATCATACCGGAGGAGGGAGTAACCAGGAAGAGATATTAAGGAATCAGAGACATCTTGAAGGAGGAAAGTCTCTGTTAAGCAGATCAAGTCTGGATTGTCAGAAGCAACCTGTATGGAGAGATCAGTCAGGTTTGAGCGAAGGCCCCGGATGTTTGAGGTCCATACCGTTAATGAAGAGAGAGGGGGAGCATCGGGTACAGGACAGGGGAGGGGAGGAGTAGGGTAAGATGAAGGAAGAGAGGGGGAGGTAGGGAGAGCAGTTGATAGTGTTTCAGATGTTGCAGAAGAGTTCCAAGAAAGGGAAGGATGAGGAGGATGAAAGGTTTGCTGGTGAAGGGATGTGGCACAGTGAGGGGTTGTTTGAGGGGGGGCAGAGGAAAGTAGAAGGTTTGGGGGGGTGGAGGTATGAGATAGAAGGGAGACGAAGTGGGGAGGAGGCAGCTTGGAGGAGGAGGGGGGAGGAGAGAGAATTGGAGAGGAATGGTATGGGGGGAGAATTGAATGGGAGGGATTGGGGGGGGAGTTTTGAAGGGGAGGAGTGAGGGGGGAGTTTAGGAGGGGAGGGGCAAGGGGGGAGTTTTGGAGGGAAGGGGAAAGGGGGGAGATCAGGAGTGGAGGGGCAAGGGGGGGGATTAGGAGGGGAGGGGCAAAGGGGAAGTTTAGGAGGGGAAGGGCAAGGGGGGAGTTCAGGAGTGGAGGGGCAAGGGGGGAGTTTAAGAGTGGAGGGGCAAGGGGGAAGTTTCGGAGTGTAGGTGCAAGGGGGGGGATTTGGATGGGAGGGGCAAGAGGGGAGTTTAGAAAGTGGATGATTAATGAAAGACGAACATTGATAACAAATTGGGTTTGTTGTGATTTTCAAGTTAGCAATCCGGTTCAGGATGATGGAGGAGGGATGGAATGAATGTGAATTTAGACCATGTAGTGAGGGAGACGTATAAGATATTGAATTTCTTTTTTTTGAAGTGGAATGAGTTGGAGAGGAAATTGAGAAAAGCCTTTTAAATAGGAAGAAAAACAGCGTGTTGTAATATACCACTGAATAAAAAACAGAAGGGGAAAGGTTAAACATATTTAAAAATATTTAAACAGAACTATGAACAATCTTATATGCACAAAAATACCAACGGGGGGAGAGCCGAGAGGGACCACCACGAGTCACGTGAACAGGGCAAACGGTGGATGGCAAGGAGATAATGGGGGTGGGGCGAACAGCACACCTGGACAGAAAATACAGGATGAGACAACAGTACACGTGGATAAAATAAAATAAATGTTTTTGGTTTTTTTTTTGTTTTGTTTGTTTTTTTGGGGGGGGGGCGGGGGGGATTTAGAACGTTAGACAGTATTATGTTCGGGGTAGAAGGGAAAAAACCAAGAGCCAAGCAAAACACACTTAAGTTAACAAAACACCGACGGGGGTACAACTACAAGGCCACACACGAGGAGCAGAAAACGATTAATTAATTACGAGTTACAGGAAATTCAAACCAAAACTAACTATAATCAAACAATATCACATGGACGATAAAATAACGAATTGAAATTTGACAATCTATCTGGGGAAATGGGGGAGAAACACGTGGTCGAAGAACGAACGAACGAATAAGAATGAATAAACGAATGAGCACAGAGAAGGTAGTCTTTTTTTTTTGTTTTTTTGAGTTGAGATTTACATAAGGAAGTAGGCTTTGGGGTGGAAAGACTGCGAAAACAGAGAACGAAAGTTATTGGATCACAAACGACAGGCGCTGAGAGAAAAACAAAGCCTCAAGGTTGTACAGTGTACACTGTACAGGGCCTCGAGACGACACGAATTAACGCGATTTTCAATACAGGTATGAAAGATTTGCACCGAAAAATCTTTGACGGGACAATATACGTACATACACCATAAAAGAAATACAGTTATAACGAAAATACAAATTGGAACAATGACTTAACTTCGATTTCGATGGAGAGCGTGGAGACCTGCGAAAAAACGAACCGTCGCCAGCAAGACCGGAAACGGAAGTCCAACGGAAGTCCAACGAAAGAAAGTCCAACGAAAACGGAAGTCCAACGAAAGACGGAAGTCCAACGAAAGTCCACTATCAACTGCGGAAGTCCAACGAAGTCCAAAACGGAACGGAAGACCGGAAACGGAAGATTAACCGACTTGATTAACCGCCGTTTGTTTTACTTAGACTTGATTAACCGCTGTTTGTTTTACTTAGACTTGATTAACCGCCGTTTGTTTTACTTAGACTTGATTAACCGCTGTTTGTTTGACTTAGACTTGATTAACCGCTGTTTGTTTTACTTAGACTTGATTAACCGCCGTTTGTTTTACTTAGACTTGATTAACCGCTGTTTGTTTTACTTAGACTTGATTAACCGCCGTTTGTTTTACTTAGACTTGATTAACCGCTGTTTGTTTGACTTAGACTTGATTAACCGCTGTTTGTTTTACTTAGACTTGATTAACCGCCGTTTGTTTTACTTAGACTTGATTAACCGCCGTTTGTTTTACTTAGACTTGATTAACCGCTGTTTGTTTTACTTAGAGTTGATTAACCGCCGTTTGTTTTACTTAGAATTGATTAACTGCTGTTTGTTTTACTTAGACTTGATTAACCGCTGTTTGTTTTACTAAGACTTGATTAACCGCCGTTTGTTTTACTTAGACTTGATTAACCGCCGTTTGTTTTACTTCGACTTGATTAACCGCTGATTATTGTAACTCGACTTGATTAACCACTGTTTGTTTTACTTAGACTTGATTAACCGCCGTTTGTTTTACTTAGACTTGATTAACCGCTGTTTGTTTTACTTAGACTTGATTAACCGCCGTTTGTTTTACTTAGACTTGATTAACCGCTGTTTGTTTTACTTAGACTTGATTAACCGCCGTTTGTTTTACTTAGACTTGATTAACCGCTGTTTGTTTTACTTAGACTTGATTAACCGCCGTTTGTTTTACTTAGACTTGATTAACTGCTGTTTGTTTTACTTAGACTTGATTAACCGCTGTTTGTTTTACTTAGACTTGATTAACCGCCGTTTGTTTTACTTAGACTTGATTAACCGCTGTTTGTTTTACTTAGGCTTGATTAACCGCCGTTTGTTTTACTTAGACTTGATTAACCGCCGTTTGTTTTACTTAGACTTGATTAACCGCCGTTTGTTTTACTTAGACTTGATTAACCGCTGTTTGTTTTACTTAGACTTGATTAACCGCCGTTTGTTTTACTTAGACTTGATTAACCGCTGTTTGTTTTACTTAGACTTGATTAACCGCTGTTTGTTTTACTTAGACTTGATTAACCTTTGTTTATTGTAACTCGACTTGATTAACCGCTGTTTATTGTAACTCGACTTGATTAACCGCTGTTTATTGTCACTCGACTTGATTAACTGCTGTTTATTGTAATTCGACTTGATTAACCGCTGTTTATCGTAACTCGACTTGATTAACCGCTGTTTATCATAACTCGACTTGATTAACCTCTGTTTATTGTAACTCGACTTGATTAACCGCTGTTTATTGTAACTCGACTTGATTAACCTCTGTTTATTTTACTTAGACTTGATTAAACGCTGTTTATTGTAACTCGACTTGATTAACCGCTGTTTATTGTAACTCGACTTGATTAACCTCTGTTTATTTTACTTAGACTTGATTAACCGCTGTTTATTGTAACGCGACTTGATTAACCGCTGTTTATTGTAACTCGACTTGATTAACCGCTGTTTATTGTAACTCGACTTGATTAACCGCTGTTTATTGTAACTCGACTTGATTAACCTTTGTTTATTGTAACTCGACTTGATTAACCGCTGTTTATTGTAACTCGACTTGATTAACCGCTGTTTATTGTAACTCGACTTGATTAACCGCGGTTTATTGTAACTCACCTTGATTTGCCACTATTTATTGTAACCGCATTCTGATCACAGTGACACATATGTTCGGTTGCTTTGCTACACGGTGGTACATGTGGCGGAATGGCTTTGTCGACATTTTTATATTACAACACATCGTTTGAGGGCTGGGAGGGGGGAGGGGGGAGGGGGGAGGTGGTAATGTAAACCTTTCCTTGGAAAAAACATTTGATGAAAGTCTGCGCGGTTTTCAAACCATTTCCACATTTCTCACACCTGCTGCCTCAAAATGCTCTCTTCCCTTCGCACTCCTTCCCATTCGGTTCTCTTTCCCTGGATTGGTCAATCGAATCATCTCCACTCTGAACGCACACATTGGAATTACTTATTTATTATAATTCATTTTATCATCACTGTTACCTTCATGCTAGCTTGATTTATTTATTTATATATACACCTTGCCCTCTCCATGACGGGCATACATACCACTTTGGATTTATTTATTGATCTATATACACACCTTGCCCTCTCCATGACGGGCATACATACCACTTTGGATTTATTTATTGATCTATATACACACCTTGCCCTCTCCATGACGGCCATACATACCACTTTGGATTTATTTATTTATTTATATACACACCTTGCCCTCTCCATGACGGCCATACATACCACTTTGGATTTATTTATTGATCTATATACACACCTTGCCCTCTCCATGACGGGCATACATACCACTTTGGATTTATTTATTGATCTATATACACACCTTGCCCTCTCCATGACGGCCATACATACCACTTTGGATTTATTTATTGATCTTTATACACACCTTGCCCTCTCCATGACGGCCATACATACCACTTTGGATTTATTTATTGATCTATATACACACCTTGCCCTCTCCATGACGGGCATACATACCACTTTGGATTTATTTATTGATCTATATACACACCTTGCCCTCTCCATGACGGCCATACATACCACTTTGGATTTATTTCTTTATTTATATACACACCTTGCCATCTCCATGACGGGCATACATACCACTTTGGATTTTTTTTTATTTTTATATACACATGTTGCCCTCTCCATGTCAGGCATACCACCTTGGATTATTTATTTATTTATATACACTCTCGCATCTCCAAGATGGACATGCCACCTTGGATTATTTATTTATTTATATACACTCTCGCATCTCCAAGATGAACATACCACCTTGGATTATTTATTTATTTATATACACTCTCGCATCTCCAAGATGGACATGGGAGTTTGGATTATTTATTTATTTATATACACTCTCGCATCTCCAAGATGGACATACCACCTTGGATTATTTATTTATTTATTTATATACACTCTCGCATCTCCAAGATGGACATACCACCTTGGATTATTTATTTATTTATTTATGTACACTTTACCATCTCCAAGACTAAAACACAACTTTGAATTATTTTTTTAAAGATAAAAAGGTGTTTAATTCTCAACAGATATAGCAAGACCTAGTTTCTGGTAAACCAATGACCCCGATATTTCTCACCGAGCAATTTTGTTTTTAATTTTCCAGGTTTGGCAGTTTCCACCTGTTTTCGGCCATTTCTCTTTTTTCGGAAACCACTTCCATTACACCGACCACTTTCAGTTCTTCATGGCAGGAGAATAAATGTGTGATCAACGACATGTCATTAACCTCATTGATCATTGTGGTTTTACCTGCAACTAACACCAATGGCAATTTATTGTTTTATCGAATGAACGAACGTTGGACTGGGATACATAAAGACCGTTGGTTGCATCATTATGTAATAAGCAATGGCTGTGCCGCTTAGGTATTTCCCCTGCACGTTCAGGCGTGAATATATAACTTGTTCAGGGTGCCAGAGATAACTCGCCTCCTCGTGAAAAGACACCTTGGGATCTTTAACGTCCATCAACTAATGCTCCAGGTGGGACACCCACTCTTAATGTCGATCTGATTGATGGAACATAAATTGAATTGCTTAACCTGAGAAGCACCAGAATGACAGTTTATAGCAAGGACAAGATGTGAACCCAGGATAGACAGCTGAGCGTGTCACAATGCAGGTGGAAATACGTAGTTCCCGCAATGAGAATGAATTGACATGTTCAGTTTATCCATCTCAAGTGTATTGAACCCACATTTTAAAATTTCCCTACCTGCCTCACTTCCGCATCCAGGTTACCAGAAACGATGTGCACGTCAGTGCGAATTCAGAAAAGGAAGAATCCGTTTTGACATGATTTTCACAATTAAAATATAAATATATATATGAGCACAGAGCAAAACTAGAACAGTACTCGGTAGAGAGCATACCTCCACCTGGCTGCATGAACAGTTTACGGTTTGTATCCCACTGATAGGCCAGATCTCCATTCGGACCTGAACCAAAATCGAATCGGCTTGTTCTTGTCACTTATCCAACTCATCAACTCAGTTTGGTCATAAATCATTCAAACTTTTTGAGATATCGTGATATATATATCGTTTTTTCCTTATCACTCAATGGTGAATACTCACTTTAAAATAAATAATTATCGTATCTGGATCCGCATTCGGATCTTCACCAAAATCGAATCAATTCGTCCTTGTCCGACACAACCTGTCCGACAAGTTTCGTCCGAATCCGTTCACAACTTTTTGAGATATTTTGTTCACAGACAGACAGGGGTGAAAACATATCCTCCATCCACCTTCGGTGTCGGACGTAACAACCTCTCTGCTCCAATGATCTCAAGAAGGCCTACAACCCTGCCATTCATTTGTTTTTCTTTACAAGAGGCTCATGGTAAGATGGACGTTTTGGGAAAGGCTAACGGGGTTAATAAAGATCATGGCGAGCTATGACCCTGACCAAATGTCTCCCCTAACCAGCAGAGGGCATCACATGAGTGGCACAGGCTGTTACTAAGAGCCACCATGCTCACATGCCTGACCGTCACATACCGAGGACAAGCCTCTTTGGCTGAGCACTTAAAATGCATCTATAGGTTGGGCCGAGAATAAGATGGAGAGATATGATTCGCAGAGGTCTTGAGGGAAGTTAAACTATCAGAGGACAAGTGCTTCATTCTTATTTTGTTGCGTCATTGCTGGGTGCGCCGATAGATGCAGTGGCCCTTTTTTCCAATCCAATAAGCTGGTACTCATTTTGTCGACCTCAAAAGGGTGACAGACGGGGTCAACCAATCTGGTGTTATTTAACGGAATAACAGGGGCTCAAACGCAAGACCCTAACATACCAGACATCTTGACCGTTAAGCCAACACCAGGCAAGTGGGACAAAAGGACACCTGGGGCAGGATGGCATGGTATCGACGGCCAATAGAGTCCTACACAGAGTGTCTCGTGGTTGTTATCTCCATTGGCGGGTTTCAGAAGGTGGAACGGAGTCCTTACAGGTCTCGCAGTATCCACCTCCATTTTAGTAAGGGATCCATGATTCATGGACCGGTTTATGAAGTTTTCTTGTTCTCAAAGTTTTGATCCGAAAGGTCTTTTGAGGATCGTCACCGAGCCTCAGAGAACTTACAACTCCAATTCGTTTGTCGTAATGTTCCCAGGAATGGTTCTTAAGATCCCCGTAAGGTTCTTCTTCATCATTCCTGTTGCTCCAATAATCAGTGGAACAATTTTGACACTTCAGCTTCCAGGATCTTTTCACTTCATTTTTGAGGGCTTGGTATTTGGTCATATTCTTGATTTTTGAGTTGTTTACGCCAAAGTCGCTGAGTACTGACACCTCAATTAACAATGCCTTCTTTTCTTTTTGTACATCAGTACTATATCCGGTCGCAATGCTTTGTTTTGTATGGCCACACTTGATGGGAATATCAAGTCATATGTGAATATCAAGTTGTATGTGACACCACTTCCTTGTTTTCAATTATGGCTTTTGGTTCATGTTTCCATGAGTTTTCTGTGACTAGGATATTGAAATGGTGTGTGTGTGTGTGTGTGTGTGTGTGTGTGTGTGTGTGTGTGTGTGTGTGTGTGTGTGTGTGTGTGTGTTTTCTAGGGTGTACTGTGACCGAAGCGTTTAGTTGCCGTTGTCGTTGCCTGCTGCAAAATTCACTGGGTTTTGTGGTAAGTTAAGACTTCTCATTCTCTCTCGAGGTTTTGTGTACTACACCACAACTGTATCAATTGAGCGAAAATAAATTTACACAATATTCTTATTGTATTAAATAATGTGGGGATGATGCCTCAAGTGGTATGTCTTCAGAAATTGATTTGACCAGATTTCCTTTATTGTATAAACTAGCTTGACTCGGTGCGCTCCGCACACCTCACCACACGTCGTTTCAGAGGGATAGGCATATTTGACCATTTCGGTGTCTTTTGGGTCTTTTGTGTCTTCATGGCATTTTGGGTCTTCAGGGTCTTTTGGATCTTCTGGGCCTTTAAGGGTGTTTTGGGTCTTCGGGGTGTTTTGGCTCGTGTCTTCAGGGGCTTCAGGGTGTTTAGTGTCTTTGGGGTCTTTTGTGTCTTTGGTGGCTTCAGGGTGTTTTGTGTCTTTGGGGTCTTTTTGTGTCTTTTGGCTCTTTCGGCTCTTCGGGGTGTTTCGGCTCTTTGGGGTGTTTCAGCTCTTCGGGGTGTTTCGGCTCTTCGGGATGTTTCGGGTCTTTTTGGGTCTTCGGGGTGTTTTGGGTCTTCGGGGTGTTTTGGCTCTTCGGGGTGTTTCGGCTCTTCGGGGTGTTTCGGCTCTTCCGGCTCTTCGGGGTGTTTCGGCTCTTCGGGGTGTTTTGGCTCTTCGGGGTGTTTTGGCTCTTTGGGGTATTTTGGGACTTTGGGGTGTTTTGGGTCTTTGAGGGTATTTTGGGTATTCAGGGGTCTTGGTGGTCTTAAGGGTCTTGAGGGAATTAAAGGGTCATCAAAGGTCTGAGGGGTCTCAGCAGTCTTAACGTAATTAAGAGGGTTAATTAAGAGGGTGGTAATTTTATTTGAAGAAGAAGAAGACGTTTTCGTCGCATGTAAACATAACGACATAACCATATACGTTTGCTCTATTATAATAAGACTAGTGGGGTCACCCGTGGGAATCCCACGGGCATGGACGTGTGTGACATTTCGACATATTGAGTTAGATGCTGCACCTGTTTCACAATAACACACACACACACACACACACACACACACACACACACACACACACACACACACACACACACACACACACACACACCTCGTTTTTTCATTTCTGTATCTCACAATTCGGTCTCTCTCTTATTCACACACCCACACAAACACACACACACACACACACACACACACACACGTACACCGACACACATATACACATACACACACACATATATACACACACACGCAAACACACATACACATACACACACACATGCACGCACATGTACACACACATGTACACCGACACATGCATATACACATACACACATATACACATACACATATGGATACACACACATGCACACACACACATATACACACACACAGACACATACACATATACACATACACACACACAGACACACACACACACATGCATACACATACACACATATACATACATACACACACACACACGTACACACACATGTACACCCACACACATGCACACACATATATATACACATACAGACACACATATATACACATACAGACACACACATATATACACATACACACATATATACACACACATACACATGTGTACACACACATGTACACTGACACACATGCACACACATACACATATGCACATACACATATACACACACATATATATACACATACACACATGTACACCCACACACACACATACATACACACACACACACACACACACACAAACACACACACATATATGCACGCACGCACGCACACACACACACACACACACATATGCACGCGCGCACACACACACACACACACACACACACACACACACACACACACACACACACACACACACACACACACGTCCCACATGTATATATCCCACATCCCACATGTATATACATGTTTAAAGTGTACGTGCCCTTCCCCCCTCCCCCGCCCGGCAACGCTGAGTACTTCTGCTAGTAACTAATGAAATAAAAACGAAGAAATATCTCTGGGTAATTTCCTGAAACTCGGTGAAATTCGCTGAAATTCGCTCGGTGTATCGGTGAAATATTTTATTTGGGCGGTGTAGAATTGCTTCGAACGAAATATCTCTTAGCAATTTCCCGTCTGTGTTTCATGTCCATGCACACGTGAAATGGAGTTTGTTTTTGCACACGTGAAATGAACATGTGAACCTTTACTTCCGGATAATAATGTTGAATGAAATAAAAACGAAGAAATATAGTGGGGTCACCCGTGGGACATTTCGACATATTGAGTTAGATGCTGCACATTCAAAATGGTTACTGGCAAGGCATCAGATCCAGAAATGGTGTAATGAACACAATTTATTTATTTCACATAATATGTGACCCCTCACTCCTCTCCACCTGACACTCTCCTCTCTCCACCTGACACTCTCCTCTCTCCACCTAGCACTCCTCTCCTCTCCAATCCCTCACATTCCTCTCCTCTCCAATCCCTCACCTCTCCAATCCCTCACACTCCTCTCCTCTCCAATCCCTCACTCTCCTCTCGAATCGCTCCTCACTCGCCTCTCCAATCGCTCCTCACTCGCCTCTCCAATCGCTCCTCACCCGCCTCTCCAATCGCTCCTCACTCGCCTCTCCAATCGCTCCTCACTCGCCTCTCCAATCGCTCCTCACTCGCCTCTCCAATCGCTCCTCACTCGCCTCTCCAATCGCTCCTCACTCGCCCCTCCAATCGCTCCTCACTCGCCTCTCCAATCGCTCCTCACTCGCCTCTCCAATCGCTCCTCACTCGCCTCTCCAATCGCTCCTCACTCGCCTCTCCAATCGGCTTTCCCCGTCTCGTTTCTCTCGTTTTTCTCCCGTCTCATTCTTTTTCTTGCTCCAAATCGGCCCGTCTCGCCCGTCGGCCCGTCTCGCCCGTCGGCCCGTCGGAATCGGAAATCGGCCCGTCTTGCTTTCTTGCTTGCGCGTAAATAAATTGTGTTCATTACACCATTTCTGGATCTGATGACTTACCAGTAACCATTTTGTAAAAATGAATGTGCAGCATCTAACTCAATATGTCGAAATGTCACACACATCCATGCCCGTGGGATTCCCACGGGTGACCCCGCAAGTTTGCATTGACGTTCGTCGACGGACTCGTTCGCCCGTCTCATTCGCTTTCTTGCTACATCCTGTTGAAGTCTGCGTTCTTCATCGATCGTCTCATTCATTTTGGAAATAGAAGTTTCCACGCAGCGCATGAATTGTCACGATCCTCAAGAGGAAGTGTCTCGTAATCATCAAATGATAAATGGCAAGTAAATTATATTGTGGAAAATTAAAGATTTCAAATAAACCTATTTAAAGTGTATGCGCACATAACTAATAAAAAAAACGAAGGAATATCTCTCGGTAATTTCCTGAAACATATTTTACTTCCGGCTAATAATGTTGAATGAAATAAAAACGAAGAAATATATGTCGGCATCATTGTTGACGTTTTTGTGACGACTGTCATCAAACGAAAAAGTAATATATCTTAACGGAAAAGCAAAAGCGAATTTTAAATATATATCGACACATTGCCGTCGGTGTCATGTTGGGCGGTGTATGATACACCATGACGCGATTTAAAAAAAATATATCTCTGCATTTTCCCGCGTGTGTGGAATGTTTGTGGAAAATTAAAGATTTCAAATAAACCTATTTAAAGTGTATGCGCACATAACTAATAAAAAAAACGAAGGAATATCTCTCGGTAATTTCCTGAAACATATTTTACTTTCGGCTAATGTTGAATGAAATAAAAACGAAGAAATATATGTCGGCATCATTGTTGACGTTTTTGTGACGACTGTCAAACGAAAAAGTAATATATCTTAACGGAAAAGCAAAAGCGAATTTTTAATATATATCGACACATTGCCGTCGGTGTCATGTTGGGCGGTGTATGATACACCATGACGCGATTTTTAAAAATATATCTCTGCATTTTCCCGCGTGTGTGGAATGTTTGTGGAAAATTAAAGATTTCAAATAAACCTATTTAAAGTGTATGCGCACCTAACTAATAAAAAAACGAAGAAATATCTCTCGGTAATTTCCTGAAACATATTTTACTTCCGGCTAATAATGTTGAATGAAATAAAAACGAAGAAATATATGTCGGCATCATTGTTGACGTTTTTGTGACGACTGTCATCAAACGAAAAAGTAATATATTGTTACAGACGCGGTTGTGGATGTTGGTTTACCGAGCGGTTTGGTATGACCACGTCTGCACAGTTTACCCGATTATACTCGAACGTTTGCCGAGTCGCGCTACGCTAGGTCAATGAAGGAAAAGGACACAACGGCTGGGATTAAAATGACACGACACCAGGGATACGGTTCTCAAGACCTCCGGAGGAGGTTATATTAGGGCGGAAGGTCAGATTACAGGAATGAGAGGGACAGCATAGAAAGACAGGCACTTAGACACACTCTTATAATAGCCCCAACAGACGACAGATAAACAGGACAAAAACTGACTCACACGGGGATTGATGGCAAGGAAAGGCAGAATCGATGGCTCCAGGTGCACCTGGGCTCAGGGCAGGATCGACCCGGTCCGGTCTAGAGATGCGGGGAGGTCGCAGCGCTCGGATGTGGTGATTGTCTTCTCAAGCTGGGGGCGCATCTCACGTCACGTCCGGTAAGTGGCCGCGTATATCCGGCGGGGAGTGACACGCCCTCGGCTCGTTAGCTCCGCCCCAGATGGAATCGGCCCGTTGCTTCTCATTGGGTGCGTGCGGGGGGGTTACCGGCTCCACCCTTGACGAGGGGCTGACAAGGAGCCCCTTCGTGGTAACCCCGTCGGAGCGCATGGTCAATGGCGGCTAACCGAGCCGGTGTGAGGACGCACACTCCCCCGCGCCGCGCCGTTGTTGTAGTTGTTGTAGTTGTTGTTGTAGTTGTTGTTTGGGGAAGAAGATGGGAGGAGGTATGGGAAGGTCCTAAACTCACTACTGGTGCCATATAATCACATTCTGGTGCAACGAAGAGTCAGAATTAATGGAAACGAGTCCTTAACTGACATATACTAAGAATAACTAGCAAGATGTCCGAAAGTTGTCTACGTGAGATGCGGTGGACCTGGGCACGACATTTAATGGGGGAAAAAGGGGAAGGTCGGTTCTACAGAGTGTTATTTACAGGCAATGGGACTAGGGAATGGGGGATTGGGGATAGTTGGGGAGTATTGGGGAAATAGGGGAATATTTACAAGCGGATATTGAGGCCAAGTCCCATATCCCTAACATTGCACCCTTCTCTACCCTCGGGGCGTCCCGACCCGATAAATTTTTACCTATTTTAGTGTGGCACTCAGATGTAGTTCCCTCTACTATTAACTCTACCCTGAGTGCGACAGTTTTACAGATCTTCACAAATGAGTAAATATGTCCCCCTGCGACGTTGCACCCTTCTCCTCACAGAAACACGCCCACAGGATAACCGAATTGCGGAAAGAATTCGCAAACTAAACATACAGCCGGTAGGGAGCATTATTTACAAGACTACGCTGCTATTTACACTACGATCCAGGACCTGTTTTTGGAGGAACACATGCAGATGTTATGCATAGAGAGAGCACGCATGCCAGCATCGATACACCAACCCACGAGTGCTCTGTGGCCTACGGCCTTTAATAATGTGCAGAGCACCCCTTCCAAGCATCAAAAGCACCACCCCATCACACAGTGAGCACCATCCGGTGCACCAATAAAGTGTTTATAAATCATGGTGTGGTGTCGCAGCCGGCCGATGTTCTGCCGCTGGTCTTGCCTTCGTGTGGTGCACTTGGCCTTCGTACTTCTTTCAAAAATAAAGAAAGGCGCCAACCGCGTCCATTTCCTTATTGTGGCCGTCAGGGTGCCAACTATTAGTGGTTCACCTGTTTGGCATAGGTGCCACGTTGACCCATAGGTCCTTCCACGGGTGGTGCTTGGCCGCAAAAGAACTGCGGTCCATTGTGGGTGGCCACAAACATTGCGGTCCATATGGTGTATCGATCCAAGCAGCAAGCAGCGAAAGTGCAGGCCCACAACTGTGAAGCCAGCACCTCTCTCTCCTCTCTCTCTCTGCCCCAAAGCCAGATCCTCGGAGGTGGGAGACAAAAGAAAAGACAAGTGAGTAAGGTGGTAAGGGCGCAAAAGTGCACGCAATGTAAGGTAATGCACACTGGGGGCACATGGGAACCAGGTGAGACAGGTACGTTCCTACCGTACGCCCCCCCCCCCCACCAGGTAACCTACATGGCCCCTCCCTTACCCCTTACTGCATCCACAAAACACAACACTACCCATAAACATCTACTTTACCAATCAACAAACGTCCCTACTGTCTTCCCCGTTCCTCCCATATACCAAATTCGTCTTCTCTCCCTCCTAACCAATCAAATTTGCCATTTTCAACTCTCATCAAAATTTGCCATCTCCAACTCAACATCATAATTTGCTATCACCAATTCATCATCAGTCCCTCCTAGGGAGGGAGAGATGGAATCACCCCAATGTCTCATCCACGTCGTGATGCGTCTCACAAATCCACAGCAATCTCATTTCCTGCAACAAAACAAAGAAAACACAGGTGTGGAGTCATCATCATCACCACAGGTAAGTGGCTGCGTATGGTGCGACAGGTTCATCAATCCTAACTATCTATCTATAATTCCAGTAATCTCTGTACGTTTGTACGTCTGTACGTTTGTTTGTCTGTGACCGCTGTTTCTCGACAACCACGGGTCCGATATACTTTTAACTTGCCAGGTATATTGCTGGGGACCCGAGGATGTGCCTTTTCAAGGTTTCATATTAATCGGACAATTACTTACCGAGCTATGTCCAAAAAACGATTCAACCAATCAGAGAGCAGCGAACGATCGCGTGTGCCGAACGTGGAGGACACACTCTGCCTCGGATGGCACATTTGAGAGCGTATTCATTTATTTCACGTTTGCAAACTATGTTGGCGTTAAACTATGTTTTAAAACTAATAAAACCGAATTTGCGATTCATTCGCTTTCCTGCGCGTTTGTGCACGCGATGGCGATTTCTTTACCAAACTCCGGAAGCCGTTCGCTTTGGACCAAACCATTGCATGTAAATAGAGGGGGGGGATTGTCACCGTACTCGCAAGCCGTTCGCTTTGGACCAAACCATTTCATGTAAATAGAGGGGGGGGATATAATTTTAGATATAGATATAGTACGGGCAATGCCCTAGTTTCCTAAATGACTTTAACAACTTTACACTACCCGGGGTCTTTCTCCGGCCAAACCATTGGCCCTCTTACACTATGGGTTCTAAAAACCAATTCCCATTGTCCAAACTGTGGTGCTTTCCAATTTGGGGTCTCACTCCCCCGATTCATCTCCCGGTGCCCTCGCACAATTTCTGGGCTGTGGCGTGTACCTCTCCCAGCGGGTCTACCCACCTGCACACCTCCACCACTGCAGTTGCCTCCGAGCTTACCTGCTCCTTACCCTAACCTAACTACCTGGGGAAGGCCCTCTGGCGCTCTCCCCACTCGGTGCCCTCTCTGGCACTGGGCTGCCCGATCCACACCCGGGATCCTCAGGCACCCACTCACAACTACCGGCTCCCAGAGCCCACCTGCGGCCTCACCTGGCCGACATCCTCACAGTGGTGGAGTGCCCAACCAACTACACACACTAACAGGCTACACGCCCAGCCATTTCCACAACACTAATGCACCCATCCACAACACCATTCTGCAACCGCACCACAAATGCCAATATCCACCCACAATTTACCTATACCCTCTACCTAACACTTACACTACCCGCCCCGGTTACTCGTGAAAGGGGTCCACTCTTCCCCCATTCACACCTTCGCACCATGCACACCACTCCGTACCACTTACTCCAACTCTCTCCACACACCTGTACTTGCACACCTGTGCTCTCACACCTGGTGCCACCTGCACCCTTCTCTCCCCAAGCGCATTCGCGCTGATCCACAACACTCATTACTCACACACTGCTCCACACACCTGTCCAGTTGCACACCTGTGCAATCACACCTGTTCAATTCTCACACAGCATCATCTCATCTAACTACTCCCCTCTGAAACTTGCGCTTCCCAGTCGTCCCTTTAAACTATTGCGCTCCCACGTCATTATCATCCATACTAATCTACCTGCGTCCCCACTACAGGTATCAGTCACTAACTAACCTTAACGTCACCTAATGTCATCTTCTAGGGCCCTATCAATATAACCTAACCCACCCGGGCTAGTTTTCACTGCCATACACCCCATAATCTATAGCGCATTTGCCCCCCTATGGGAAGGGTGGCAGGGATGCCACCCTTACCCACCGGGCACATCGCTCACTACCAATTTTGCACATCAAATTTCAACAAATCAAAAATTTGCCAATCACTGCCCATCATCTGCCAATCATTACTGCCAATCCTTTGCCAATCATCAAATTTTGTTTTTCTCTAATTTTGGGGCCAAAACACTAACCTCATCACCCAGTCTACTCACTAATGCCTCTCGGTGCGCCAATTCCTGTCCAAAGCCCGGCTTCGTAAAGCCAAGCCATGAATGCGGGTTGTTTGGTGCCCGCGGCTGGATGCGTCCGGCATTCGGTGCAGGGACGGGGGCTTACCCGGGCCGAGATCCCACGCACCCCCTCGGCGTGGAGCCATCCCATGGCTCGATCTCGACCTGCCGGAATACCTCAACAAAAAGTGGTCGCCATGACGACCCTTCCTATCCAGCCACCCGCTCCGCCTAGTGGAGCACGGACGCGGCCGTTCAAAGCGAGGCCCAGCACGCACCGAGGGCCCGCTTCGGCTAAAAGTCGACCTAACCTCTAACCTGGTTACCGTCGATGCTTCACCTGGGTTCTTACACGCATACGCTACCCCTTTCGTGCTCCTACATCCAGCCGTCTCCATGCTCCTCGTACCTTTCCTTAGACACCCAGGTACACCCATTTCACTCACAGCCTTGGTCACACACCTGACCACCGAACACCTTGGCACACATTCGTCACTCGCACACCTCACCAATACACCTCTTCGCGCCCCCTCCTCGGTCACCTCCTCTGTGACAATCACAGGTGTGCCCTCACTCGCACATCCTACCACGTGCCTCACTACCAATTCCAGCGTGCATTCCCACTCACGCTCTACCATTCCAGGTGTGCATCCTGCCATCCCAGGTGTACATCCTCGCTCACCTGTCACAACCAACTCACTCTCCTTGTCACTCTCACTACTCTCACCTCCATTCTTGACAGCGCACTCACCCTTACTCTTGACAGCGCACTCTTTCCTCGTGCACCTGTCCGTCACACACCTTTCTCGCGCACACTCTTGTGCACACTCTCCCATCACACCCTCTGTAACACTTACCACACCACGCTTCCATGTGCTCCCTCGCACACACGCTACGACCGACTCACTCTCGCCAGCACCCTCACTCCTTGGCACGCACTTTTTCCTCACACACCCCAGAGTCGGACTTTCTCGCACACCTCCTTTTTCGCACACCAGACCTGTCGCACACTTCACCAGTGGCCTCTCACGAACACCCGGGTCCATCTCGACCCCCAAGCTTCTTAAATCCCCTGGCGCATCATACGCACGACCATATTGGTCACCACTTACACCGGGTCCTCTTCCTCTTCGCTTCTCCTCCATCACCTGCGAATCCCTCGTCCGGTTAATGAGCACATCATCACGATCCGAACACAGACTTCGGACCAATTCTTTTATCTCCTCTTTTATCTCTTTCTTATCCCCTCTCCGTCGCTTCTTAATTTCGCTCACCCCTTCTTCCACTTCTTCTAATTTCTGCTTCACCTCTTTTATTCCCCGGTACGTCTCCTCAAGCTCGTCCTCTAAGGCTACCTTGACCGTTTCCATGTGCGTCCTCACCTGCCGGTCCTTCGTCTCCATTACCTCTATCACCTCGTCCAGCCTCGTTGTCAGTCCCTCACGTACCATCTGACATTCCCTCTTCGTCGCTACCAAGTCATCTTTTAGTTCTTTCTGTGTCGCTTTTAAACCTCCTAATACCGCAGTGTTCCTTTGAACCTGCTCCACTAACTCCGTCTGTCCCACCGTCAGCTGCTCCACCTCCTGCGTCAGGTCCTCTATGCCCCCTTGTAACTTTACAGTCCCCTTTCTCACCTCTTTCTCCATGTGCTCCTTACAGTGCCTCACCTCCTCGCGCACTCCTCCGACCTCCTCACTCACTCCTCTTCTGATCTCTTCTCCCATCACTTGCATCTCCTGCCCAGATGCCACCCTCATCTGCTCCATTTCCTCCCTGTGAGCATCCAGTTTGGTTTCTACCCCCATTCTGACCCCCTCTATCTGCTGCCCCATTTGTTTAACTTCCCTTTCCGCTTGGTCCCTCAATTTGCCTTCCATTCTGTTTTCTAACCCCTCTAACCCCTTTTGCATTCCCTCTATCTGATTCTCCTGGGCAGCCATTCTATTTTCCACCCCCATTAACCCATTCTTTACCTCTTTTATCCCGTTGTCTAACCCCTCAAATTTCTTGTCTAACTCCTCAAAATTATTGTCTAACTTCCCAATTTGGGCGTTGGTACCCCTCACCTCGTCCCTCAATCGCTCACTATTAGCCCTCGCCTCGTCCCTCATTGCCCCCATACTGTTTTTCAAACCTCCAATTTGGTCTCCCACACTCATCTGTACAGCTGCCTGTAGCTGCGCAATGAGGGCCTGTATGTCAATCGGCTGCATGTTAAAGCCCGTTGATACAACGGGCTCGGCTACCGCGCGCTCTTGCGAGGCGCCATTTTGCGCCCCCGCAATGTCGGGCGCAACGACGCTAATTTGTGCGTCTGCTACCCTCGCTGCTTCGCTCTCCTCGTGTCCCTCAATTTGGTCCTGGACCGACCCTGTCTCACTCTCCACTACCGGACCCCAGCCGACTTGGTCTGCCATAGCGCGACTTTCAAAATTCGGGTTTTTATATTCGTAAAACAAATCAAATTTCGCCGTTATAATTTCGAGCGCGTAAACGCGCTCCGGGTCGAATTCTACCTTCCAACACCAATTGTTACCCTAGTGGTACAATTGGTGTTCCAAAATTTGGGCCTAATAAATTTAGTCCCAGGTTCGAATCCGACACTCCTGACACCAAATGTTACAGACGCGGTTGTGGATGTTGGTTTACCGAGCGGTTTGGTATGACCACGTCTGCACAGTTTACCCGATTATACTCTAACGTTTGCCGAGTCGCGCTACGCTAGGTCAATGAAGGAAAAGGACACAACGGCTGGGATTAAAATGACACGACACCAGGGATACGGTTCTCAAGACCTCCGGAGGAGGTTATATTAGGGCGGAAGGTCAGATTACAGGAATGAGAGGGACAGCATAGAAAGACAGGCACTTAGACACACTCTTATAATAGCCCCAACAGACGACAGATAAACAGGACAAAAACTGACTCACACGGGGATTGATGGCAAGGAAAGGCAGAATCGATGGCTCCAGGTGCACCTGGGCTCAGGGCAGGATCGACCCGGTCCGGTCTATAGATGCGGGGAGGTCGCAGCGCTCGGATGTGGTGATTGTCTTCTCAAGCTGGGGGCGCATCTCACATCAGGTCCGGTAAGTGGCCGCGTATATCCGGCGGGGAGTGACACGCCCTCGGCTCGTTAGCTCCGCCCCAGATGGAATCGGCCCGTTGCTTCTCATTGGGTGCGTGCGGGGGGGTTACCGGCTCCGCCCTTGACGAGGGGCTGACAAGGAGCCCCTTCGTGGTAACCCCGTCGGAGCGCATGGTCAATGGCGGCTAACCGAGCCGGTGTGAGGACGCACACTCCCCCGCGCCGCGCCGTTGTTGTAGTTGTTGTAGTTGTTGTCGTAGTTGTTGTTGTAGTTGTTGTTTGGGGAAGAAGATGGGAGGAGGTATGGGAAGGTCCTAAACTCACTACTGGTGCCATATAATCACATTCTGGTGCAACGAAGAGTCAGAATTAATGGAAACGAGTCCTTAACTGACATATACTAAGAATAACTAGCAAGATGTCCGAAAGTTGTCTACGTGAGATGCGGTGGACCTGGGCACGACATTTAATGGGGGAAAAAGGGGAAGGTCGGTTCTACAGAGTGTTATTTACAGGCAATGGGACTAGGGAATGGGGGATTGGGGATAGTTGGGGAGTATTGGGGAAATAGGGGAATATTTACAAGCGGATATTGAGGCCAAGTCCCATATCCGCAACAATATCTTAACGGAAAAGCAAAAGCGAATTTTTAATATATATTGACACGTTGCCATCGGTGTCATGTTGGGCGGTGTATTGTGACGGACACAAAAGCCCACTGGCGTGGTGACATCATTCCACGCACCAAGTGGGCGGTGGCCACGCCCGAGGGGTAGGCGTGGCCTCATGATATACACCGGGCGACCAGCCCGGAGCAGTTCAGTGTTACAGTGTGCTCTTACAATAAAGACGTTTATATGTTACCGCTTGTCCGCTTCCTCCTTGCTCACAAGCAGCGTGCGTAACGCCGCGCTTTACAGGTGACCCCGACGTGATCTCATCCGACCGCGGCCCCCAGTTCACCTCGGAGCTCTGGGGGGCGGTTGCGCAGGGGCTCGGGGTCCGGCTGCACCGAACCACGGCCTACCACCCCCAGGCTAACGGCCTGTGTGAGCGATTTCACCGCTCATTGAAGGCCGCGCTCCGGGCCACCCTCCGCGACGGCGGCTGGGTCGCCAGGCTCCCCTGGGTCCTGCTGGGCCTCCGGACGGCGCCCAAGGAGGACCTGCGCGCATCCGCGGCGGAGTTGGTCTTCGGGCAACCGCTGCGGGTGCGGGGCGAGTTCCTCCACGCCTACCCCTCGGGCGTGGCCACCGCCCACTTGGTGCGTGGAATGATGTCACCACGCCAGTGGGCTTTTGTGTCCGCCACACGCGCCCCCCCAGAATTCCCGCGCACCTGGAGGGCCAGTTTGCGGGGCAGACGAATGACCAGGCTTTCATCGCCACCTGGGTCGCCCGGTTCGGCGCCCCCTCAGACATCTCATCCGACCGCGGCCCCCAGTTCACCTCGGAGCTCTGGGGGGCGGTTGCGCAGGGGCTCGGGGTCCGGCTGCACCGAACCACGGCCTACCACCCCCAGGCTAATGGCCTGTGTGAGCGATTTCACCGCTCATTGAAGGCCACGCTCCAGGCCACCCTCCGCGACGGCGGCTGGGTCGACAGGCTCCCCTGGGTCCTGCTGGGCCTCCGGACGGCGCCCAAGGAGGACCTGCGCGCATCCGCGGCGGAGTTGGTCTTCGGGCAACCGCTGCGGGTGCCGGGCGAGTTCCTCCCCGACTCCACGGCACCATGGTCCGCGGCACAGCAGCGCTCCGCTCTGCAAGAGACCGCCCAGAGGTTCGCCCCGGTGCCAACGGCATGCCAAGGGCACCCACCGACGCACGTCGCCCCGGAGCTTCGCACGGCGGAGTACGTCTTCGTCCGCCACGATGCCCATCGGACACCACTGCGGCCCCCGTACGACGGGCCTTTCCGCGTGCTGGAGAGCGGGGCGAAGCACTTCACCCTGGACATCGGCGGTACTCCTGACCGCGTTTCGGTAGACCGCCTCAAGCCGGCCCACCTCGATGTGGACCATCCACCGCCAGTGGCCCGACCCCCACGTCGGGGCCGCCCTCCTGCGGGCGGACCCCCGGCACCGCCCAGCCCCGGTGCCACGCCGCCCCCCGGTCCTGCACCCATCCCAGAGGCAGCCAGGGGCATCCCACCTGGCATCCCTGCACCCCGGACGCCGCCGATCGCCAGGGGGCGCTTCGGCCGGGTCATTCGTCTGCCCCGCAAACTGGCCCTCCAGGTGCGCGGGAATTCTGGGGGGGCGCGTGTGGCGGACACAAAAGCCCACTGGCGTGGTGACATCATTCCACGCACCAAGTGGGTGGTGGCCACGCCCGAGGGGTAGGCGTGGCCTCATGATATACACCGGGCGACCAGCCCGGAGCAGTTCAGTGTTACAGTGTGCTCTTACAATAAACACGTTTATATGTTACCGCTTGTCCGCTTCCTCCTTGCTCACAAGCAGCGTGCGTAACGCCGCGCTTTAGTATGATACACCATGACGCGATTTTAAAAAATATATCTCTGCATTTTCCCGCGTGTGTGGAATGTTCTCAATTATTGCTGACACCGAGTCTGAAACCATCGATAAAAATGAAATCATATGGTGAGTTAGATTGGAGATAAAGGCGTGAGAGAGACAATGGCCTTGAAGTTACGGGCGTTTGAGAATTCATTTCGTTCTATAAACCGCAACTTTCATCGGATTTTCTTCCCGTTTTTTTTCAACCGAGTCTAAAACTATGTTAGCGACTGTGAAAAATGAAATGATATATCGAATTTGATTTGAAATAAAACTGGGAGAGAGAGCAAGACACCACGGGCCTACAAAACAGGCCTCAAAGCTATGCGAGTTAATAAAATGGTGGATATTTGTTTATAATTATATGAAGCCACTCCCAGAATGGGTGGAGCTACTCTGCAAACCGAGTAAGCCACACCCCGGACAGACACCCAACAGACAGAATCATCTACGGCTATTATAATATAGATTATGTCTGCTATCTTTTTCTACAGACCTTCTGCTTCCAAGGACGTGTGAAGGGGTTAACTGTACAACTGGCCACATCAGAGTCGGATGATAGGGTCATCCCAGCATTTTTCGCCATCGCTAGTCCTGTGCAGACCATCATGCCTCTACCAGCGAACTCAAGGTAAACATGCATAAACAAAAAGTTGCACTACAAAGCCTTTCGTCCCAAGTACAGCCTAATACACAGTGCTCTAGTGTAAAATCACACCACACGAGGTCACAAGGAAGTTTCCCTTATCCACATTTCCTCTTTGAGCTGCTCAACCTAAAGCGCAATGAAAATGTAAATTAATTTTAAACCTACCAAAGGACAAGCTTTCAATATTCATGTTTTTAGCCATGGAAAAACCAGACTCGTGACATAATGGTCAGAGCGTACGCTCCGAGTCTGGAAAAGCTCGGTGGTTCAAACCCCGTCCGAGTAGTCCCAAAAACCTTGAAATGGGAAGTGCTGCCTCCTTGCTCGAGCATGGACAAAAAACGCCGGGAAGGCAATGACAAACCACCAAGTATAACCCTTTCCAAGAAACCTCTTCAGCAGCACCACCGCTCTGTGGTGGAAATAAAGTTTCAGTCTCACCTCAACTTTGGACTTTACAACCTTTCCCCCTCTTCCAATACCTGGTGGTACTCTGTCAAAGCAGTTTCTGGAGTGCGATCTGCCTTTGTCAACCCTTTCATAAAAAAGATGGATCGTCATGATCAGAAGTCCAAAGACCATTTTCCAAACTCACCCCCGTCTATTCTCACCTTTCCCCTGCCCTACATTGTTCACCTCCTACCATTTATATACACTGTGAGCTTTCCACACGAAAAAAGCAATTTCTTTCTGGTTATCCGAAACACCACCACAACCCATAACCAATTGACAATTCTTCAGGGCCGGGATGCTCGTATTTCATGGGAGTTTATTGGATTCTCAATTTGTTGTTTTGTTTCTTTGCTACTTTTCTGCTGAAGCTTTCTATCAACCTACGGAGAACGTGGATGGAGGTGAAAATGCATCAATGAACAAAATGTCAATCAAGGTTAGACCGATCTCCCTGACATGGTCTTAAGGTCAGATTCATTTATTGGAGAGTGTTGTAAGCCGAGCTCAGTTTGCTTAGCTCTCCACCTGCAGAAAAGAAGGTCTCTTACATACTGAGATTGCCACTTTATTCTGACAGAGCAATCCACATGTTACTATTGACAGCATCCTTGTTTATCCCGTGTTGTCCGACATCCTCGACGTAGTATTTTGGGCTCAATCTCCATGTAGGACTTTGCTAACCATTCCAGTTGAGGCTAAACGTCCCCTAATCCCAGTGGCAGACACCTGCAGCAGCTTCAGTCCGTTCAGCCAATGGCAGAAATGATACAACGCTTGTTCCTTGCCGATGCCTGGAATACAAGGTTTCTGGAATACAACTTCCTTTCTTCAATCTGGAAAAAGCATCTTTCTAATTGCAAGGAACCTCTGGATAAAGTCTCTTCACAGTTAATACACCTCACCCCCAGACATGCCCTAACCCAGGCAATTTATTCATAATGTATTGTTACGGTTTTGAGTCTGTAAAGTGAGCCTAATAAAGGTTAAAGTCTGTCCCCCATAGATAGTCACACAAGCAACATGTAGCCTCATTTGTAGTATAGTTATTTCTTAGTATGTGTGAGAATAGGCCCTTTCCAGTGTTAATTCTGCATTGTGTAAAGCCAGGAAAATAAGCCCTACTGCCGCCGATCATCCTACGTCTGTAACCTCAATACAGCTTGTTAACGTTGGTTCATTTTGGGCGAGTTAACACGAGGGAGGCGGAGGAGGATCGGGGTGGAGTCGAGGCGGAGCGGCAGAAGCGATGACGGTAAGCATGAGCCGCCAATCAGAGCTCAGGGGTGGTGGCGTCAGAGGGCGTGGTGAGAAGAGTCTGGTGAGTTCCAGAAGGTTCGCGGGGCGTGCCTATATAACCCGCTGCGAAAAGCCCTCGAAAGGACTGGCAGAGGAGGACTGAAGCGGAGGACTAGCGCTAGAGAACCCAAAGGACTTGCCGGGAGGGAGGAAGACATTAAGGAGAACTTACAGCCAGAACGCGCGGTGCTTGATGAGCTTGATGCGCCTTGCCGCACTTGCATGAGAACGGCTGAGTAACCGCCCTTTGCCGTAAAAGTCCGCCCCTTGCCGTTCCGCCCGATATATCGCCTTCGTTTGAGAGACGCGCTACGAGTCCCTGTCTTCGCCGATCACCATCTTCGCGGGACGCACGTGGACCACGGAGAGCCGGATGGGGCCGATCCTGGATGACCACATTGGCGCGTTGGTGAACATCGACATCTGCAATTCCCTGTGTGTGTGTGAGACGGGCCCGTTGTCCAGATTAGTAAGACTGTCTAAGCTTGCTCTGTGTCTCTTCGTCCTGAACTGTAAATACGTGTGGGAATCATTAAACCCATCTGTTCTTCCTTTCTTCTTGATTCGATCGTTCCCGTGATTTCTCCAATTGACTAAGCGTGGCACGAATAAGATCGCTCCAATCGGGTTCCACTAGTTAAGACTGCGCGGATCACGTGTACGCAAACCGCTCGGCGTACTCCAACCTGACGTGGTTCATGCGAGGCTTGCTACCTCGTTTCCGTGGTGGCGCGAGTACTTAGGTACGAGCGAGAATTTGGTCCCGAAACCCTATTTTGCGCTCGCCCGGAAAGGACGTAATAAGTCTCGGTTCCGCCAGGCCAGTAAGACAAGGGGATTAATCCCCCCTTGATAAGGGGAAGAAGGCCGGCGAGAGAACCGTAACTATGTATGAAAGGGAGGAGCGGTGGAAAGAGAGAGAGAGTCATTAATAGGGGAGAAATATGGCACTGAAGTTGGGTAGGGGAGAGGGAAGAAAGAGGTATTTTAAAGTACAATACAGGACAGAGAAAAGGCATGCCTGTTATATCATAGGGGCTAGGGGGAGAGGGTAGGGTTGAAGGGGGTCAAACTTTCATCCTTGTCCATCTCTTGACAGAAGGGTGCATTTTCAAGCAAAGGAACCCCAATTCAAAACCCATCTAAGTCTTTCAGGTAAGAAACGGTTCCGTCATGGGTCGTTTGCCGACTTGTTGCTTTCCAATGATGGCGCTAAATTAAGCTTCAAGTTGAAAGTGCATGATACGAGTAACTAACAAAAAATGAATGAGAGAAAACAAATTTCCTGGACCCACTGAGAGACCGTTTACATCATTTGTTTTTGTCCGCATTTCAGCCTCACATGGCAGTCACGCATTGCTGGGAGGCGATCATTGGATCTGGGCATATCCTAGCATGCCACATGGGGCCTGTGGCTTGTACTACGACTCCAATTTAGGGTAAGTCTCCAACTCCACCATGAGAGCATTGGATGAAATTGGATGCATGCCCAGGATGTTGATCTTTTATGTATTTATATGGGTTTGTACATTTTTTCTTAACCCAAACCAAGAGTTTATCAAAATATAGTAAACTTCAGAGTGATTATCATATCAGTTCCCATTTCATGTTAAGTATGGTTCAAGTTTAGTAAACATCCTTCACCGAGTCAATAAAAGGAATTTCCTGTTGGTGCAGTCAGATGAAGAGGGCCGAGCATTTTGTGTACCCATGCCAAGAGTCCGGCAGCTTTTGCTCCATTGACTGTAAGAGCTGTGTTGGGAACAGCCAAAGCTGCAGTGTACACAGAACCCCCAGAAGCTTGGAAGGGCCTTCAAGTTGGAGAAATATGGCAGGACCTTATGGACAGAGCAATCAAGGTGAGATCCTTTGTATTGTTACATACAGTGCATTCAGAAAGTATTCAGACCCCTTCACTTTTTTCACATTTTGTTATGTTGCAGCCTTCTGCTGAAATAGTTTAAATTAATTTTTTCCCTCATCAATCTACACTCAATACCCCATAATGACAAAGAGAAAACAGGATTTTAGAAAGTTTTGCAAATTTATTAAAAATAAAAAATTGAAATATCACATTGACATAAGTATTCAGACCCTTTGCTATGACACTTGAAATTTAGCTCAGGTGCCTCCCATTTCTCTTGATCATCTTTGAGATGTTTCTACATCTTGATTGGAGTCCACCTGTGCTAAATTCAATTGATTGGACATGATTTGGAAAGGCACACACCTGTCTATATAAGGTCTCAGCTGACAATACATATCAGAGCAAAAACCAAGCCATGAGGTCGAAGGAACTGCCTGCAGAGCTCAGAGACAGGATTGTGTCGAGGCACAGATCTGGGGAAGCCTACAAAAAAATTTCTGCTGCATTGAAAGTTCCCAAGAGCACAGTGGCCTCCATAATTCTTAAATGGAAGAAGTTTGGAACAACCAGGACTCTTCCTAGAGCTGGCCATGGGGCCAAACTCAGGAATCGGGGGAGAAGAGCCTTGGTAAGAGAGGTGACCAAGAACCCAGTGGTCACTCTGGCTGAGCTCCAGAGATCCTGTGTGGAGATGGGAGAAACTTCCAGAAGGACAACCATCACTGCAACACTCCACCGATCTGAGCGTTATGGCAGAGTGGCCAGACGGAAGCCAAACAGTTCAATCTTGGTTTCATCAGACACAGAATCTTGTTTCTCAGTCTGAAAGTCCTTTCGTTGCTTTTTTGCAAACTCCAAGTGGCTTTCATGTGTCTTTCACTGAGGAGAGGCTTGTGTGTGACAAGGACGAATTGATTCGATTTTGGTGAATTTTTTAAATCTCTACGTGATTCTTCACCATTGAGAAATACAGCAAAAACGATATTTTGCACAATATTTCAAAACTTTGTGCAGACTTATCACAAAATAAGGTGGTTCGATGACAAGAACAAGCTGATGAGATTTTGGTTCAGGTCAGAATAATCCAGATCTGGCCTATCAGTGGGATACAAAACGTAAACTGTTCTGCCTCGCAGAGGTATGCACTCTACCGAGTGCCGTTCTAGTTGATCATGTTAGGACTGTTGTGATGATGTCTGGTCAATCATATATAGAGCCTGTGCTACTCGAGTTTGTGGAAAACATTTTCCCTCTTGTGCATCCACTTCCTCACAAGCAAATGCTAGCCGACTGCAAAACCTTCCGAAGCTCCTCGTTAATCGGGCCCCTTGGTCCCAGTTTTATTACAGCGGACTCCCTTTTATGATGAATACTCATTCTGCAGGTACCATTCGTTTTAACAAATGTTAACCTTTACCATCATTGCACAACATTGATTTTCTTTTTTCAAATTAAGCTCAAAGCAGCTATTGATGTCATTAGGATTCTGTTTTTTGGTCTTCAACTCCCGCTCCCCCTACCCCTCCCCATCCCCCCATAGTTACATCAGGCAGTTCCATAATTATGTTTTTATTCCAAAAAATAAGCACCAGCTGTTTTTCATTCTTGGAGTTATACAAGGGGACAAAAATATATAAATATAAAATAAATAAATAAAAAGAAAAATGCACCCCACAATCCACGATTTTAAAAATTAACTAATACTAAACAGGTATGTATTTATCTATTACACACTCCTTCACTGCAAGGGTGACTAATGTTCAAAATCAGCTGGGAAGAATGTATAATTAGGATTTCTCAGCTTCTTCTCACTACCACCGATTGCAGATTACCTATTGAGTTTGCCTCAATTTCTTTCATCAGAGATCGATTATGCAGAATACTCTATCCCTTCTCTTTTCTGCTTCCCTGCAGCTGCACCTGAGCCCAAGTGGATGCATATGAGTGTTATATCAAGGCCTTGCGAACCTGGCTCCATCCATTCTTGGTACTACCCTGCTGCTCCGCTCACCCCACAACCAATAAAGCAGTTGGTGGGAGGCCAGTGTGTCAGGGGATTATGTCCACCCTCTGCATTTACCTGGCCCTGCAGTATGGTCATGAAAGAGAGACAGCTGTCAGTCTAGTTGGGGGTTGGGGCTTGAAAATCAAAAACAGGAAGTGACTAAGATGGCATTTGCAGGAAAGTCAGAGATTAATGTAACATATAAAATGACTTGCAACAAACCCTCAACATGACTAAAGTGATCTGGGGGCAGGGGTTGGAGAGTTGGTGGGCAGAGGCAACTGCAACTTTATTATTATTATTATTTTTTACATTTTTGATAAAACTTGGAAATTATTTTCCCACTACAAAATCTTGTTTATTTTCCAACAATGTCTTGTACACACACGGATGATGGAAAAATTAATAAAATGGCAACTTTGCAGCAACGTTGTACATCTTTTGACTTCTCTATTGCTCTCAGCTGGAGGCCAGCTGAATCCCATCATATCTCGACATGTCAGGTCAAAAGGTTTTCTTTTTTCTTCGAGAATTTTAACACAAGTGCAGAATTCAGGATCAACCATGATGGACAAAATTTGAAGTAGTTTCTCTTTGCACAGACAATCATAATATGAGCTCAATATTAACATCGTAAAATGTTTGACCAGAGTTTGACCACAGTTTGACCTCGATGCTTACAAATAAATAAGCATCTTGTTGCGGATAGTTGCGGATATGGGATTGTTGCGGATATGGGATTGTTGCGGAACCAGTTTGTTGCGGATATGGGATTTGCATCCATCCATATCCGCTTGTAAATATTCCCCTATTTCCTCAATACTTCCCAACTATCCCCAATCCCCCATTCCCTAGTCCCATTTTCTGTAAACAACACTCTGTAGACCCGACCTCCCCCTATTTCCCCCATTAAATGTCGTGCCCAGGTTCACCGCATCTCATGTAAGACAACTATAGGACATCTTGCTAGTTATTCTTAGTCTATGTCAGTTAAGGACTCGTTTCCATTAATTCTGACCCTTCGTTGCACCAGAATGTGATTGTATGGCACCGTTAGGAAGTTTAGGACCTCCCGATACCTCCCCGCAGCTCTTCCTCACGGTTCAGCAACAACAACAACAACAACAGCAACGGCAGCAGCGGGCGCGGGAAGTGCGCGTCCTCACTCCGGCTTGGTTGATAGGGGGTGTTGGGAGGGCACCAGGCCTTCCCAACGAGTTAGCCTGGGAGTGGCTACCCGAAGAACCAGAAGACGTTGAGCTCCGGAAACTGGAGTTGCAATTACGGAGCCAGGAACGGATTAAAGAAGAAGAAAGGAAAGCAGAAAAGGAAAGAGCAGAAGAAGAAAGGAAAGCAGAAAAGGAAAGAGCAGAAGAAGAAAGGAAAGCAGAAAAGGAAAGAGCAGAAGAAGAAAGGAAAGCAGAAGAGAGGAGGGAAGAGAAACAAGCGGAGGAAAGGAGAGTGGAACGAGAACTCCAGGAAAGGTTAAAAGAAGAAGAAAGGAAAGCAGAAGCGAGGAGAGAAGAGAAACAAGCAGAGGAAAGGAGAGTGGAACGAGAACTCCAGGAAAGGTTAAAGACAAAAAAGCAGAGGAAAGGAGAGTGGAACGAGAACTCCAGGAAAGGTTGGAAGAGAAAACAGCACAAGAAAGAACCGAGGAAAGGAGAGTGGAAAGAGAACTCCAGGAAAGAAGAGAAAAGGAACAAGCAGAGGAAAGGAGAGCTGCAAGGGACCTCGAAGCAGAGGAGAGAAAAGCGGAAAGGGAATTAAAGGAACGTGACATGGAGCTTCAGCAAGAAATCAAATTCAAGGAGCTGGAGTTAATGAGAGAACGGGGAGAGGCACCACCCTTGCTGACGGGGTCGACACCTAACCAGAAAACCTGGGATGTGGGCAGACATGTGAGGCTGGTTCCACCGTTCAGTGAAAAGGAAGTCGCGAAATTTTTCCCACACTTTGAGAAAGTGGCTCGACAATTAAACTGGCCGGAGGAGGCCTGGACCATACTCGTGCAAAGTGTGCTGGTGGGGAAAGCTCAGGAAATTTATTCGGCGCTACCAATGGACCAATGTGCAGATTATGAGGTACTGAAGAAGCACATCCTCAAGGCCTATGAGTTGGTTCCGGAAGCTTACAGGCAAAAATTCAGGAATGCCAGGAAGAGGGAGAGTGAGACCCATGTGGAGTTTGCCAGAGTGAAAGAAAACATGTTTGATCGGTGGTGTGAGTCAAAAGGAGTCGGGAAAGACTTCGAAACATTGCGGGACTTGATCCTGGTGGAGGAATTCCAGCAGTGTGTCCACGAGGACATCAAAGTGTACCTGCAGGAAAAGAAAGTACCAAAGTTGTGGGACGCAGCCACCATGGCAGATGATTATGCCTTAACCCACCGAATAGGGGTCCACGAACCTAACTCCTCGCCTAGATCTCCGCAGGGGAGGTGGGGAACAGCAGGTGCGGAGAACGACCATACATGGCGGCGGCCTCGAGATGATTATGGGGACAACTATGATACCCCACCTGTTCGAAATCAGAGGGATGCGGGCCCAAGACAAACTTATAGTTCGGGGGGCCCGAGGCAGACCACGAGTTTTTCCTCCGGGCCTACTTGCGCTTTTTGCAAGAAACCTGGACACTTGATGTCCAGTTGTTACCGCATGAAAAGCGAAGACCCAGAGCGGAGTCCGACTACTACGACTCCAAACGCAATGGCCATTGTGAGAAATCGCCATCAAAAGGGTTACCAACCATTTATTTCAGAGGGGTTTGTGTCACGGGATGGAGCCTCGACTAACCGGAAACCGGTTAGGATATTGAGGGACACAGGGGCACATCAATCTTTAATGCTGGAAGGCATTTTGCCATGGTCCGAGGAGACGGCAACGGGGGATAGTGTTCGTTTACAGGGGATCGGGGGCGGTGTTAGTGCTCCCCTTCATGTCATCCATTTGGAGTCCGATTTGGTGTCAGGACCGGTCACCGTCGGTTTACAAGCCACGCTTCCTGTAGAGGGTGTATCTGTGGTTATCGGGAATGATTTGGCCGGGGGTCAAGTTTATGGTAACCTGAGGGTTGGTAAAGAGCCCAGCAGGGAAAATAACGCCACACCAGCTCGGGATGGCGACAAAAGTGCCAAGTTATTTGTAGGGGGACTGAACTTCAAAACAGAGGAAGAAGTTCTGACCTCTGTCTTCAACAGATATGGGCCGCTGGTGGAAGTGCGGTTGGTAAGAGACTGGGAAACGCAACAGTCAAGAGGGTTCGGCTTTGTCACGTTTGCCAGCACAAAAGACGCCAGAGAGGCAGAGAAGAATTGGAATGGCAGGGATTTGGAGGGTCGGACCATAACAGTAGGGAAGGCATTTCGTAGACGTCGAGAGGTCTACAGGAGAGGACAACTGGGCGGTAGTGTTGGTGGTGGCCGCAATCAATATTATTATGGAGGCTCCCTGAGTGACGGCCGCTCCCGAAGGAAGGATGGGCAAAGTAGTGGCCGAGAAGGAGACCGCTATTCATGGGACTACAGGGACAAGTGGTCCCACCCTAATTATTAGGGAAGTTCTGAGAAGTTGAAGCACTGAATGCGGCGGAGCCGCCGAGCCAAGATTCCTACACGGATTAACCGTGAACGCCGTTCCTAAAGGCGTCCATGTAGTGAACTTTCATGCACGGACTAACCGTGAACTCCACGTTCCTCAAGGCGCCCATGTAGAGAACTTTCCTGCACGGACTAACCGTGAACTCCACGTTCCTAAAGGCATCCATGTAGTGAATACTCGGCTTGGCCTCCCAGAAAAAGTGCTATCGAGTGGCTTAACTTTGGATCTGTGATCAACCCCTTAACCTTCATTCACAAGAAACTGGCGGTCAAAGTCAGAGGGTCAGGAGATGGAGTTTGATTTGGCAGGGACAATGTCGTTGCTGGTGCTTAGTCCAGAGTGAGTAATCTGGAGGGGTTGTGGGGAAATTTTGGTTGCTTTATTTTTAAGTGATAACTGTGCCCGGGGGCAACTGATAATGTGGGGGGGTTGAGTTATCTGGTTTGTTTCTCCAAATTGGCCGGCAAAGAAAGTTTTCGCTGGGTTCAAACTTTCTTTCTTGAAGGGGGGGAGTGTTACATATTTATGTGAATGTATGTGGATTACCATTCAGGTCTTTGCTTATCCGTGTGTAGTATATTAAGGGTTGTTGTGATTGGAGGGTCAGGAGCCCTTCTGAACAAGTGGCCGGAAACGGAAGTGACCGAAAACGGAAGAGAAAAAAGACACGAGGAAGAAAAGGGACGAGTAGTATTCTTCCTCGCCCCGCTCCGACCAAAAGGTGGGATCGACCTTGCGCTGCGTGGAAAAGCGGCGTTCCGAAGCCTGTCTGGCGAGAGGAATCACCGGGACGTGTACCTGCCCGGTGGAGACGTCAAGTTGACGTGGGGCCGTGCATCGACCCCACGTCTGGTAACGTTCGCGGCACCGTCTAAACAGACGCGTGCGGGTCGCACGTTGGGGCCTAACGCGCCTTGCAAGCGGCGTGGGGTTTGGCTTGCTCTACCGTACCCGCTCCGCGTGGCCACGAGGGGCTGCAGCCACGGTGCCTGGTACGATACCTGCCCGGTGGAGAAACGTCCACCCGGGGTTCGTTCAACCGCCCGAGTGCGGAGACGCCGACCAGTATCTTGGTCAGGAGGGGCCCAGAGACATTGTGAGGAGCAGAGACCGAAAGGGGGTTGTGAGTACTCACCGGGACACACATATATAAGATGGCCATCTTACTCATAGGGAAGTGTTTGTGAATTGGGAATTGTTGATGGTTGTGTATTGTTGATTGCTCGGGGAAAATCTCCGTGGTTGTGTCATTGAAATTGTATGGTATCATTACCATTGGAAATATCCTTGAACTTCAGTTGTCTCCTGGGTGAAATTCATATGGATTGCGTGGCGAAAGCGCATATATAATACAGCTTGCTGGCGGAGTTCCTCTCACGGTCCGGGGGTCACCGAGACCAGGTATTCACCGAGGGGACCACGTAACAACATGTTTAAAGTGTACGTGCCCTTCCCCCCTCCCCCGCCCGGCAACGCTGAGTACTTCTGCTAGTAACTAATGAAATAAAAACGAAGAAATATCTCTGGGTAATTTCCTGAAACTCGGTGAAATTCGCTGAAATTCGCTCGGTGTATCGGTGAAATATTTTATTTGGGCGGTGTATAATTGCTTCGACCGAAATATCTCTAAGCAATTTCCCGTCTGTGTTTCATGTCCATGCACACGTGAAATGGAGTTTGTTTTTGCACATGTGAAATGAACATGTGAACCTTTACTTCCGGATAATAATGTTGAATGAAATAAAAACGAAGAAATATAGTGGGGTCACCCGTGGGAATCCCACGGGCATGGATGTGTGTGACATTTCGACATATTGAGTTAGATGCTGCACATTCATTTTTACAAAATGGTTACTGGCAAGTCATCAGATCCAGAAATGGTGTAATGAACACAATTTATTTATTTCACATAATATGTGACCCCTCACTCCTCTCCACCTGACACTCTCCTCTCTCCACCTAGCACTCCTCTCCTCTCCAATCCCTCACATTCCTCTCCTCTCCAATCCCTCACACTCCTCTCCTCTCCAATCCCTCACTCTCCTCTCCAATCGCTCCTCACTCGCCTCTCCAATCGCTCCTCACTCGCCTCTCCAATCGCTCCTCACTCGCCTCTCCAATCGGCTTTCCCCGTCTCGTTTCTCTCGTTTTTCTCCCGTCTCATTCTTTTTCTTGCTCCAAATCGGCCCGTCTCGCCCGTCGGAATCGGAAATCGGGCCGTCTTGCTTTCTTGCTTGCGCGTAAATAAATTGTGTTCATTACACCATTTCTGGATCTGATGACTTGCCAGTAACCATTTTGTAAAAATGAATGTGCAGCATCTAACTCAATATGTCGAAATGTCACACACATCCATGCCCGTGGGATTCCCACGGGTGACCCCGCAAGTTTGCATTGACGTTCGTCGATGGACTCGTTCGCCCGTCTCATTCGCTTTCTTGCTGCATCCTGTTCAAGTCTGCGTTCTTCATCGATCGTCTCATTCATTTTGGAAATAGAAGTTTCCACGCAGCGCATGAATTGTCACGATCCTCAAGAGGAAGTGTCTCGTAATCATCAAATGATAAATGGCAAGTAAATTATATTGTGGAAAATTAAAGATTTCAAATAAACCTATTTAAAGTGTATGCGCACATAACTAATAAAAAAAACGAAGAAATATCTCTCGGTAATTTCCTGAAACATATTGTACTTCCGGCTAATGTTGAATGAAATAAAAACGAAGAAATATATGTCGGCATCATTGTTGATGTTTTTGTGACGACTGTCATCAAACGAAAAAGTAATATATCTTAATGGAAAAGCAAAAGCGAATTTTAAATATATATCGACACATTGCCGTCGGTGTCATGTTGGGCGGTGTATGATACACCATGACGCGATTTTTAAAAATATATCTCTGCATTTTCCCGCGTGTGTGGAATGTTTGTGGAAAATTAAAGATTTCAAATAAACCTATTTAAAGTGTATGCGCACATAACTAATAAAAAAAAACGAAGAAATATCTCTCGGTAATTTCTTGAAACATATTGTTATGGGTCGCGGACAAGATGTTACTTTGGGCCGAGCGGATGGTCAACCGCGACCGTTACAGGATCCCCGATTAGCCCGACTCCCCCAACGTTGACCAATCGCGCCACAGGTATTCAATCGGGAAACCTCTAAAGCGACCGAATGTAAAGAGGAAGAGAGAAGAAGACAGAGTACGGAGGAATAACAGGATTTATTATACACACAAGCAAAAAGAAGGAGCGATCAAAGTTATTTACAAGCAATGGATGGAAGAAGCAGTCACACAGTGAATCGTTAGCTTATACTATTCAATTTACTTAAAAACCCCAGGACAACATTCAAGACAGACGACGTTCACACTTACACGGGGGATATTGCAGGCAGGTATGGCTTGAGGATGGATGGTTGTTTTGGGAGGCAATGGAGGGTCCAGCGTGGATTACTGCCTGGCGCATCCTTTTCGTGGCCTGCGGCCCCTTAGCTGCAGCGCAGCTGGTCGCACGATGGCTCGCACACACCTGCTCGTTCAGGCGTCTTCCTTCTCCCCAGCAACAACGAGCGACAGCAAGCAAGAGGACGGGGTCAGAGCAAGAGAGTGGAGTGCGTCCCGCGGCGGCTTATATTGGTTTCTCACCGAACCTTCGCGCACTTTCTCGGGGGTTCCCGCTCCGCCCTCTCTTAGCCAAACCCCTTGTTCTGGGTTGGATGAGCGGGGCCGACTTACTCCTCCCCCCTATGACGAGGGGGGCGACCCGTCTTCTCTAGCCACTCCCCTTGTTCGTAATGGCCGCAAATGGCGAAAACCGGTCAGCAGCTGCAGGTAAGGCGCCGTCACGTTGCACAGCAGTTCAGTACTGCAATAAACGGTTGCTGTCAAAGCTCAAGTGGGGGAATCCCTGGCACTTGAGCTGCCATGGATCATCGGAGGGGCCTACACTTTATTTCGTTTGATGCAATGCAGAGTCAATCTAGTGGGAAACACATATTTAGCCTACATAGAATAAGGAAATAAGCTATTTAAAAAAGATATATCGTGGCCTGTCTGTAGGTTCATGGAATTAACTAGGCGGACGTCTTTCGATCTTATTTACTCTACGAGGGCCAGTTAAAACACAGCAAACCAGTTCTCACATTCTTTACACTTTCCAAATTCGTTACACTGCACCCTCCTTTCTTCAGGTCCGTGCCCGGGCCTACAACTTTAATTTAGTGTGACACGTAGGTGTAGTTCCCTCTACTTTTAACCTGGCCCTGAGTGTGACGATTTTAAAACACAAATAAGTATGTCCCCCTATTGCATTGCACCCTGTCTAACAGACTCAAGCCCACAGCTAACCGAATTACGGAATTGTTCTCAAACTATACATTTACGGTGGGGAGCATTATTTACAGTGACGTTATTTCTTATTTACAACGCAACCCAGGACCTGTGTTTTTTTTTTTCTTTTTAGGGAACAAGAAAGAAATTCCTGTTGGGAGGGAGGAGACAGCACGCATTGCATCGATGCACCAGTACCAATACCACCAAAGCACCCAAAAGCACCACAAAGCACCAAAAGTACCACTCGGTGCACAGTCACCACGGTTCATAATAAACACAACAAAACAACTGGTGGTGGTCTTCTCTTTTTCTGCTGGGCCGATGTTCTTCCCGACGTCTTCTGGCTTCATGCGGCCTACTTGGAAATAATAAAAAGCACAACTTGTGTTCATTTTTATTTAGGGCCTCAGGGGCCAACTAAGGGTGGTCCACCTGTTTGGCATAGGTGCCACCTTACCGAGGTCCGCAAGCAAGATTCCCTGGCCACTATGGCCGGTCTCCAACAGAGGTGCCCTGCCCCAGAACCTGGGGTCCATCAAGTGGTACTTGGCCGCAGAACAGCGGTCCATAAAGTGGTACATCAACGCAATGCATGCTGGTTCTGGGAATCTCGTGCGCACAATGGCCACCTCACGCACGCTCCCCTCGGTGCCCAATGGCGCACAGGTCCTCAAGTGGGAGACAAAAAGGGGGGAAGACAAATGAGCGAGGGGTAAGGTCACAAGGGTACACGTCAATAAAGGCAATGCAGGGTGAAGTGCGTACGGAGAGCGAAGTGAGAAAAACTCGTCCCTACCGTACGTCACCCCCCCCTGTCACCTACACTACCCTTGCTCTTACCCCATATTTACAACAATTTACACCTTTACAAATCCGTCGCTACTGTCACGTCTTCCCCTAATTTCCCATACCAAATTCGTCTCCACAATCCCACTATCCAAAATTTGCCATCATCAATTCATCATCAATCCTCATAAGGAGGAAGAGATGGAACATCAAGCACAATGTCACACCCACGTCATGATGCGTCTCACAATTCAAAACATTTGCACATAAAAATAATTAAACATGGCATGGTGTGGAGGTACGTCATCTTTACTTCAGGTGAGTGCATGTAGATGGTGCGAGGAGACTTCAATCCTAACTATCCTCTAAATGACTTTAACACCCTTTACACTACCCGGGGTCTTTCCCTGCCAATCCATTGGCCAATTTACACTATGGGTTTTAAAAACCAATTCCCATTGCCCAAACTGTGGTGCTTCTCAATTTGGGGTCTCACTCCCCCGATTCATCTCCCGGTGCCCTTGCACAATTTCTGGGCTGTGACGTGTAGCTCTCCCAGCAGGTCTACCCACCTGCACACCTCCACCACTGTAGTTGCCACCCGAGCTTACCTGCTCCTCACCCTAACCTATCTAGCTGGGGAAGGCCCCTCCTGGCTCTGTCACCCCACTCGGTGCCCTCTGGCACTGGGCTACCCGGGTCCATCCTCCGGATCCTCGGGCCCCATCCACAACAACTCTACCGGCTCCCAGAGCCCACCTGCGGCCTCACCTGGCCGACATCCTCACAGTGGTGGAGTGCCCAAACCAACTACACACACTAACAGGCTACACGCCCAGCCATTTCCACAACACTAATGCACCCATCCAAACATCATTCTTCCAACCGCACCACAGATGCCAATATCCAACCACAATTTACCTGTACCCTCTACCTAACACTTACACTACCCGCCCCGGGTATTCGTGATGGGGGTCCATCCTTCCCCCATTCACACCTTCGCACCATCCACTCCACTCCATAGTTTCCACCATACTCACTCCACGACCATCCATCCCAATACGCCATATATCCCATACCATTTATTCCACACAACCATTCTCCATACCTGTTGTTGCACACCTGTGCACTCACACCTGGTGCCACCTGCACCCTCCTTCCTTCCTGGACCATTTGGTGAACACCACACACAATCACCTTCACTCACTCATACACTGCTCCATCCACCTGTTCAGTTGCACACCTGTGCAATCACACCTGTTCAATCCTCAAACACACGGCATCATCTCATCTAACTACTCCCCTCTGAAACTTGCGCTTCCAAGTCACCCCTTTAAACTATTGCGCTCCCACGTCATTATCATCCACACTAAACTACCTGCGTCCCCACTACAGGTATCCTTGTCACTAACTAATCTTATCGTTACCTAATGTCATCTTCTAGGGCCCTACACACAATATCCTAACCCACCTGGGCTAGTTTTCACTGCCATACACCCCATAATCTATAGCGCATTTGCCCCCTTCTGTGAGCGATGACAGAGTTGCCATCCCACCACATCGGGGAGGTCCTACTATCAATTTGGCACACCAAATTTCAGCCAATCAAAAATTTTGCCAATCTTCTGCCAATCACCGTACCAATCATCAAATTTTGCCTTTTTCTAATTTTGGGTCCAAAACACTAACCTCATCACTCGTCTCCTTATTAGATCCTCTCGGTGCGCCAATTCCCTTCTAAAGCTCGGCTTCGTACAGCCGAGCAATGAATGCGGGTTGTTTTGTGCCAGCGGCTGGATACGTCCCGCATTCGGGGCAGGGGCGGGGCTTACCCGGGCCGTGATCCCACGCACCACCTCGGCGTGGAGCCATCCAATGTCCCGATCTCGACCTGCCGGCACGTCTCAACAAAAAGTGGTCGCCATGACGACCCTTCCTATCGAGCTGCCCGCTCCGCCTAGTTGAGCACGGACGCGGCCGTTCCAAGCGAGGCCCAGCGTGGATCGCGTACGGCGGTCCTTTCGAACCCGCCGTGGCTCGGATCCCCGCTGGTTCTCGCGGCACGCGAAGCCCGGCACGCACCGAGGGCCCGACTCGGCTATAAGTCGCTCTAACCGCTAACCCGGTTACCGTCGATGCCTCACCTGCATGCTTACACGCATACGCTACCCCTTTCTTGCTCATACATCCAGCTATTCCCATGCTCCTCGTCATTGCACCTTCTCTTACACACCTCGGTACACTCATTCCGCTCACAGACTTGGTCACACACCTGACCACCGAACACTTTGGCACACATTCGTTGTTCGCACACCTCACCAACACACCTCTTCGCGCCCCTTCCTCGGTCACCTCCTCTGTGACAATCACAGGTGTGCTCTCACTCGCACACCCAACCACGTGCCTCACGACCAACTCAAGTGTGCATTCCCACACACGCTCTACCATTCCAGGTGTGCATCCTTTCATTCCAGGTGTACATCCTCGCTCACCTGTCACAACCAACTCACGCTCCGTGTCACTCTCCCTACTTTCACCTCCACTCTCGGTCGCGCACTCACCCTTACTCTTGACAGCGCACTCTTTTCTCATGCCCCTGTCTGTTACACACCTTTCTCGCGCATCCTCTTGCGCACACTCTTTCGTTACATCCTCTAACTCTCACCACAGGCGTGCATTCTCCTTCACTCTTGACAGCGCACTTTCCCCATGCACCTGTCCGTTACACACCTTTCTCGCGCATCCTCTTGCGCACACTCTTTCGTTACTTCCTCCGTAACACTCGCCACACCGCGCTTCCATGTGCTCCCTCGGACACGCGCTACGACCGACTCACTCTCGACAGCACACTCACTGGTCGGCGCGCACTTTTTCCTCACACACCCCATGGTCAGACATTCTCGCACACCTCTTTTTTCGCACACCAGACCTGTCGCACACTTCACCAATGGCCTTTCACGAACACCCGGATCCAAACCAATCCCCAAGCCGACTGAAGCTTTCCTCACATCATATACATTGCCGAATATTTCGCCACTCACCTTGGCACCTTGTCTCCGCACCTCTTTTGCCACCTGCAAACTCTTTATTTGGTTAGTAAGCAGCACATCATGAGTTGAGCACCGACCTTGTACATATTCCATTACTTCCTCCTTTATCTCCCTCTTAGTTTCTGTCTGTCCCTTCTTAATTTCACTCACCTCTTCTTCCACTTCCTCTAATTTTTGCTTCACCTCTTTTATTTCCCGGTGCGTCTCCTCAAGTTCGTCCTCTAAGGCTACCGTGACCGTCTCTATGTGCATCCTCACCTGCCGGTCCTTTGTCTCCATTACCTCTGTCACCTCGTCCAACCTCATTGTCAGCCCCTCACGTACCATCTGACATTGCCTCTGTGTCGCTATCAAGTCATTTTTAATTTCTTTTTGTGTCGCCTTTAACCCTCCGAGTACTGCAGTGTTCCTTTGAACCTGCTCCACTAACTCCGTCTGTCCCTCCGTCAGCTGTTCCACCTCCTCCGTCAGGTCCTCTATGCCCCCTTGTAACCTCGCCGTATTATTTCTCACCTCTTTCTCCATACGCTTTTCGCCTCGCTTTACCTCCTCGCGTACCCCCGAGACCTCCTCACTTACGCCTCGTCGTATCCCCTCTTTCATCTCCTCCATCTCTTTGGTAGATGCCACCCTCATCTGTCCCAATTCATCCCTCTGAGCATCCAGTTTACTTTCTAACCCGATTTGCACCTCCTCTATCTGGTTCCCCATTCGTTTGATTTCCCGGGCAGATTGTTCCCCTACTTCCCGCAATTTGTCTTCCATCCTATTTTCTAACCCCATTAACCCATTTTTCACCTCTTTTATCCCATTGTCTAACCCCTCAAATTTTTTTTCTAATCCCTCTATTCTACTCCCTAACCCTCCGATCTGGGCCCCCATGTCCTCCCTCAATTTCTCGCTATTGGACCCCATGCCCTCCCTCAATTTCTCGCTATTGGACCCCATCCTTTGTTCTAACCGTTGGCTATTGGCCCCCATGTCCTCCCTCAATTTCTCGCTATTGGACCCCATCCTTTGTTCTAACCGTTGGCTATTGGCCCCCATGTCCTCCCTTAATTGCTTGCCCATTCTTTGTTCCAATTGTTCGCTATTCTGGGCCATAAGGGCCTTCATTTGTATAAAAAAAAAGGTTCAAATCCACCAGCGGCGCTGCTACGGTTGCGGGCGCCGTGGCCATGTGCGAGGCGCCATTTTGCGCGCACGTAACCTCGTGCGTGAGGCCGCCATTTTGTGCGCCTGATACTCCCTCAACCACATTGCCATTGCTCTCCTCCTCCCTTTCCTCCACATACATTTCCCCGAGGTCCTGGGTTACCCCTAACCCGTCTATCTCCCCCACCGACATCCGATCGCCTTGATTGTCCATGGCGCGATCTCAAAATTCGGGTTTTATAAAACAACGCAATTTCGGCAGCTCGTAATTTTGACCAAATTTTTTTATTTTTTTTCTACACGTTTTAAAAATTTGGTTCGGGCCTCGTATCCCACTCCTGACACCAATTGTTACGGGTCGCGGACAAGATGTTACTTTGGGCCGAGCGGATGGTCAACCGTGACCGTTACAGGATCCCCGATTAGCCCGACTCCCCCAACGTTGACCAATCGCGCCACAGGTATTCAATCGGGAAACCTCTAAAGCGACCGAATGTAAAGAGGAAGAGAGAAGAAGACAGAGTACGGAGGAATAACAGGATTTATTATACACACAAGCAAAAAGAAGGAGCGATCAAAGTTATTTACAAGCAATGGATGGAAGAAGCAGTCACACAGTGAATCGTTAGCTTATACTATTCAATTTACTTTAAAACCCCAGGACAACATTCAAGACAGACGACGTTCACACTTACACGGGGGATATTGCAGGCAGGTATGGCTTGAGGATGGATGGTTGTTTTGGGAGGCAATGGAGGGTCCAGCGTGGATTGCTGCCTGGCGCGTCCTTTTCGTGGCCTGCGGCCCCTTAGCTGCCCCCTTAGCTGCAGCGCAGCTGGTCGCACGATGGCTCGCACACACCTGCTCGTTCAGGCGTCTTCCTTCTCCCCAGCAACAACGAGCGACAGCAAGCAAGAGGACGGGGTCAGAGCAAGAGAGTGGAGTGCGTCCCGCGGCGGCTTATATTGGTTTCTCACCGAACCTTCGCGCACTTTCTCGGGGGTTCCCGCTCCGCCCTCTCTTAGCCAAACCCCTTGTTCTGGGTTGGATGAGCGGGGCCGACTTACTCCTCCCCCCTATGACAAGGGGGGCGACCCGTCTTCTCTAGCCACTCCCCTTGTTCGTAATGGTGAAAACCGGTCAGCAGCTGCAGGTAAGGCGCCGTCACGTTGCACAGCAGTTCAGTACTGCAATAAACGGTTGCTGTCAAAGCTCAAGTGGGGGAATCCCTGGCACTTGAGCTGCCATGGATCATCGGAGGGGCCTACGCTTTATTTCGTTTGATGCAATGCAGAGTCAATCTAGTGGGAAACACATATTTAGCCTACATAGAATAAGGAAATAAGCTATTTAAAAAAGATATATCGTGGCCTGTCTGTCGGTTCATGGAATTAACTAGGGGGGCGTCTTTCGATCTTATTTACTCTACGAGGGCCAGTTAAAACACAGCAAACCAGTTCTCACATTCTTTACACTTTCCAAATTCGTTACAATATTTTACTTCCGGCTAATAATGTTGAATGAAATAAAAACGAAGAAATATATGTCGGCATCATTGTTGACGTTTTTGTGACGACTGTCATCAAACGAAAAAGTAATATATGTTAACGGAAAAGCAAAAGCGAATTTTTAATATATATTGACACGTTGCCGTCGGTGTCATGTTGGGCGGTGTATGATACACCATGACGCGATTTAAAAAAATATATCTCTGCATTTTCCCGCGTGTGTGGAATGTTCTCAATTATTGCTGACACCGAGTCTGAAACCATCGATAAAAATGAAATCATATGGCGAGTTAGATTGGAGATAAAGGCGTGAGAGAGACTCAATGGCCTTGAAGTTACAGGCGTTTGAGAATTCATTTCGTTCTATAAACGGCAACTTTCATTGGATTTTCTTCCCGTTTTTTTTCAACCGAGTCTAAAACTATGTTAGCAACTGTGAAAAATGAAATGATATATCGAATTTGATTTGAAATAAAACTGGGAGAGAGAGAGCAAGACACCACGGGCCTACAAAACAGGCCTCAAAGCTATGCGAGTTAATAAAATGGTGGATATTTGTTTATAATTATATGAAGCCACTCCCAGAATGGGTGGAGCTATGGGTGGAGCTACTCTGCAAACCGAGTAAGCCACACCCCGGACAGACACCCAACAGACAGACAGAATCATCTGCGGCTATTATAATATAGATAGATATATATTGAGCTGAGGGAGTGTAAGGGGGGTCGGGTGTTTGCAAAATAGGTTTTTTATTATTATTTTTCTTTGATTGTTTAAAGCCTTACGATTATGCTTGTATGATTCTACACGCTGCCCTGTCTTCTAGCAACCATTGAAATTGGTTTAAAATACCTTGTCAGTGCAGTATACTGTTTATTCCACCAGGTGAGCACCAGGGGTATTGCTCCCATTTATATATATTCACCATTGGACAAAAAAAATCATTTAAACTTTATTTGAAGAAAATGACAAATTGCAATACCATGTTGAAGCAATAATACCCATAAACAAATGCAAGTTGTACAATCAATCTGGTCTCGAGAACAATAAAAGGTTCATCACAGTGAAGGTACTGCATTTCATAAACCAAGCCTGACCCAAATGAAAAGATAACGCTGCTCACCCCCTCCACCTTCTTTGCTTAGCAAATAATCATAGCCAGGAGGTTTCTGGAATCCATCACCAATCTCAAACTATAGAGGTGGTACTGCGCATTATAACGAGTACACCAGCATTGCAAAACCAAAAATGTTCCCTTTGAAAAGTCTACATGTGACAAATTCTCAGTTCACGGAAGGAGAAGGACACATAGGGCACAAAGGCAACATACTGACAATGGGGCAAAAACATACACACAAATTTAAATTAAAGTGAGGAATGAACGAACATGAAAAAGCAAAAAGTAGGGAGGAAACCTGCAAGCAAGCAGATTGTGTGGAGTTGAAGTGTGGAGCTAATGGGGATAGAAAAATATTGCAGGTAGGTAAGGGTGCATCAAGAAATTGTCAAGTGCTGGAGGAGTGGGGGTGAATAACATCAGGATGGCAGTTCCACAAAGGAAGAAAAGAACAAAATAGTTGGTGTGCATCAAACCAGGATGGGTTACTTGAAGAAAAAGTGTGCTGGAGGATTTAAGGAAAAATCAGAGGGCTGCAAGAACAGGAGCAAGCAAGGCTGGAGTGGTGGGGGAAGGAATTTTTTTTTGGACATTTCCCTCTAAAATAAGCTTACTGAAGTGGTCCGTATAATCACAAAGATAGTAGTTCAATGTAGAACACAAATTTTAATTTTGAATAAATCGATTGAGTTGAAAAGATTCACCAGAAACTTTTGTCGATGTTTACCATCAATATCCTGTAGTACGTGCCCTTTGATTGCATCATTCAGACAAAACCAAGCAACCGTTCTCCCATTTACAGGAACTTGGAAAGTGCTCACATATTGTTTAGAATGCAAAAAACGGTCACATGACTCTTGGGTCAATCAAAATGCCAATATTTTGCATCAACCTCAGAATAAGCATTTTATTCCCTTTATATCTTTTATTCCCAATCAAAATCCATCATGTTTTTAGATATAGGGTCGCTTTCGGTGATTAGGTGCACCCATCACTGAACCCCGGGTGGTGACAATACTGAAAGTATGCGTCAGGTTCAAGAATCACTTCGACAACCAGTGTGTGCCAAGATGCTTCAGTCAATATTACGACCATCAATATTTTATAAAAATTCTACATTTGCTGCTCAAACATTTGCTCCGTTTCATACCAATCATAATCTTACTATAATTCACCAAATGTCTGTCTGTTCCCAGGTACCGCAAAAAATTTGGCAGCAAGGTTCCACTCCTGATGAGTAATTGCAAAGCTCGTTGCGTTCAAGTGACCTGGAAGTGTCAAAATGGCCAACTTTAGGGAAAAAAAAAATTCTTCTCCAGACCCAGCAATCAGAATGCTACCACATTTGGGTTACAACATTTGGACAAGGCCCAGATAAGCTCCAGGTCGAGTGGTCCTATTTTTAACCGAACTGGACCTCTGACCTCATGATCTTATCTGTTTATCTTTAAATCAGGATACATACTTGTACCAAGTTAGACTTAGTTCCCCTTTAGTCATTAAGTTATCGTGGTAATGAAAACCGATCACAGACTCTGACCTTTGACCTGGACCCCAAAATCCAATCGGTTCATCTTTGCATCATAATACATACTTGAACCAACTTTTGTCAAAATCCCATCACTGGTTCATAAGTTACCGCGGTAACAAAAACCTATCACAGACGGACATATGGACAGACAACCCGAAAACAACGCATCCGGCGACTTCGGAGGCGTAAAAATAAAAACTTTCTTCGAACATAAATGACGTTTGACAATTGTATATCTACGTTTTGCTTCTTTGACTCGCCAAACTTGAGGGCCCATTTTTGCTTGGTAGAAATGGGGGTGCGACAAATCTCTCACAGGTACCACACTGTAGATAGAGTTTTATTCATCATTTAGTGGAGCATACACAGCACCGACAAACATGAGGTGGTTGCAGAGGAAGCATGTGTTTCTTATGCTCTTCAACTATGGAACTCTAAATTCTCTGTTTCAATTAGTTTTTCATTCTTTTTGAAAATCCTATATTTTTACAATATTGCTTTTTCTTAACTCCTCGTTGTATTAAGCACTGAGATTTCATTTGAAATAGAGTGCGAATCAAAAATGCATTTGGGAAAGGAATAGTTATCGAGTTAAATTGGGCAAGGAATAGTTATTGTGGACATTGATGAATGGAGTTTTTGACAGAAAGCAACAACAGCATGGCAGAGGAACCTGTCAAAATGGAAATGACACTAGCTAGGGAAAAATAGAGGAATCAGACATCTTGTGAAAATACCATTTTTGTTAAACATCCAATGTCAGGAGCTGCAATAGTACCCCGGACATATAGATCATTGGTATTTGAAAATAGACCATAACTATTAGTAACGGGGGTGGGGGGAACGTGGGGGACCGAGTTAACAAAAGCTGATGGGGATGGAAGTACGAGGGAAGGGGAGGGGGGAGGGTGACCGGAGAATGTGGAGAGTTTTAGCCATAAAAGGGTTAACAGCCTTAAGCACTCGCTCTTCAATAAGCCCCCTCCTGTTAAAAAAAGAAGAAAAAGAAGAAGAGTATGAAAAAAAAATGAAAAAAAAGAGAATGAAAGGGGGATGGAGGGAATGAAAGGGGATGAAGGGGGACAGGGGGTTGGAAGAGGAATCAATAATGAGTGAATGAATGAGTCATATGGAAGAATGAGAATAAAGTAGAGGGAGGGAGTGGGAATGTTGGGGTTATTTTACTTGGAAAAATAAATAATAATTTGGAGATGTTTTAAGTTAAATGGAAGGATGACAAGGATAAGTGATAGGAAGAAACAAAAGAAAGAAAGAACAATGTTCAAGTGGCGTGGAACTCAAGAGGACGAGATAAAAACTCAATTTGACAGGACCAAGTACATAAACAAGACGTGGGAACAAAGCAATGCAATGAACAACAGGAAAGGGACAAAATGGCAACAGTTAAACAATACAGATATGGTACAGCATACTTAACTTTTGAAAAGGTTCTCAGAGCTTCGAGAAAAAAAAAAGTCGAAAATGAAACAAAACACCACGTGAACTCAACCACAAGCTTTCTAACTTCCTATTCACCACAAATTTACGTGAAAATCTTAATATCTATGACACCTTCACCAGTTTATATTATAAAAATAATAATTAAAAAGAAAAGAAAAAAATGTTTTTTTTTTTTTTTCAAACCCGAGCAACCCAATAACAGGAAATGCACCTCACCAACTTCCTCATCCCGATGCCTCAGTCTTGAAACTTTAAGAACATAATTTGTTCTGGGTAGCCGTCCGTAAGGCCTTGGACAAAAAACAGCTTCAATAAGCAAAGTCTTGCCTGATCGTGCTTGATGTCTTCCTCAACGATACCATATACCGCCACCAGTCGAATTCTCAAGACACTTCATTGGTGTCCATTACATAAACAAAATATTTTAACAGAGCCACATCCAAACAACAATTTAAACTCGATTTGAGTTCTTGCCTACATTTCTGGCCTAATCACATCTTCTTACATCACTTAGAGAATGCTACAATCTAACAGGAATATTCCAGTAGTTACTCACACGAGGAAAACTTTTGGTAATCAAGCATTCAGATATAATACAGGATACAATTTTTGAACGCACACGTGCACATGCTTTATGCACTTCTAAGCTGCTGGGTGGAAAGAGTCAAATCTAGTGGTTGCACATGGGGTGTAACATTAGGGGGGGGTTTAGGCATTAAATACTCAGTTGTGGGTGTAGAGGAACACAAGTTCTCTATGTAGGGGTGTATGATGCAATACGCTGAGGAAGCGGTGTGACAAGTCAGTTAATTTCAAAATTTTCCAATTCCATGAATCGTTTTTTTTGTTTTTTTTAAAGGCCATTTTCCCCGCTAGAGCGGGGGTTAGCCTTGCGGGCCCCATGACAATCATGGTTCCCTGTTTGAGGCAATGTTTTTATGGCCGGATGCCCTTCCTGACGCCAGCCAATTCCATCAATAGTACAATGAAATTTATAGTAATCAGATATAAGGGAATTCGTTGAAACTTCTCAATTGTAATGAAAGTCCTACTATGCTGGGATGGCCACGCCAACTTGTATTCACTTTAGTGAAAGTGGGGCATTATCAAAAGAAAACCAGACATCAGAGATGATTTGGGTTATCATACGTGCTAACGCACTCCCGAACCACTGGACAGAACAACTTGAAGTTATTGCAGAAACAAAACGTCCCAAAAGTTGTACAAAACATTCTAAAATGTTCCAATTCTTCGTTTTGGTGGAACGAAAAGTCATCATGGCAAAGCTTGTGGATCAAGTTAAACGTTGCCTTTGACTAACTTCCCTTTCCTGTTTCATAATAATGAATGAATATGAATGAATGAATGAATGAATGAATTCATAACCGAATTTAATTTGCCTTTGTTGCTTGGATGTGCCTTTTTATGTCCAAATTGATAATCCCATCTACATCAACATAATGTCGAGTAAATATGGTGTAAATACACACAATATCACATGACAGTATAACACAAAATAGTTGCCCCTTCCCTTGAGCAGGGGTTTCTAGTGATGGGCAACTTTGGAACTCTGCTTTTTTTATTTTATTCTCAATCTCATCAATTACCTTGTCAATCTTTCTGAAAATCTCATATTTTAGTTGCTTTTTATTACCTCATCCTTCTTTGCATTAAGCATCGATATTTTACTTTGAAATGCAATGCGAAACAAAAATTTGATGAGAAAAAAGGAGAAAGTACTACAAATGGAACAGCAGAAAATGTCAAACATACAGATCACTCAGTTCAACGGGCAGAATGACAATGACTGACCACGACACAATTGCAGGGCCGGAAGGAGAGGTTGGTTGAAGGTGGCTTTGAATGTGTGAACGAGTGAAATGCCCATATAAACCATCAGCTCACCAGCATCACAGTTCAAGTAGAACGAGAGCTGGTGGATACCTGGCACATCCAGCAAGGTTTCTTGCCCATCATGCAGCGCCGTGAACACATCATCACACTTTCTAATGCACCATGACATGCTATTGGCCCCCAGCTTACACTCTGACCCATCCCCCTTGCGGGAAAGCGAGGCATAAGCAACGCCCACACTGCAATCCTCGGCACGACTCACGTCCACCTCCCAAAACAGGCGCTCCAAAGAAAAACTCTCAACTCCCACAACCTGGGCATAGTGATCAAACCTCTGTGGGAAATCGGGGTACTGATGCAAGGAGCCACTCCGTGTCACGGTGCGGAGATCGCGAGAAAGCACAAGCTCTGGATGAGCAGAAGTCGAATCCAAAGTCAGAAAGTTTCCATCTGAAATGATCATGTCACACACACACAAGAGAAAGGAGAGAAGTAAACAAGGAGGAGTGGGGGAGGGGAAATCAACTTTAACTCGTTAAATTCAAAATGGCAGTCCCAATCAACTTTTCCCCAAAATAAATTCTGAATGCTAAATAGGCACATCCAGAAATCTCCAAAGGGCACTTCCAAGTTCATAAACATGTATACAAGTGTGATATACTCAAAACATTCATCAGGAAAGACAAAAAGAGCAACAAGTGAGAGGAGAGAGGGGGAAGGTGACGGCCAGATACGCTCTCCGCAATGATGCTGTTGTCCACAAGCCTTCCTTCGTTTGCAGTTCCATTGCCTCAAATCAAAAATAGTGGATTGACAAACAGCCATCCTTCACTCTGGATTCACAAAAAAAGCCTCCCAACGCAAGCTTTACTTCATTTCACACATTTCTGCTATGAGGATTTCCCTGACCTGCTCAAACTGCTCTCACATCTCTTAGCAAGTAAGAACAATATTCAGAGTACAGGGTGTTCACAAAGTCTTGTTACCCCAATCCCCCACGATCATAATCTACTCTGGTACATTTTGTGTTGATCAATTAATTGATGTAAGCCTATTCTCTAATACGTACAAGATTGATCCCTGCGAGAATAAAATGGTAGACCAAAGTAACTATTCAGGTGAAGAACACGCAGTAATGAGCACGTGGGCTCACGAATGACCTCACGTAGGAGCATCTATGGTTGATATGTGAAACAACCGATTCATAGTTCACATTCATACCTCGTGTGTTCATTATATTCACTTAACACGTTCTGCAGAGGGGTTAACAGCACTTTGTAAAAACCCTGTAGAAGAATGATTTTGAAGTCAAGAGGGTCAAACTAATCGACCCACTATGTGGAACCACCATTACAGTCAGAAACTTAAAGTGAAACAACAACACCAGAACAAGGAGAATGAAAGGGAATGAAAGTGGGTAAGTGCAGCAAATTAGCTGGCCTTGATTTCCAGGAATGCCACTGAAAATAATAAGTTATTAATCTATATACATATTTTCAAGTGTTTGTGTACATTATTCTTTCAGAACCTAACACCGAGGGGCCCCAATTTTGGGTGAAGGAACTTCAGAATCTGGGCAAGGTTTTAAGCTATACACCCCCCCTCCACAGACACACAGATACACAAAACCATGCACACCAGCTAACGGACATTCTGTATACACGTTTGTGTAATTCTGGAAATCATGGGGGGGGGGGACTGATTTTGCACAAGTGCTGGTGGTACCCAAGTTCAGCTCAAGGGCACACCCCCTTCCAAAAATTCTGCACCACCCCCACTTCCCCACAAAGGAAGGTTCCTGAATGTATGTGTGTATGTAGTTCTGAATAGCAGAAAAAAACCCCACTGCCCTCCAAAATATTTTGCAAACGTGCCGGGACAAAAGGGGAGGCGGGTGTCCAGGGTCAGGTCATGGACACAAGAACAAATACCCCCCACCACCCCGCCCCCCAACCACAGGGCACTACACATTAAAAAAAAATCCATATTGGTCCGGACAAATCTAGATTAAAAACGTTGAAATCTTACACAAATTTTTTGTTACTCTTTTTACGACCAAGACCACCGTTGGGAAAAGCACACCCAACCAGGCAGCGTGTGACAGTCGATAACAATACCCCCCACCGCCCCCTTTTTATTTATTTTTTATTATTTTATTTCTCAAAAAACATGGTGACAAAAATCATGGTGGGAATAGAGCCTGTGATGGATGCTGTGAAGAGAAACAGGTTGAGATGGTTTGGTCATGTGTTGAGGAAGGATGAAAGTGACTGGTTGAAAAGTGATGGAAATGAATGTAGAAGGAAGTAGAGGACGGGGAAGACCGAGAAAGACTTGGCTAAGGGTGGTAGAAGAAGAAATGCGGGCAAGGGGGTTAACAAGGAGAGATGCAGAAAATAGGGCAAAATGGAGAAGATAGTCATGGGGACCGCAAGGCTAACCCCTGCTCTAGCAGGGAAAATGGCCTTAAAATGCATGTTGTTGTTGTTGTTGTTGTTGTTGTTGTATGGTGCCACTAAAGCTTGGAAAAAAATTAAAATAACTCGATCCAACCTGCCCCCACTTACAGAGACACCTCAGGTTCTTCAGTAGCATAAGGGCCATTTCCGGTTCCCTCTCGAGCTCTTCCCGCGTGACATGTGGAGCTGCAACATCCAATATGATAAAATAACAAGCAGCACCAAGTGAATCAATAACCTGCATCTTTCAAATTCACAAAATAAGCTACCCTCACTTTCATATTGAATGTCCCACATGTGTGCATTTTAGAGAAGGCAAGGCTACCTCAACAATGTCATCTCCTTTGTATTAAAACATGAACCAACTCCCATTGATCTGTTGCTTTATCGCGATTAAAAATTGCCTCAATATGCTGGACACACACACACACACACACACACACACACACACACACACACACACACACACACACACACACACACACACACACACACACACACACACACACACACACACACACACACACACACACACACACACACACACACACACACATTAAGAGAAATAAAATAACTAAAGGTACCATGCATCTGCCACTTTAACGCCTGGTTCGGCCTAGCCTCAAAGACCGGTTGACCAATATTTAGATGCAGATTATGAATGCCAGAAATTGCTCTAGTAGTTATTCCTTGTTCACCAGTTAAATCCATTATGCCTCCTGCTCTCCCATCTTTCACCTCCAGTATGCAGAAGCTCGAGGCAACATCCTGCACACATTTGATCTTCAAAGCAAATTCAATGGATGGGAGCCTTCAAATCAATTAAGGTTTATCAAAAGGTTTACATCAATTCAAAGATCAGAATCTTCTTCCTTCAAATCCTCAGTAGCAACTGGTTGGGTCTGTTCTAGGAAGGAACTGTTCAGTTGTACCTTACTCGTGGTCAACGGACTCATTGTGGACATAAAAAGTAGCAAGGAGAAATTCCTAAATGTTGTATTTTGTTGAAAAAGTCCAGTGGACCCAATACTGCATATCCGTCTGTCAAAATATCTTCCTACCAATGCAAGAATATTGTTGCAATAATAAAAACCAAAATGTTCATTGAAAATTTCAACATAGCCAGTTGTCATTTTGGCCCGTGTACCAAAACTCACGCCAAGCACCACTGATGACATCCTTATTAAGCTGGAGGTATGCATCAAGTTGTTCCACCTCCTCAGACACATCTAGGCGTACAGGTGTGCGTGGAGTGTTGGCTACCTTCTCCAGAGCTGCTAACCTGGACAAAACAAGGATCATGTAACGACAATATGGCAAAGATGCAGCAAAGGTATAAATAAGAGAGCAGAACATGTTGGAAGGAAGAGGTAAAGGGATCAAGTGGTGTGTGCACCTGTCAAGCAAGTGTAAAGTTACTCCACTCACCTATGTTGTATATCACTATGAAGCTAGGAAAGGGGGAGAAAAAAAATAAATAAATATAAATATAAATAAATAAATAATAAGAAGGATCACAAGATGTTTTGCACAAGAATGAAAAATGCATTTTCAAAAGACAACCGTGATGTAAAATAACCTGTGCTCCCAATATCCACACAAGTAGCCCACCTGTAGAGCACCAAGCGAATTTGACTCGTTCATTTCTTGCTGCATCAAAGCTTGGGCTTCTAGGATCGCCTGCATCTCTCTCTCCATATAATGTTTGCGTTCCCTCAAAGAGGCAAGGGCAGCATTCTCCTTTGCCTTGACGCGCGCCTTCATTATATCCACAACCTCGTCCACAATTTCATGGAGCTCATTTCTTTTCTGCTCCAACAATCAAAAATAAATAAATAAATAGGCAACACTGTGCAATCTCAAACCGAACACAATTACAAATTGAACACCTGGGTTTTCAATCCCCAATATAAACATCAGTATGGCACCAAGAAAAAAGATAAAGGATAAAATAATCACGATAATTTATTGGCAACTCAGTCATTTACCCCCTCAGCATTGCAGAGCGGGAGAGTTAAGGTCAGGAAGGTTTCATGAAACTTCAAGGTGCATTGCCATGGCCATAATGCTTGGGAATGGGCATTCATGTGCAACATCGCAAACTGAACAGGCCTTGGCATTCATACCTGTTCGTGCGATTGCTCGAGTCTCAGCTGCTGCAGCTGAGCAGCCACATTCTGACGAGACTCTTGAATGCTTTCCATTTTTTCAGTCAACTGCTTCTACAAAAAAAAGGGGAAAAAGCCTAAATACTGGTAAGAAATATGATCCAAATAAAATATTAAAATTCCCACCTGAAGTCATGAAAAACGTGTACAAACTCATCCACAGATAGAATGAGGTCATCTGAGTTACCTTGAGTTCAATGTGAGCTGCCTCAACCGAAAGAACTTCGTGATGCTGATGACTTCCTGGCATGCACTGTGGACACATCAAGGTCCCGTCGTCCTTGCAATAGAGTTGGATCAACTGCCCATGCTGAGTGCATCTCAAAGCCTCCACATCAGTGTCAGGTTCTACGAGCTTGTGCCCTCTTTTTTGGTGGGGTTTAACATGCGTAATGCAGCACTGTATCTCACAAGGTACACAAAACTTCACCGACTCTTCTTTGCAAACCTCACACTTTCCAGGCATCTCTTCCTCTTTGTCCGCAGGAACACCGTCCCCAGTCTTGGCTTTACTTTTTCTTTTTTCCATCTTCATCACCTGCAGCTTCATCTGTGCAACCATTCTGGAGAGAACTACATTTGGGCTGAGCTGCGGCATGCGAGAGAATACCTGCCTGCAGGTGGGACAGGTGTAGCGTGTAGCACCACCTCTGTTCACCCAGTAGTGTTCTACACAATCAAGACAAAACGAATGCCCACAAACCAGCGTCACTGGCTCCATAAAGAGATCTAAGCATACCCCGCATTTAAGATCATCGTGGCAGATTCGAGCATGGCAGGATTCCGCCATCTCGTAAAACACCTTGGAGAAAAGTTTCCTGCACAGGGAGGGACAAAAACAAGAGTCAGCAAGACAATAACTTCACAAAAAGGTCTTTCTAAAGCATGGTGTGATGCAGTTATACAAAGCAAAATAAATAAATTAATAAATAAATGAATAAAACACAAACCAGTGTAACAATGTGATGATGCAGTTAAAATCGTTAAAACATTAAACTGCAGGCAGAATAAAATTTCTCTGCAAAGTACAACAGATGGTTATATTAAAAACAAAATTCATTCTTCAAACCAGAACAGCACTCCGTAGAACGCATACCTCTGCCAGGCTGAACAGGTTATGTTTTGTATCTCACCGATAGGCCATATCTGAACCAAAATCGAACCTGCTTGTTGTGGTCACCTACTCAATACATCCACAGTTTTGATATATCGTGATACATATCGTTTTTTGGCCCCATCTCAATGGTGAAGAATCTGCTTCTTTTTTTTTTTTTAAATCCTTGCATCGGATCTGAATCTTCACCAAACTAAAATTTAATTAGTCCTTGCCACACACCCAACGTGTCCATCAGATTCCATCCACAACATCGAGATATCCTGCTGATAGGCAAACAGAGATAGGGGTGAAAACAACCTCCATCCATCTCAGGTGGCGTAGGTAACAAAGCATATCAAACGCAAAACCCGACCGTGCTGCTTTGTGCTGAAATAAACCTGATGGAAACAGCCTCAATTAAAAAAAAAAAGTGTTCTACATGTTCTCAATTGAAAGCTCGACGACAAAAGCTGAAACGTTAAACTATAAAGGATCTCAAAGTGCAAGCAGATAAAATAAACACGGAAATGATTTTTTATTTTTTATTTAAACGCCTGTCTTACGCACAAGTGGGCAGGCTAGCAAGGGCAGTTTCGACTTGGTGACTTTGCCCTTTGACATTTTAACCCAATTATTAATTAGTGTTCTTCAAATACATTAATGGTCTTTCTTCGAATCCTTCCTCTGTTTAACATCTTCGAGCAAGTACATCTCCGAATATCTTACTTCTCTCAGAGATCAAAGTGTCACATGATGTTCTTCTCAACTCCTTTAACATTTAAAACTACAACTTTCACTCACGATTCCGCAGTAAAGGAGGAGTCTGTGTCTACTCCAACATCAACACGCCTGCTGTAGATTCCTTGTGGACCTCGAATCTCCAAAATTTGATGTCATCTGGCTTAAGATTTGTCTCCTGACCATCACTATTTTTCTCTGTTTCACTTACTCCTCTCCCAATTCCACAAACGTTAGAGCTTTCTTTGACTATTTTAATTCCTGCTATGAGGCCATCAAAAACAAGAAAAAGAGAAATCAGAGATTGCAAACCCTCGCCAGGATGTATTTTCAGTGGTTTTTAAGGCTTTTGTGTTAAAACAAATATGGCGGCCGAACCACGTGACCGATGAGGTCATCATTATTTTTTTTCTAAATTAATTCATTCCTAGATTATGCTCAAGAAATTTAATCTTGATCAGATGAAGTTTTGTACTTGTCGAATTATGACATCATAATGGAGGCACCTATGACATCATCATTAACATATTTTATTCCCCATGGAGAGTTCTTTACAATGAGCCATGTTTAAATTTTTTCTATTCTGCGCTTTCAGAGATATAGAGGTGCAAAGTTTTTCGGTTTTTCCAAGATGGCGGCCAAACCACGTGACCGATGACATCATTTAATTTATTTTTTTTCTCCACCAGTTTATGCCGACATGACGCTCAAAAAATTATCTCCATTGGATGAAGTTTTGTACTTGTCGAATTATGACGTCATAATGGAGGCACCTATGACATCATTAACATATTTTATTCCCCATGGAGTTCGTTACAATGAGCCATGTCTCAATTTTGTCTATTCAGCGCTTTCGGAGGTACAAAATGTTTCGGTTTTTCCAAGATGGCGGCCGAACCACGTGACCTATGATGTCATAATTATCATTAAAAAATTCTGCAGGTGGAAGTGCACCTATGGTGAAAATTTCCTGTCAATCGGACCAACAGTTGCAGAGAAAATCACATTTAGTCTGTGCGGACAAACAGACAAACGGACTCAAATACAATACCCTCTCCTCTGGCGAGGGTAAGTAGAAGACAGGGCAGTATGTAGAATCATACTAACATAATCGTAAGACTTTAAACAAACAAAAAACCTATTTTGGGGGGCAACCCCCCCCCCCCCCTCCCACCCCATGTACCTCCTCAGATCCCAATTTTTCCAATGCCTTGAACAAACATTGGTACATCACGGGTGATTAAGGTTGTGAACATCACTGTACTTACCACCACTCCATTGGGGAAATATTTGGGGAATCCTTTGTTGTAGGCCTTGATATCTCAAAAGCCTTTGACAGAGTTTGGCATCAGGGTCTGATATCCAAGCTTCCCTCCTTCACTCTGCTCTCTCATATCGAGCTTTCTCTCCGACTGCTCTATCTCCGTAATTGTTGGTGGTTCAACACCTTCAAACTCGACCCACTCGAAACACGCCACAAAGTTGGCACTCTTTCTCTTCTCTACACATATTGCTTCGGCTTATGCTCCCAAGAACTTGCTGCTTGTGTACCTTCACCATTAGCGAGACCACGGAATACTCGACAAGCCACTACATCACATGATTATTGTGTGGCCACTGGCAACTCAAGGGTGGGCTGTTATGATGTTTGCTTCTTCCCCAACACTGCCAAACTATGGAACTCTTTACCTTCCCATGTATTTCCAAACACTTACGACCTTCACTTTTTCAAAAAGCAGATTTTGTACTTCCTCAAAAACTTAGACTATTTTCCCTTTCTTCACTTTTCTATCAATGCAGCTCTTTATTTAAAGCCTGGCCCCGATGAGGACTATATAGTCCATGACTGGATCCTTCAACATAAAAAATAAATTCTCAAAGGTTTGTTGAAAATTTGATCACAAAAGTTCAAATGGTAAAAACGTTATAGGACAGACTAATAGAGACAGACAGACCAAACATCTCCCGCTGCATGGGCAGACAAACAAAAATCAGAAATATTTTTGCCTGAATGTGGTGTTGATCATTCCTACAACCCTGCAGCACATTTTCCTTGCAATCACTCCTTGTGTCACCACCATTTATTTGTGCTTGGTTGACAACACTTATGGTAAAGACCAATAATCTTTTTCCATTTCAATTTTCAATTTTTTGGGGGGGTTTGGTCTTCTTTCATATGCTCTTGCAGACAATTGAACCACCTTTAGAGGCCATTTTTTCCCCACAGAGCAGGGGTTGGCCTTTTTCAGGCACCGTGGTCCCCTTTTTGAAGCAATGTTTTATGGACGGATGCCCTTCCTGCCACCAACTCTGTTAGTCGCCTCTTGCGACACACAGGGAATTACCAGTGAACTGGTACTCAATATGCCGACCGCGGAAGGATGACGGGCTGAGTCAACCCCCCTGGCGTTAATTCAGCGATCGACCGGGATTCGAACCCAGGATCCGAGGATCCCAAGCCGGCACCCTAACCGCTAAGCCAACACCAGGCTACTTGGAGACAATTATAATTTCATATATGGTAATGAGAGCCATTTGATTGCACCATCAGTGGCCATGTAAAGTTTTGCAAAAGACCCACTGAATCACCTCTGCATGCAGACCTGTACGACATGTAGGACAGTCTGATCCTGATGTCCACAGGTGCACACAGGGCTCTCAGTTTGCTTCCACTTTACATGCAAGGACCGCCAATCATATGTAGAGTTCACAGTCAAGGCCATTCCATTGGCGTCTGTTGGTAAAAGCCTGGTGGCTCCTTCGTGGGATCTTGAATTAGCTGGCCATTTTGAACTGATGCCTTTTTCCAATGTTGCTGCCACACCCCCTTAGTATTGGCCACTGCAGGTCCCCTATTCCAGAAAGGCTTCCGTGGCTTCACAAAGTCCTGGAGGATTCAGCATCTCTTCGCGGATTGGCAGGACAGCATTGGATTGTATCTGAAGGTACACAAGTTCGTGCTTGCCTGTGAATGTCTGGGGAGGGTGTGATGCAAGTCAGCACAGAGGACCACGGCAGAGAGGTTGACTTCAGTGTGCCAGATAGTATCAAGGTGCTTAGTGTGACTGCTCACAGCCCAGTACTCCGCAGTGGGATACACAAGTGTGAGGGTAGAGGTGCGAGGGTAGAGGTGCGAGGGTAGAGGTGCGAGGGTAGAGGTGCGAGGGTAGAGGTGCGAGGGTAGAGGTGCGAGGGTAGAGGTGCGAGGGTAGAGGTGCGAGGGTAGAGGTGCGAGGGGCAGGGGTGCGAGGGGCAGGGGTGCGAGGGGCAGGGGTGCGAGGGGCAGGGGTGCGAGGGGCAGGGGTGCGAGGGGCAGGGGTGCGAGGGGCAGGGGTGCGAGGGGCAGGGGTGCGAGGGGCAGGGGTGCGAGGGTAGGGGTGCGAGGGTAGGGGTGCGAGGGTAGGGGTGCGAGGGTAGGGGTGCGAGGGTAGGGGTGCGAGGGTAGGGGTGCGAGGGTAGGGGTGCGAGGGTAGGGGTGCGAGGGTAGGGGTGCGAGGGTAGGGGTGCGAGGGTAGGGGTGCGAGGGTAGGGGTGCGAGGGCAGGGGTGCGAGGGCAGGGGTGCGAGGGCAGAGGTGCGAGGGCAGAGGTGCGAGGGCAGAGGTGCGAGGGCAGAGGTGCGAGGGCAGAGGTGCGAGGGCAGAGGTGCGAGGGCAGAAGTGCGAGGGCAGAAGTGCGAGGGCAGAAGTGCGAGGGTAGAAGTGCGAGGGTAGAAGTGCGAGGGTAGAAGTGCGAGGGTAGAAGTGCGAGGGTAGAAGTGCGAGGGTAGAAGTGCGAGGGTAGAAGTGCGAGGGTAGAAGTGCGAGGGTAGAAGTGCGAGGGTAGAAGTGCGAGGGTAGAAGTGCGAGGGTAGAAGTGCGAGGGTAGAAGTGCGAGGGTAGAAGTGCGAGGGTAGAAGTGCGAGGGTAGAAGTGCGAGGGTAGAAGTGCGAGGGTAGAAGTGCGAGGGTAGAAGTGCGAGGGTAGAAGTGCGAGGGTAGAAGTGCGAGGGTAGAAGTGCGAGGGTAGAAGTGCGAGGGTAGAAGTGCGAGGGTAGAAGTGTGAGGGTAGAAGTGTGAGGGTGAAAGTGCGAGGGTAAAAATGTGAAGGCTGCATGCGGCAGATTCCGTTTGGCATTATCAATGGAGGGGGGAGGGGGATGGGTGGGAGTGGGTGGGGGTAAGAAGGAGAGGGGAAAGCAGCATTTTTGTGCATTCATGTTGGCCAGGCTTCATTTTTTTCATTTCATTATTTTGTGTGCGAGTCGCTGGGCTTAATTCCCAAGGCAAATTTACCAAAAGAAAAAGTGGCAAAACACATAATAATACACTGCAATTCGATGCTCAAGGAATAACATTCATACCCAGAGTCCAGCACAGCCAATGTGCTTCGCTCATATCAATCAGCTGCTTCGGAAGAGTATTGCTGAATCTCAATCTCTGGCACCAAATAATGAATAAAATTCCATCTAAATCTATGCAGAACCCAGTCAAAGTAAAATTCCCCCCCAAAAAATTCAATTTTCCACTTCCACAACCGAAAACACCCGACACCACTGGGGGGGGGGGGGGGGGGGGGGTTTCACCACTGGGTTGACGAATGTGAGAATAATGAAATGAAAATAAATTTTAAATGGCAAGTAGGGGAAAAAAATGTGGAAACCACATCTCAGGGATATGGCACTTTACACTAAATCAATCTCAATTACGATGTCCACGTATGCTCATCTGCAAAGGAAGTCGGCAGATGTGGCAGTCTGTACATCGAAAAACACCAGGTGTTTTTTTTGGCAATCTCACCTATATTTTGCAGATTTTAAAAGGCAAAAAAAAAATTGACAGTTTTTTCCGGCAATCGTATTTTCAACAAAGTGGAGCAATTCAAATCAAATTTCATTTCTCATTTCTCTCTCCCTACATTGATAGAAGAAGCTCTCCATACATTGTTAGATGGAATTTCATTCATTAACTATTTAGTGATGGGCACCGAGATTCAGCGACACTCGTCTCCGATTGTGATCGACACGAGTGCAACATTGGCAGTGTTCATGCTCCGGGTATAGACAGTATCCCGTGAGCATCAAATTATGGTTTATGTTTATCCTTTTCATAATAATGTGTGGATAACCGCACACAGAAAGGTCAAACAATATAGCAAATACTTTATTTACAATTCGACGCAATGTTGGACTTTTTTCTGTCATTTACTACATTTCGAAAAACTGCATGTTGTCACAATCAGATGCTAAGGCAGTGAGAAAAGCCAATTGTAGTGTACCTGGCTAATGGAGTGTCATTCTTCGTTTGCACACCTGCCATCTCATCACTCATATTTGCACACCTATTTTTTTTTTTTTTTTTTTTTTTTTTTTGCACACTTGCCATAATAGCCGCATCATATCATTGGTCAGTATAGCTAGGAAATGGGCAGGTAGTTTATGCAATTCATCCTACTTTTCCTTGTGCAATATTTACAGGCAATGGACTCCAAACCTGTTAAGGTCAAGATATGTTTACCAAAGGAATTCTGGGGAAGAAAAAACAGGGGTTGTTTATCTCTCATCTTGGTTTGCAGATGTCGTTTACAATACGAGCGGACAAGATGGTGCTGATATTTACTCTGAGTCAAGCTCCCTCAACCTCCTCCTCCTTGGATTGGTTGGTAACAGATAAAAATGCAATGAGGCAGCAGGTTTAGTTGTGGCACATTTTCAAAGAGCAAAAATTGGTGCCACCTGTCCAGAAAGTACAGTATTGGAAACCAAGATGGATTGAACCTACATTCCTCCCCCCCCTCTGCCCCCCAATAATTCCTTGCAGTAAACATGGTGTGACATCAACAGACAAGTCTAATAATGTTTGAGAGCATTTCCTGCTCAATATAGAATCCCTTACCAAAAACACAAACCTGAACCTTTATTGGACAAGTGTATCTCATTCCAAGTACATTTTGAAGAACCCATACATACATTAATGAGGTTGGATTGAGTTACTAATAAAACCTGGTCTTCATCGGCGATCGTATTGCACACCTGCCATCTCAACAGCCACATAACGTCGTTTACAACGTACCTACAGTAAATCAGCGGAGTTTGTGTAATGCATGGGGATAACAAAACCGACTACTGGGTAAACAACTGGAGAGGTAAAATTAAAAGGAATTTTTAAAAAAATTTAGTTCAAGTATGTTATGCAATTTAACATTAAGAGCAAGAGGTGCGACATCCTTGTGTACGACATGCTTAAGGAGAGTTACAGGGTGACCTCACCTCCTTACACCCAAAAATAAAAACAAATAAAAACCAGAACCCACCTTTTATCCAACATCTTACCTCATAGCAATGATAACCTCTGGTTATTGGCTATTTTCCAGGTGATTGAAGAGTGAACCAGAAAACAGACTACAAAAGTTAGCGCCAATTCCTCCCTTTTTAAAGAAGTCATGGACAATTAGGTGTGATTGACACGAGTGGACAATCAGGCGAAAGACTTATTCTGTGGACATTTTTCTGAAAACGGAATGCTAAATTTGAGTGGACAACCCCTAAAACATTTAAACGTGAGTTTGCAACTTGCACTGCAAGTCATGAACATTCAAAAAAAGTTCAGAGATGGCCTGGGTCAAAAAGTTCAGAGAAAAAGACCCCGTCAAAAATCTCAATCATAAAAGTGCTGGAGGACCAACACATTCGGGACATCAAGATGCAAGGTCTCCTGTGAACTTTGACCTTGCTTGTGATCCAGTGTGCAGAAGCCCTGAGAAATCTCGGGCATCGGAGTCAAGAGCTTGAAATGTCACACGAATCGGGGAAGAATTCTCATCCGCGACGTGAAAGTCTGTCCATACAGAATTCAGATTAAACAAATTGACTGCAGCTCATATGCAGGAAAGAGTGAAAAAGTGCTGGTACTTTGCACACAAGATCGAACAAAAGCCGTACTTCCTTGACTGTCTGGTTTTCTGACGAGGCCCATTTCCTTCTTTACGAGCATGTCAAATCAAAGATACTGTGGATCAACACCCCGATCTAGTGCTCAAGCAACTTCCACTCAAAATACTAATAATAATAATAATAATAATAATAATTCCTGGGTTACAATCAGTTACAATCACCTATTTTAATATCACTCTGATGTTACTGAAAAATATATATGTATATAAAAAAACAAGACGTCATGCAGAGCGCAATCCTTCCAAAATTCACCTCTCCCCCCAAAAAAGGTTGCCATGGATCCATCAAATTGTCCATTTCATCAAGATTAAAATTAATGATCTTATTCAAAGCTCAGGTCAATCAGATTAAAATTGACGATTTTTCAGATGAAAATTGACATTACAAGTTTGACCTGTGACCTCAAATATTTGGTTTCCCAATTCAGTGGGGCACTGCGCAATTGCAGTTTAGTTTTCAAGTTAATAGGATGAAAATTGATTATTTTCAGATGAAAATTCATTATTTTTGAGGTTTGACCTCGAGTTGACCTTTGACCTCAAAAATTGTTTCCCAATTTAGTGACAACATGCAAATGCTGTTCAATTTTCAAGTCAATCGGTTGAAAAATGCCCTCAAAATCAATAGGCTTCTTCCTTATTACCAACTCCACCATCTGGTGAAGTTTAGTGAAGATTTGTTTAAAATTGTGACCTGTAGTCGATTGACAGACAAACAGACAAACAGAATAATGCACAAGACCAACCAATATACTTGCAAAATCGAACCAGGTGGATTTATATGTTTGGAGTTTTATTTGCTAACAATAAAATTTCGCTTGGAGCAGCTGAAGAAAGACTGGAAGAAACTGGCAAGTTGGAGATATACTGAATCTTAATTGTTTATTATTCTTCTCTGCATTGATTTGGGAATGAGCTGCTTGTGGATTATATTGTTCTGGATTATATTGCAGACTTTGCATACAGTCCTGAGGCTGTTACAAGACCTTATAAATAGACCACTGTGGTCCAAACAAATGATCTATGAGGACCTTGACAGAGCAACCTTACGTTTGTTTAGAATGCCCAGAAAGTTCAAATCGAGTTCTCCTCAACAATAATCCTTTTGTATACAACAACAACATGCATTTTAAAGGCCATTTTCCCTGCTAGAGCGGGGGTTAGCCTTGCGGTCCCCATGACAATCTTCTCCATTTTGCCCTATTTTCTGCATCTCTCCTTGTTAACCCCCTTGCCCGCATTTCTTCTTCCACCATCTTTAGCCAAGTCTTTCTCGGTCTTCCCCGTCTTCTACTTCCTTCTACATTCATTTCCATCACTCTTCTCAACCAGTCACTTTCATCCTTCCTCAACACATGACCAAACCATCTCAACCTGTTCCTCTTCACAGCATCAATCACAGGCTCTATACCCATCATCTTTCGCAATTCATCATTTGTCTTCCTCTCTCTCAACGATACTCCGCACATCCGTCGAACCATTCGCATTTCCACCCTTTCCAACCTTCGTTGCTGCTCTACACGTTCATTACCCATGTCTCACTCCCATAAATCATAACACTTCTCACACATGCAGCATACACCTTTCCCTTCAGCTTCAACGACACTCCCCTCATCATCAGCACGCCACTCAATTCCCGAAACTTCTTCCATGCACATCTCACTCGAGCAACCGTTGCCGAGTCTGATCCACCTTCTCCATTCAGCATGTCTCCGAGGTAGCAAAATGTTTTCACACCTTCCAGCTTCACGCCGTCTCCAAGATCCAACTCAACATTTCCTCCATCTGCAGCTCCCTCTGTGCACACCTTACATTTGAATGTAGCTGCCACACTGGTTAATGACCCTCTCAGACCACAACATTTTTGATGAACCCACTCAGCGCACATTGTACACTGAATGGAGTTCACTCCGACACCCTTCCTACACACAGCACAGGGCCACTTCCCAGTTCTTTCCACCTCACCACATGCTTTACCACTTGCCATCACCTTCGTCTTTCCGATATTCACCTTCAGACCTTTTGTCTCCATACATTCCTTCCACGTGTTCATCTTTTCCTTCAGTCCATCCATACTTTCCGCAATCAACACCAGATCATCTGCATACAACTCCCACGGTAAACCCTCCTTTACGTTCTGAGCCAGCACCTCCATCACAGCTACAAATAGTAGTTGACTTAGTACCGACCCCTGATGCACCCCCACCTTCACCTCAAACTCACCACTGTTCCCGTCCTTCGTCCTTACAGCTGTGCGCGCTCTTTTGTACATTGCCATCACTACTCTGATCAACCATTCCTCCACTCCTAACTTCCTCAATGCCCATGTCAATACTTTGCGTGGAACCCGATCGAATGCTTTCTCCAGATCAACAAACCCAAGAAACAACTTCTTCCTCTTCTCCATGTACTTCTCCTGCAACTGCCTCACAATGAAAAGCGCGTCTGTCGTTCCTCTTCCTGGCATAAATCCAAACTGCATTTCGGCGATCTTCACTTTCTTCCTTATCCTCCTCTCCAACACCCTTTCCAATACCTTCATTCCATGCTCCAATAACTTTATCGCTCGGTACGAGCCACACTCCAGAGGGTCACCTTTCCCCTTGTATAGAGGGACGAGGGTACTCAGTTCCCAATCCACTGGAATGCGGCCTTCTTTCACCACCAGATTACAGATCGCTGTCATTCTCTTCACACCCCAACTTCCTGCTGCCTTCAACATATCTCCCACAACTCCCGTCGGCCCTCCCGCTTTTCTACCCTTCATTGCTTTTATCGCTTCCTCAACTTCCTTCTCAGTTATCTTCTCTGCCGGTCCTAAAACTGGGTTACTCTCTATGTTGCCATCGCATTCATTCTCTGTATTCAACAGCATTTCCATATATCTTTTCCATCTTCCTTTAATTCCATCTGGGTCGACAACGATTTGTCCCACTTCATCCTTCAAGCAGCTCACCCCCATCACATCACACCTCTCTTTCGCTATCTGCTTTGCAATCCTGAATACTGCTTTCTGACCCTCTTCCGAATCCAAGCGTTCTCCGAACATTTTCCGACATGCCTCCTGCGCCTTTGCTACCTCTTTCTTTGCAGCCTTCCTGGCTGCCGTATAACTTTCATGCTCTGCTGTTTCTGCTTCCGTACCCTTCGCCTTCCGCCACTCCTTGAACTTCTTCCTCTTCTCGTCAATCCTCTTTCCAACTTCATCATCCCACCACCATGTTTCCGAGTGCCTCGGTGGTCCTTTTGTCCATCCACATACCTCACCAACGGCTCCCAACAGACTAGCTTTCATTGACATCCAACCACTTTCAAGTCAACCACATCATCCTCGACCCTACTCAGCCTCTCTTTTAATGCCTCCCTTACTGTCACCTCTTTCAACCTCCACACCTTCATTCTCGGTTGGTACTTCACCCGCCGAGCTCTCCTCGCACCTTTCACCCTTACGTCGCAGACAACCAAGTGGTGCTGTGAAACAGCCTCCTCCCCCGGGATCACCTTTGTGTCTCGGAGGTGCCCCCTATCTCGCCTACGCACCATCAGGTAGTCAACGGTTGTCATCGACCCACCTGACGTGTATGTAACAAGCTTATTATCCTCTTTCTGGAACTGAGTATTACAAATCAACAAATCAGCTCCATCAGCAAACTCCAAAATCCTTTCACCTTCTCCATTTCTCACACCATATCCTTAACCCCCATGAACTCCGTCAAAACCATCCATACTCCTTCCCACATGTCCATTTAGGTCTCCTCCTACCACAACAACTTCCTCCTCTTTCACGTTTTCCATCAGCTTCTCTATCGCACACCAGAACTTGTCCTTCTCTTCATCGCTCCGACCAACCTGCGGAGCATATCCCGAGATGACGTTCACCAAGAGCTTTCCAATCATCCTTTTCCAATCATCATTTTCACCATCATCAACCTATCACTCACTCTAGTCACACTCACCACACTGTCTACAAACTCCTCAGAAAACAGGACACCAACACCATTCACGCCCTCCAGGCACCCTTGCCACACAAACTTGTATTTCTGTCCCTGCCTACCCTTCACCATTCTCACACCACTTCCCTTCCATCTCGTCTCTTGCACACAACATATGTCCACTCTTCTTCTGACCAATACTTCCACCACTTCTCCTGATCTCCCTGTCATTGTCCCTACATTCCATGTCCCAAACCTCAGAAACCGATCTCCACTTCGGGCTGTACCCTGCCCACATGTAGTTGTAATTGTCATGGTTCTCTTTTTGAGGCAATGTTTTTTTATGGCCGGATGCCCTTCCTGACGCCAACCCTCTTGGTCGCCTCCTACGACACGCAGGGATACGGCGTACCTATTCTTATCCAGGGTACACACTGGGAAACGTTTAAAACATGGAAATCCTGGGGGGGGGGGGGGGGGGGGGCGGGGCGGGATCACCGCTGCGGTTTAAACATATTTAAATAAATATTTAAACAAAACCATGAAAACAATCCGGGAAAAGTCTCTAAGTGAGAACGTGGATTTGAGAAAGCAGGAGCAGAGGTGAAAGAACAAACGAGAATATAGGGGGCGGGGCACAAGTCGAGACGAGGAGGCCGCACGAGACACCAGGCCGCACGAGGCGCGGACAAAGAAACGACTAATTACACACAAATTTGCAACAACTACAAAACCAAAACCAAATAGAAACACACAATAACACATACACAACAAAATACGCAGCGGAAATTTGACAAAGAAACGAACGGGAAAACACTCAAACTTTGATGCCGTGGAGAAACACTGAACTTTTGTATACTGAACACAAATCCAGGGCGGCACTCAATCTCAAGATGCCATCTATTTATGAATTATTACAGCGTCATAATAATCACGTGACAGCAGATGCTGTGACCGTGAGGGTGCCACCAATCAAGGGGTTGCAACCCCATCAATCACCACCCACCCACCCCCCACCCCCATTTCTTCCTCTAGAGCTACCTATATATTTAACCAATAGCTTATTTGGATGCAACATGGTGCCGACATTTCATTACAACAAAACAATAACAGCGAAATCAAGAATGAAATACAGAGTGGGTTTCCAAAAGCTTCAGCCAATGATAGAAAGTCAAGGTGTGTGCTTACTAAGAATGAAACAAGGGGTTTCCAAAAGCTTCAGCCAATGATAGAAGGTCAAGGTGTGTGCTTACTAAGAATGAAACAAGGGGTTTCCAAAAGCTTCAGCCAATGATAGAAGGTCAAGGTGTGTGTTTACTAAGAATGAAACAGGGGGTTTCCAAAAGCTTCAGCCAATGACAGAAAGTCAAGGTGTGTGCTCACTAGGAATGAAACAGGGGGTTTCCAAAAGCTTCAGCCAGATAGAAAGTCAAGGTGTGTGCTCACTAGGAATGAAACAGGTTGTTTCCAAAAGCTTCAGCCAATGATAGAAAGTCAAGGTGTGTGCTCACTAGGAATGAAACAGGGGGTTTCCAAAAGCTTCAGCCAGATAGAAAGTCAAGGTGTGTGCTCACTAGGAATGAAACAGGGGGTTTCCAAAAGCTTCAGCCAGATAGAAAGTCAAGGTGTGTGCTCACTAGGAATGAAACAGGGGGTTTCCAAAAGCTTCAGCCAATGATAGGAGGTCAAGGTGTGTGCTTACTAAGAATGAAACACAGGGGGTTTCCAAAAGCTTCAGCCAATGATAGGAGGTCAAGGTGTGTGCTTACTAAGAATGAAACACAGGGGGTTTCCAAAAGCTTCAGCCAATGATAGGAGGTCAAGGTGTGTGCTTGCTAAGAATGAAACAGGGGGTTTCCAAAAGCTTCAGCCAATGATAGGAGGTCAAGGTGTGTGCTTACTAAGAATGAAACAGGGGGTTTCCAAAAGCTTCAGCCAATGATAGGTCAAGGTGTGTGCTTACTAAGAATGAAACACAGGGGGTTTCCAAAAGCTTCAGCCAATGATAGGAGGTCAAGGTGTGTGCTTGCTAAGAATGAAACAGGGGGTTTCCAAAAGCTTCAGCCAATGATAGAAAGTCAAGGTGTGTGCTTACTAAGAATGAAACAGGGGGTTTCCAAAAGCTTCAGCCAATGATAGGAGGTCAAGGTGTGTGCTTACTAAGAATGAAACAGGGGGTTTCCAAAAGCTTCAGCCAATGATAGAAAGTCAAGGTGTGTGCTTACTAAGAATGAAACAGGGGGTTTCCAAAAGCTTCAGCCAATGATAGGAGGTCAAGGTGTGTGCTTACTAAGAATGAAACAGGGGGTTTCCAAAAGCTTCAGCCAATGATAGGAGGTCAAGGTGTGTGCTTACTAAGAATGAAACAGGGGGTTTCCAAAAGCTTCAGCCAATGATAGGAGGTCAAGGTGTGTGCTTACTAAGAATGAAACAGGGGGTTTCCAAAAGCTTCAGCCAATGATAGGAGGTCAAGGTGTGTGCTTACTATGAATGAAACACAGGGGGTTTCCAAAAGCTTCAGCCAATGAAAAAAGACAAAATTCCCACGTTTTCGAAATGGTCGAGTAGAATGAGAAGCAGAGGGCTCGGTATGTAGAGCTGGAATGTAGAACTGGTATGTAGAGCTGGTATGTAGAGCTCGGTATGTGGAGCGTATTTGTCTGTGGCAAATTAAGGTCCTATTGAACACCTGGCTTTTAAACTCTCTGGTCACACACAGTCAGTCATGGCTGTTGTCTACCGCCCTCCCAAACCACACCCATCATTCCTGTCTGACTTCTCCTACTTTCTGACCCAGCTATGTTCCCTCTCCCCCTCAATCCTCCTCCTTGGTGATTTCAATATCCACATGGACTCCACTGACTCCACGCTAACCACTGACTTCACTGATTTACTCACCTGCTTTAACCTCACTCAACATGTCAACTTTCCTACCCATAACCGTGGTCACATTTTGGACCTTGTCTGCTCTACTGGACTAATTTTGCACCATCTCTCTGGCTCCGACCTCACTCTCTCTGACCACCTAGCCATCACTCTGACCATCAACATCCCCACCCCAGCACCAAGGCATTATCGCACTATCAACTTCCGTAAGCTAAACGCTTTTTCACCTGCCTCATTCTCATCGACCCTCTCTGAAAAAATGTCCACTTCTCCCTTCGTTGACCTCCACACCCCTTCTGACCTCACTGACTACTACAACCACACTCTCTCTTCCTGCCTTGACCAAATTGCGCCTATAAAAACCAAAACAGTTTCTTTCACCCATTCTGCTCCCTGGTTTACCCCTGAGCTCCGCCTAATGAAAACTCGTGCTCGCCAACTTGAAAGACTCCGCAATAAAACAGGTCTCACAGTTCACTCCCAGGCCTACAAGGACCACATACAACACTATAAAGATGCCCTCTCCCGCGCCCGCTCCGCCTACTACTCTCAAATTATCCACTCTGGCTCCGGAAACCCAAAAGCACTCTTCTCTACAATAAACAAACTCCTCAGCCCCCTGAACACCACCACCCAGTCATTCACAATAGACAACTGCATCTCCTTCCTTTCATTCTTCCAACGCAAAATTGAAAACATCTACAACAGCTTGACCACCGCCGCACCCGCTCCCCCTCAAACCACCTGCCCCCCCTTATCCTGCCATCCCCTGTCTCAATTCTCCCCAGTCTCCCCTACTGACCTCTCTGAACTCCTCATCGGAATGAAAACTGCCACCTGCACTCTTGACCCCATCCCCTCCAGCTTTGTCAAGGCCTCCCTTCCTGCTCTTTCTCCACTTATCATTGCAACAATAAACTCCTCCCTGTCTACAGGCATCGTCCCACCATCCCTCAAAATTGCTGCTGTTACCCCCATTCTGAAAAAAACCTGGACTAAACCCTGACACCCTAAATAACTTCAGACCCATCTCCAACCTACCCTTTCTGTCAAAGGTTTTGGAACGCGCTGTAGCCACTCAACTCAAGCATCACCTCTCTGCCAATAACCTGTATGAAACATTCCAATCCGGATTCCGGTCCAACCACAGTACTGAAACTGCTCTCCTCAAAATCACCAACGACCTTCTCCTCTCCTCTGATGCTGGCAACCTCAACATTCTCATCCTCCTCGACCTCAGCGCTGCCTTTGACACCATCGATCACACCATCCTCCTCACCCGACTTGAAACCACCTTTAACATTACCGGCACTGCCCTCTCTTGGATTAAATCATACCTCTCTGACAGACGTCAGTTCATCTCCATCAATAACTGCAAATCCCCCACTGCTCCCCTCCCCCAAGGTGTCCCCCAAGGTTCAGTTCTTGGCCCCCTCCTCTTTATCCTTTACCTGTCCCCCCTCGGTCACTTAATCCGCCGTCATGGTCTCCAATTCCACTGCTTCGCCGATGACATCCAGCTTTTCATCTCCACCAAGTCCATCTCCACCGCCACCCACTCTATCCTGACAAACTGCATCACTGAAATAAAATCCTGGCTTCAAATCAACTTCCTCAAACTTAACTGTGATAAATCTGAAATAATCATCATTGGCCCAAAAACGCTCACCAAGTCCACCCATAACTTTGCCCTCAACATCGACGGTTTCCCAGTGTCCACCTCCCCTCACATCCGGAATCTTGGCATCATCTTTGACCAAACCCTCTCCTTCGACAAATACACTAAACAGATCACAAAGACAGCCTTCTTCCACCTGAAAAACATCGCCCGTCTCCGTCCATCCCTCTCCTCTGTGGCTGCAGAAACCCTCATCCACGCCTTCATCACTTCCCGTCTGGACTACTGCAATAGCCTCCTTTATGGTTCACCCTCAACAATCACCAATAAACTCCAATACATTCAGAACTCCGCTGCCCGTCTACTCACCCATTCCCGGACCCGTGACCACATCACCCCCGTCCTTTACAAGCTTCACTGGCTCCCCATCTCCCAGAGAATCCAGTACAAAATCCTCCTCTTGACCTACAAAGCCCTCCATAACCTGGCCCCATCCTACCTGGCTGACCTCCTCTCCAGACACACTCCCACCCGCAACCTCCGCTCTGCTGGTACCAACCTCCTGACCCCCCCCCATCCGGACCAAATTTAGATCCTGGGGGGACAGGGCCTTCTCCATCGCTGCTCCCACCCTCTGGAACTCGCTACCTCACACCATCAGAGACTCCTCCTCACTCACCACATTCAAAACATCACTCAAGACCCACCTGTTCAACACTGCATTCAACATTTAACCCACAGCATCTAACCCCTGACTATCTCCTCTCCTTCTCCCTCCTTTGTGCTTTGAATATTTCCCTATTGATTCTTCTTTTTTTGCAATTGTCTTTATGTTTTGCTATGCGTTATGTTTTGCACTCTGTCAAAGCGTCTTTGGGCTTCCTGAAAAGCGCTATATAAAATAAATGCATTATTATTATTATTATTATTGATTTCCAATCTCATGTGGACTCGGACAAGCACAAGAAAAGAGTTCCTGGAAAGAGCTCATCATCGTTATCAGTAAAATTGGCAGATTATTTTGTAAAACCTGGCAGCAAATCAGAGGATGCAGTCACTGCACAGCAGACAGTGCTTTTGCATTGCACAGCATTAAGCATCATAATAGTGTCAAGGCAATGGATCGCACATCTGAAGAGCAACAAACCAGTGCTGAGAAATATGCGTGGGTACATCAGGAGGAAGAGGACAGATGAAGGGCTCGTGAAATGAAAGGACTCCCTACATTAAAATTTGAATAATTATAACATTGATTTTTGAGGCCATAACACTTGTTATTTATGGATTATTATATAGCGATGCGTGTGCAACCTGCGGCTCCTTGGCTACGTCATTTTTCTGAGGACACAGCTGTGCCGCTGATGTAATGTCCTCTTACCAACAAGCTGGTACTCAGTTTGCCGACCGCAGAAGGATGACAGGCTGAGTGAATGAATGAATGAATGAATGAATGATCGTTTTAAGGCCATTTTTCCCTGCTAGAGCAGGGGTTAGCCTTGCGGGCCCCATGACAATCATGGTTCCCTGTTTGAGGCAATGTTTTTTATGGCCGGATGCCCTTCCTGACGCCAACCATTGGTCACGCTCTTAGGATGCGCAGGGATACGGTGTACCTATTCTAAACCGGGGTACACACCGGGATCATTCATCCCAGCAAGCTGGTACTCAATTTGCCGACCTCGGAAGGATGACAGGCTGAGTCAACCCCCCTGGCGTTAATTCAGCGATCGACCGGGATTCGAACCCAGGATCCTAGGATCCCAAACCGGCACCCTAACCGCTAAGCCAACACCAGGCTTGTTATTAGTGACTAGTACACTCGCTGACTGCAGGAGTGGCAGGGGTCATGTTATTATCCATATTATTATTGCCAATTATTATTATTATTATTTCTTATGTCAGATCAGGTCATTGAAAAGATCAGACCGTGCCTCACCATTCTAAATTCCCGATCATAAAACTTAATAAAATGTACTTCCATAAGGGTGTCAGGGGAAGGGGTAGCGGGATCTTCACAATTTACAAAATCCCTTTGGGAGGGGGGGGGGGAGGGGGGGGGGAGGGAAGATATTATTTTAAACATTAATATTATGCTATTATCCCAGGTGTTATTACTTACTTTTGTTATTAGAAGTGGACTTGGAAAAACTCAATCTTTCAAAAAAAAACAAAAAAACAATAAAACTAGAACGTTACTCAGTAGAGAGCATACCTCCACCTGGTTGGCCATGTCACTCAATGGTGAAGAATCACTTAAAAATTCTACTAGCTGGATCCGGATCTTCACCAAAATTGAATCAATTCTTCTTTGTCACACACACATCCTGTCCAACAACTTTCGTCCAAATCGATCCATAACTTTTTGAGATATCCCACAATGTATAGTTTTTGGCCCTATCTCCCAATGGTGAAGAATCACTTAAAAACTAAATAATTCTCATATCCGAATCCATATTTAGATTTTCACCAAAATCGAATATATTTGTCCTTGTCAGACACCCAACCTGTCCACCAAGTTTTGTCCAAATCCATCCACAACTTTGAGATCTCCTGCTATGTATCGTGTTTGGCCCCATCTCCCAATGGTGAAGAATCACGTAAAAAATTATACTAGCCGGGTCCAAATCTTCACCAAAACCGAATCATTTCGTCCTTGTCACATACGCTACATCTCTGCCAAATTTCGTCCGAATCTGTCCACAACATCGAGATATTTTGTTCACAAGCGGACAGACAGGGGTGGAAACATAACCTCCATCCACCTTTGGTGGCAGAGGTAATAAAAACATTAAAAACCAAAGCCACCTTAACACGGATATACACCTCAACACGCAACCCCATTGGCGGTAGAGAAAACCCCCTTGGTGGACAGGGGGGAAATGAATTCGCTACAACCTTCATTGTGTGACCCCTAGTCCTCCTGTCAAATTTGGATCAGATTGGACAAGTAACGACCAAATATCGTCAGACAGACAAATTGCATACTTCAGTATGATAATGTATATGGTTGTAATTAATTAATTAATTAATATTTGAAATTAAAATATGGTAGCCCAACTTGTACTATGTTTAGTCGTGCAAATGTTGCGGTTTGTTAAATCGAAGCATCGTTTGTAATAAAGTTTGTTGGTGATACGAAGACCAGCTTGGCGAGCAGGGTTTCACGTCACGCCGCGCACGACACGAGGGTGACTCCGGGAGGCGGGAACGCGCTCGTGGACTCGTCGCGCGAACCCCGAACCTCCCCCTAATACAATAGGCCCTCAGTCTTACTTTACACGGGGGCTTCCGGGAACGTAACCCCCACGTAAAACGAGCCAGCAGCACGTACCATGTTAAAAGTGTTTGGTTATGACTAGACCGGGCTCGGGCAAGAACCACCAACCTTAAGCTTATACTTATAGACGTAGCGTTCATTCGGACATGCAACGCTGAGGAAAGCCCGCGCGTTCAAATAAAACTTCCCAAATCGAATATAAAATACAATAACCGGATTAACGCGCAACCACAAGATGGCTGACAGAATGCGCCTCCCACGTAGATCGCAATCGCAAACAGGAAACGAAACGCAAGTGCTTTGATATAACGCACCGTCATGTTAGGCCTGAGCGCGAAGCACAATCGCGACAAACGAAAATACAGTGCAGGTACCTTTGCTGTCACAATAAAACCTTGCGCCGACCGAACAACAATCCGCAAGGAAATGAGATTCTTCTTCCTCTTCATTGGGTTCACATTATTATTAAAGCAGGCCCCGCCCCGATGTTGGTAGCTTCCCATTGGTTGAAGCACAATCTGGGCGTTTCGACGCGAGACGTGTTAGGTTTCTTCTACCTCGTGTTGCACCTTTTAAAGACGTATTTGGGGCGAAAGGGAGAAGAACTGCGTTCTGGCTTTTCAGGTTAGTCTGGTGTCCAATCCCGATGGGGTTGGATGAGACAAAAAAACTCCCGCACTGGTATTTCGTCAGCAATGGGTGGCTACACCTCAGCGTATACAGGTGTCACAATCTCTGCATGCACTCAAAGCCATTCATTGGTTCAATGTATTATTAACGCACAGGTTGTAAACCTGGTGCGTTATAGCGTTTGCCTGGGAATTTCGGGCGCTCAAAAGTGAAGCTAGTTTCTGTCACCCATTTCTGTCGCTCATTTCTGTCGCTCATTTCTGTCGCTCAGATGTGTAAACATGACGTCATCAAATCTATATTTATAGGATAGGTTATAGGAGATATATATGTTATAGGATAGGAATATAGGACCCAAATGACCCAGAGGACCCAAATGACCCAGAGGACCCAAATGACCCAGAGGACCCAAATGACCCAGAGGACCCAAATGACCCAGAGGACCCAAATGACCCAGAGGACCCAAATGACCCAGAGGACCCAAATGACCCAAATGACCCAGAGGACCCAGAGGACCCAAATGACCCAGAGGACCCAAATGACCCAGAGGACCCAGAGGACCCAAATGACCCAGAGGACCCAGAGGACCCAAATGACCCAGAGGACCCAAATGACCCAGAGGACCCAGAGGACCCAAATGACCCAGAGGACCCAGAGGACCCAGAGGACCCAGAGGACCCAAATGACCCAGAGGACCCAAATGACCCAGAGGACCCAAATGACCCAGAGGACCCAAATGACCCAGAGGACCCAAATGACCCAGAGGACCCAAATGACCCAGAGGACCCAAATGACCCAGAGGACCCAAATGACCCAGAGGACCCAAATGACCCAGAGGACCCAAATGACCCAGAGGACCCAAATGACCCAGAGGACCCAAATGACCCAGAGGACCCAAATTCTATGTATGTTTCTATGATGATGTATGTTTTGGTGAAAGTACATAATGTGAATACTAGTAGCAATTTTACAAAAACCATGGCATAATTTCAAATCTTGACCCGAGATGATAATTATGCTACATCATAATTTCCATGTGCCAACCTGGGCGGAATCCAAGTGGATTCACTTGACTTGTTTTACTTGCAGGTATTCTTTGACACGGTATACAAGTCAACGCCCTTAAAAAAAAAAGAAGAAAAACCTCACGAACCCATCTCCAACGATTTTAAAGCAACTACAGCATATATCACTGTGGTTTCTTCAAGGTGAGTTGAGGTCGCCCATTTACAAGGAACTTCAGCGTGGGAGGTTTTTAGACCCACTGAGCGTGAACAATCAGGCCAACATCTGAGTAGGGCCAACTCCCCATCCCCACAGTTTGCAGATAGCTAATCAATTTTAAAATGATCTCTTTATTTAAAATTATTATCTGAGGTTAAGAGTTGGCTTAACACATTTGAAATGTCACAAACCTTGGAAACAAGGTAAATAGCACAGTGGGGTGGGTGATCAGATTCAGGAAAGTCGAGATACTTTCATAGATTGGCAAATGCAGTTTAACATGCACCCAGTTGGACTTGGAGGTAGCTTAGGTTAAATCCATAAGCACATTATTAAACAAGAATGACAGCATTGAGGTCACAACCTGGGACAAAATCTGTTAACGGACGTATTGGAAAACGCACATTTAAAGCACTCTTAAGACACCTCTCATCCATGTCACTCTCCCCACGGTTATATCAGGACGAGCTGATTCGGCGCACCGTCACGAATTGCCTAACCCCAATGTGGGGCTGTTCAAAAATTATGCAATGCCATTTTTCTTAGCAATTTGCGTAACACGTAACGCTTGATTGCCGTGTGTTCTGACGAGCTTGATTAAATCTTTACCAGATTCCTCTTTTCTCCCGCCTCTGAAACAAACTCACACTCTCTTCAATCCCACTCTTCCCTCCAGGTCTTTAAAACAGCTGATCACCACCATCTCTTATCTTCCCCCATCCAAAACCTTGATCTTTTCTACCCCCGTTAATACACCCCAAACCCACCTCCTTCAAATTCCGTTTTCTTTATATGAACTTTTCTGGAGCATTACTTTGTTCCTCCTAAGAACACAAGGGTAGTCCAGCATGCACACAGATTTTTAGAATGTCCCTTGTTTTTTATCATCTGGCATTTTCCACAAGCCATGGAATGTTTCTTCTTTTCTATAGTTTGCTACATGGCACATACCATATAAAAGGGCCTTTTCTATGCACTTTTCCAAGAATAATATTCTCCTGGGTCAACCAAGTTGATGTTCACATGGGTTATCAAATGTAATGTTGCCAACATGATGCACTCCAAGTTAATAGCTTATTTACTTTATTTTCATCTAGGTCGATGCAAAATGCACACAGGGTGACTGAATGCCTTGAATTATTTTGCATCAAAATAGTTGTCAGGGTTGTCAGGGTCCAAAATGTTAAAACTGGGTAAACGGGTTTGTCAGTCAAAATTTTTTAACAGCTCTGTAAGTGATACTGTATTTCTTGCCGACTGGTTATTGATCAATTTTTCAGAAAACCCTCCGCAAAGCAAAAAAGCAAAGCAAAAAGCAAAAGCAAAAAGCAAAAAAAAAAAAAAAAAAAGTAAAAAAAAGCAAAAAAAAAAAGCAAAAAAAAATCAAAAGCAAAAAAAAAAAAGCAAAAAAAAGCAAAAAGCAAAAAAAGCAAAAAAAGCAAAAAAAAGCAAAAAGCACAAAAAAAAAAAAAAAAAAAAAAGCAAAGCAAAAAAAAAAAAAAGCAAAAAAAGCAAAAAGCAAAAAGCAAAGCAAAAAAGAAACAGGCAAATCTATCTCGGTCAAGTTGACAAGCCATTTGGAAGCACCGCATTGTTTTGATACTTTGGTTGTTTGATACTTGTTTAATACTTTGGTTGAAGAAGATAGAATGACATGGGTGGGGATACCAGTTAGCAAATAATGCAAGTCTTAAATTATTTTGACTTCAGGTATGGACAGCCAGTTAGTGAAAGACTTGGGTAAAAAAAATTTTTTTAAAGGCCGAATGGCAAATGATGAACCAATAAATTCCACATTCTGTGTCACTTTCAGTCAAACGTCGGGCATTGATTCATCATTCCAATCACAGGACTCTTTGGCTTTAATAACAGCAAAATTCATCATTCCAATCACAAATTAATACCATAGAATTAATATATTGAAGGAGCTGGGGCTCCCACGTCGATCGGAAGAATGGACGCGACAAAAAGCTGGAATTCATCCGAGTTGCTTTAATCAAACCAAACACTCAGGCACTCTGAAAAGCCCGTTTATCGGGCAGCAATGTATATACATATTATCCCGGAGCGTTTGCCCAGGAAAGGCGAGAGGGGGCGTGGCCCAGCGTCCCGACCGAGGCCTGGCAAGTTGAGCGCGGGCCTGCCCGGCGTCCTGGACGAGCCCGGCATGGTGATCGCTCCGCGTCCTTGATAGGTGCAAGGCGATTGTGAAAATCCAGCAGTAGCCGCTACACACGTCCCCCTAGAATCGACTTGCACCGGCAGGGTCAATTTGAGGGGGGTCCTGATGACCCGGCCGAAGCGACCCCTGGTGGGTCGTGGGAGGGGGTCCGGTGTGGTGGTGGGCGGTCGAGTGGGGGGCACCGTGGACGAGGGGCGGCCTCGCCGCGGCGGAAGGGCCACCCGTGGTGGGTGGTCGACGTCCACGTGCGCCGGCTTGAGGCGGTCCACCGCAATCCGGTCCGACCTGCCGCCGATGTCGATGACGAACGACTTGTCGTCCCGTCGCAGCACCCGGAAGGGCCCGTCGTACGGCGGCCGGAGTGGCCCCCGATGTGCGTTGTGACGCACAAAAACATACTCCGCTGTGCGAAGTGCTGGGGGGACGTAGGACTGGGGGTCACCGTGGTGGGATGTTGGCACGGGGGCAAACCGTCGGGCGGCCTCCTGGAGGTCCGAGCGCTGGTGAGCTGCGGACCAGGGACTGGTAGCGTCGGGCACGAATTCGCCCGGGACGCGTAGCGCCTGGCCATAGACAAGCTCGGCGGTGGATGCCTGGAGGTCCTCCTTGGGGGCCGTGCGGAGGCCCAAAAGGACCCACGGCAGCCGGTCGGCCCAACCGCCGTCTTGAAGGCCGGCCATGAGCGCGGCCTTCATGGAGCGGTGGAATCGCTCGCACAACCCGTTTGCTTGGGGGTGGTAGGCCATAGTACGGTGGAGCTTGACCCCCAGGTTGCGGGCGACCGCGCCCCACAGCTCGGAGGTGAACTGTGGTCCGCGGTCTGACGAGATGTCCGCCGGTGCGCCGAAGCGGGCGACCCAGGTGGCGATGAAAGCCTGCGCCACGTCGGCGGTGGTGGTGGAGACAAGGGGAACGGCCTCCGGCCACCTGGTGGTCCTGTCCACCATGGTGAGCAGGTGTGTGAACCCCCGTGACGGGGGGAGGGGGCCCACCAGATCCACGTTGACGTGGTCGAAACGTCGTTCGGGCACGGTGAAAGGTGCCAGCGGGGCCTGGGTGTGTCGGTGGACCTTGGCCCGTTGGCAGGCCGTGCAAGTGCTGGTCCAATCGCGGACGTCCCGACGAAGGCCGTGCCAGACGAATCGCGCCGACACCAGCTTCTGGGAAGCTTTCCGGCCCGGGTGGGAAAGGCCGTGGAGGGAGGCGAAGATGCGGCGTTGCCAGGTGACGGGCACGATGGGGCGAGGCTGGCCTTGGGAGACGTCGCAGAGCAGGACAGTGTCCGTGAAGGGGATGTCAGCCAGGCGGAGGCCCATGTCCGCCACCCGGAGGGCTTGCACCGTGGTGTCGGTGGTTTGGTCCGCCGCCATAAGCGCAAAGTCCACGCCCAGGTGGACCGCGTTCGCGCTGGCCCGGGAAAGACAGTCGGCCACGGCGTTGTTTTTGCCGGCGACGTGCCGGATGTCCGTGGTAAACTCCGACACGGCGGAGAGGTGGCGCTGTTGGCGGGCCGACCACGGCTCCGTGACCTTGGCCATGGCGTAAACCAACGGCTTGTGGTCGACGAACGCTGTGAAAGGTCGGCCCTCCAGGAGGTGGCGGAAATGGCGGACGGCCAGGTGTAGACCGAGGAGCTCCCGGTCAAACGTGCTGTATTTGAGCTCGTTCGGCCGGAGCTGCCGGCTGAAAAAAGCGAGTGGCTGCCAGACCCCGTTCACCCATTGCTCATGTACGGCGCCCACCACGTAGTCGGAGGCATCCGTGGTGAGGGCGATGGGAGCGTTGAGCACCGGGTGAGCGAGCAGTGTTGCGTCGGCGAGGGCCCGCTTTGAGCTTTGGAAGGCCGCATCCATTGCTGCGGACCAGGCGATGTCGTGCTTGGCCGGCTTGCCCCGGAGGGCTTCGTAGAGGGGCCGCATGAGTTGAGCAGCGCGGGGCACGAAGCGGTGATAAAAATTCACCATTCCCAGGAATTCCTGCAGAGCCTTTATGGTGCGGGGACGCGGGAACGTGGTGATGGCCTCGACCTTGGTTGGCAGCGGCACGGCCCCGTTCTTGGTGATGTGGTGGCCCAAAAAATCAACGGCCGTCGTGCCGAAGTGGCATTTGGCCGGGTTGACGATGAGGCCGTGCTCACTGAGGCGCCCGAACAGTGTTCGGAGGTGGAGGAGGTGCTCGGCCCGGGACGTGCTGGCGACGAGGATGTCGTCCAGGTAAACGAAAAACGGCAGGTCACGCATCACGCCGTCCATCAAGCGCTGGAACGCCTGAGCCGCGTTCTTGAGACCAAACGGCATCCGCAAGAATTCGAATAAGCCGAACGGCGTGATGACTGCCATTTTAGGGACGTCGGCCGCCCTGACAGGTACCTGGTGATATCCCCGTATGAGATCAATTTTCGAAAAAATGACCCGTCCCGCCAGACGGGCGGAGAAGTCTTGGATATGCGGGATCGGGTACCTGTCGGGGGTGGTAGCGTCATTGAGACGGCGGTAGTCGCCACACGGGCGCCATCCACCCCCCGGCTTTGGCACGATGTGCAGTGGCGAGGCACACGCGCTATCGGAGCGCCGCACGATGCCGAGGTGCTCCAACGCGTCGAATTCGGCCTTCGCCACGGCGAGCTTGGCTGGGTCGAGGCGGCGGGCCCTGGCGTAGACCGGCAGGCCCGTGGTTGGTATGTGGTGCTCGATCCCATGCCGTACTGCGACGGCCGAAAACGTCGGCCGCGTGAGGGCCGGGAACTCCGTGAGCAGGCGAGCAAACTCGTTCGCCGCCGGGACGGCGCATGCCAGCTCGCTCGGCGCGGAGCTGCTCAATGTGCATACCAGGGAGCTGAAGGTTTCGGCTTTGATTAAACGACGCCGTTGGACGTCCACCAGCAGTCCGTGTGCGCAGAGGAAGTCGGCGCCTAGCAGAGCCATGGGCACGTTTGCGGTTACAAACGTCCAAGCAAAGCGTTGGCCGCCGAAGCAGAGGGTGACGTTGCGCGGGCCGAAGGTGCGGATGGTCGATCCGTTGGCCGCAACCAAGGAGGGGCCGCAAACCGCGGATTGCCTGTCCTGGTCAGAGGCGGGTATGACGCTCAGTTGGGCGCCGGTGTCGCACAGGAAGCGCCGTCCGGACGCTTTATCCGTGATGAACAGTAAGTTGCCCGTGTGGCCGGCGCTCATGGCTGGTAATGAACGCCGGCCCGGCCGTTTCCCGGCCTGCCGAAGGTGCACGGGGGTCGGCATGTCCGGGCCTTCTGTCCGAACCTGGCATGATAGTAACACCACGCTTGGTCAGGTGGAGGCCCCGGTCGTCGTGCTGGAGGTGGTCGGCTCGGTGTAGCGGCCGCCAATTGCGTCGGCAGTTCGGTCGTCGACCGTGCCGGGTGCTTGGGCGCCATGGGTGTTGCGTCGGACGGCGGTGGGTCCCATGTCGCCGCTGCGATGCGCTGTCCTGAGGCGGAGATCTTGTCGGCTTCTCTGGCAAGGGCCCGGGGATCTGTGATCGTCGTGCTTGCCAGGGCGAGGCGTACCGGGTTAGGCAGCTGACGGAGGAACAGCTCCCGGAGCAGGAATGCCGGAGAGTGCTCGCCGAGCAGTGAAAGCATGTAGTCCATTCGCTCGGAAGGGCGCATGTCGCCGAGCTCGGGCAGGTCGAGCAGGCGCCGTGCGCGTTCCGCCGATGGGAGGGCGAAAGCGTCGAGGAGAAGCTTCTTAATCGCGCCGTATTTGTCAGCGGCTGGCGGGCTCTCGAGGAGGCTCAGGGCGCGGGCCGCGGTGGCCGAACCGAGTGCTGTTACCACATGGTGGAAGCGGGTGTCGTCGGCCGTGATGCCTCGCAGGGCGAACAGGGAATCCGCATGTGCGAACCAAACCGCCGCGTGAGCCTCCCAGAAGGTAGGCAGTTTAAGGGCGACTGCCGTGTCCATGTCGGTAGGTCACCAATGAAGGAGCTGGGGCTCCCACGTCAATCGGAAGAATGGACGCGACAAAAAGCTGGAATTCATCCGAGTTGCTTTAATCAAACCAAACACTCAGGCACTCTGAAAAGCCCGTTTGTCGGGCAGCAATATATATACATATTATCCCGGAGCGTTTGCCCAGGAAAGGCGAGAGGGGGCGTGGCCCAGCGTCCTGGCTGCGGCCTGGCAAGTTGAGGGCGAGCCTGCCCGGGCATGCCCGGGCGTCCCAACCGAGGCCTGGCAAGTTGAGCGCGGGCCTGCCCGGGCGTCCTGGACGAGCCCGGCATGGTGATCGCTCCGTGTCCTTGATAGGTGCAAGGCGATTGTGAAAACCCAACGGTAGCCGCTACAATATCAAAATATTGTGGCGGACACGAAAGCACTGACGTGCTGACATCACCCCGCACACCAAGTGGGGGTGGGCCACGCCGGGGAGAGAGGCGTGGCCTCAGGATATACACGGGGTGCGCAGCCCCGAGCAGCTCAGTGCTGCAGTTTGAGTGCTTTGAATAAAGACTCTTTTAAATGAACCGCATTGTCCGCTTGCTCCTTTCGTAAGCCTTAGCGTGCGCAGCACCGCGCTTCATATGGTGACCTCGACGTTGGATCTGCCGTAGCGATCCTTCGAACACGACGCCATTGCAATGGCAAACAACGCGATGTCGGTCAAACTTCCCGAATTTTGGGAGGCCCAGGCCGAAGTCTGGTTCGTCCAAGCCGAAGCCCAGTTTCAGCTTCGGCGCATCACCAGCGACGACACGCGCTACTGCCACGTCGTCGCCTCCCTCGGGCCCGGCACGGCCGCTCGAGTTGTGTCCGTCATTCGCCACCCACCGGACGGCCACAAGTACGAGGCGCTCAAGCGGCTACTCCTAGCCACGTTCGGCCTCACAGAGGACGTACGGGCCGACCACCTCCTGGATCTCCCCGAGCTCGGCGACACGCGCCCGTCGGTCCGAATGGACCATATGCTGTCGCTGTTGGGCGACGAAGCCCCTGGTTCTCTATTCCGGGCGCTTTTCCGTCGCCAACTACCAGCACAGGTACGCCTCGTGTTGGCCGGGACCGTGATAACGGAACCCCGAGCACTGGCCGCCGAGGCAGACAGGTACTTCGCGGCTTCGGACACGCGGGCGAGAGTCGGTGCGGCCATCGCGGATCTCGAGGCTGATGCTGCTGCACACCCCGTGGATCCCGAGGCTGATGCCGATGCACACCTCGTGGCCGCCGCCACGCCCCGCCCATCACCGCGGAGAAAACCGCCACCGCGGGGAAAACCGCCGGCTCCACCAGCCTGGCGGAGCCAGCCGCGCTCCTCCAGCTCCACCACCTGGTGCCGGTTCCACGCCAGGTTCGGCCACGAGGCTCGACAGTGTCATCCGCCGTGCTCCTTCGACAGGTCGGGAAACGCCCGGGCCGGCGCTCGATAGTGGCAATGAGCGCCGGCCATTCAAACAGCCTACTGTTCATAACGGATACCTTATCCGGGTGCCATTACCTGTGCGACACGGGAGCGCAGGTGAGTGTCGTTCCTGCCGATACGTCGGACAAGCACACCGTGGGCGGGGGCCCCGCGCTGCTTGCCGCGAACGGGATGCCCATCCGTACGTACGGAAAACGCTGCCTCTCTCTGCGGTTCGGAGGGCAGGTTTTCCGATGGTCGTTCGTCACTGCCGACGTGCCCATGGCATTGCTTGGCGCGGACTTCCTGTGCGCAAATGGGCTCCTGGTCGACGTAAAGCACAGACGTCTTGTCCAGGCCGAGACGTTCAGCTCGCTCGCTTGTGCGCTGCCCAGCTCGTCGAGCAGCTCACTGAGCGGCTCACCGAGCCGCTTGCCATCGGCTTGCCGAACGGTTCGGTTCCAGCCACGTTGATCTGTACGCTTCCAGCAGCGGACGAATTCACCCGCCTCCTCGCCAGCTTCCCGGCCCTCACGCGGCCCACCTTCTCGGCGGGGGCCGTCAAGCACGGGGTGGCCCATCACATCCCCACCGTTGGGCCACCGGTCTACGCCCGGGCACGCCGCCTCGAGCCGACGAAGCTAGCGGTAGCAAAAGCGGCGTTCGCTACCCTGGAGCGACTTGGCATCGTTTGGCGCTCCGAGAGTGCTTGGGCATCGCCGCTGCACATCGTGCCGAAGCCCGGCAGGGGATGGCGACCGTGCGGGGACTATCGCCGTCTCAATGACGCCACCACCCCCGACCGCTACCCCGTCCCCCACATTCAGGACTTTTCCGCCCGTTTGGCGGGCATGTCCTTCTTCTCGAAGGTGGACCTCATACGCGGCTATCATCAGGTCCCCGTCAGGCCGGAGGACATCCCGAAGACGGCGGTCATCATGCCATTCGGACTCTTCGAATTCCTGCGATGCCCTTCGGTTTGAAGAATGCGGCTCAGACATTCCAGCGGCTGATGGACAGCGTCCTGCACGACTTGGATTTTGTATACGTCTACCTGGACGATATCCTTGTCGCCAGCGCGTCCCGCGAAGAGCACCTACACCACCTCCGCACGCTCTTCGAACACCTGGGCCAGCATGGCCTGATTGTGAACCCCGCAAAGTGCCGGTTCGGCGTCACCGAAATCGATTTTTTGGGGCACCGCGTCACCAGGCACGGAGCCGTCCCCCTGCCGACCAAGGTGGAGGCGGTGAAGGGGTTTCCGCGCCCCCGCACGATCAGGGGGCTGCAGGAGTTCCTGGGCATGGTGAACTTTTACCATCGGTTCCTGCCCCGTATCGCCCAGCTCCTGCGCCCCCTGCACGAAGCTCTCCGAGGTAAGCCGAGCAAAGGTGACGTTACCTGGACCGAGCAGATGGACGCGGCGTTCACGGGCGCGAAGCTCGCCTTGGCTAACGCCACCATGCTCGCGCACCCGGCGCCCAATGCACCGATCGCCCTCACCACCGACGCCTCGGACTACGCGGTGGGCGTGGTGCACGAGCAATGGGTGCGTGGAGCTTGGCAACCGCTGGCGTTCTTTAGCCGGCAGCTTCGCCCGCAAGAACGCCATTACAGTACCTTCGACCGCGAGTTGCTCGGGCTTCACTTGGCGGTCAGGCACTTCCGCCATCTGCTCAAGGGCCGTGCGTTCACGGCCTTCGTCGACCACAAGCCGCTGGTCTTCGCGATGGGCATGGTCACCGAGCCGTGGTCGGCCCGGCAGCAGCGTCACCTCCCGGCCGTGTCCGAGTACACGACGGACATCCGGCACGTCGCGGGGAAGGACACCCCGGTGGCGGATTGCCTTTCCCGGGCCGTCGCCCACGCAGTCCACCTCGGCATTGACTATGCCCGGATGGCAGTGGACCAGGCCGCTGACCCCGACGTCCAGGCCTTGCGGACCGCCGTCATGGGCCTCCGCGTCACCGAGGTGCCGTTCGACGGCGTGGGCGCGGCCCTCTTGTGCGACGTCTCCCTCAGGCGGCCTCGCCCCATCGTGCCCGCGGGCTGGCAGCGCCAGGTGTTTGACGCCATCCACGGCCTGTCCCACCCGGGCACGAGGGCCTCCCAGAGGTTGATCGCCGACAACTTCGTCTGGCATGGCCTCCGGAAGGCCATCCGCGGCTGGGCCAGGACGTGCCTCGCGTGCCAGCGCGCCAATGTGCACCGGCACACCCAGGCCCCATTAGCCCCGTTTACGTGCCGGAACGCCGGTTTGACCACGTCCACGTGGACCTGGTGGGACCTCTGCCCCCCTCGCGGGGTTTCACCCACATCCTCACCATGGTGGACCGCACCACCCGGTGGCCGGAGGCCGTGCCCTTGGCGTCGACGACGGCGGCGGACGTCGCGCAGGCGTTCATCGCCACCTGGGTCGCCCGGTTCGGTGCCCCCTCAGACATCTCGTCCGACCGCGGCCCCAGTTCACCTCGGAGCTCTGGGGGGCGGTCGCGTGGGGGCTCGGGGTCCGGCTGCACCGAACCACGGCCTACCACCCCCAGGCTAACGGTCTGTGCGAGCGATTCCACCGCTCATTGAAGGCCGCGCTCCAGGCCACCCTCCGTGACGGTGGCTGGGTCAACAGGCTCCCCTGGGTCCTGCTGGGCCTCTGGACGGCGCCCAAGGATGACCTGCGCGCATCCGCGGCGGAGTTGGTCTTCAGGCAACCGCTGCGGGTGCCGGGCGAGTTCCTCCCCGACTCCACGGCACCATGGTCCGCGGCACAGCAGCGCTCCGCTCTGCAGGAGACCGCCCAGAGGTTCGCACCGGTGCCAACGGCATGCCACGGGCACCCACCGACGCACGTCGCCCCGGAGCTTCGCACGGCGGAGTACGTCTTCGTCCGCCACGATGCCCACCGGACACCACTGCGGCCCCCGTACGACGGGCCTTTCCGCGTGCTGGAGACCAGGGTGAAGCACTTCACCCTGGACATCGGCGGTACTCCTGACCGCGTTTCTGTGGACCGCCTCAAGCCGGCCCATCTCGACGTGGACCATCCACCGCCAGTGGCCCGACCCCCGCATCGGGGCCGCCCCCCTGCGGGCGGACCCCCGACACCGCCCAGCCCCGCCGCCCCCCGGTCCTGCACCCATCCCAGGGGCAGCCGGAGGCATCCCAGATGGCATCCCTGCATCCCGGACGTCGCCAGTCGCCAGGGGGCGCTTCGGCCGGGTCATCCGTTTGCCCCGCAAACTGACCCTTCAGGTGCGCGGGAATTCTGGGAAGTTTGACCTAGAGTTGACCTTTTGACCTCAAAAATAGTTGTTTTCTCAATTTAGTGATGCACTATGCAATCGCTGTTTAATATTCAAGTTAATAGGATGAAAATGGACAATTTTTCAGACGAAAAGTGATGATTTTAGAAGTTTGACCTTTGACCCCAAAAGAAGAGTTGGCTTTCCAATTCCATGATGTACTGTGCAATTGCTCTTTAATCTGCAGGTTAATCGGATGAAAAGTGACAATGTTTTAGATGAAAATTGATGATTTTAGAAGTTTGACCTCTTTGTACTCCCCCCCCCCCCCCACCCCCAGCCCTCTCCCTTCCACAGATCTACCGATGCTGCTCTTCTCTTCAGTTGTTGTGATTGTGTGCTTCCCTCCCTCTCCCCCTCTTGTCTCCTGCTCCCTTTATAACATGTTTTATGCTTCTCTGTTTATGTTTTTGTGTTTGCTCTTTTACATTAGCCTCGACTTTGTACACAACAAAAATTGTCGCAGGTACAAGAAGCAGAAAGCAACCGCATGCTGTCATCAAGGAATCTCTTTGAAGAGCTCTGCAACAAAATGGGTGGTGAATATGAACTTCTCCATTTCCTGACAGGTTTGGTGGCTCTCTGGTCTAGGGAACAGGTATTAAAGTGTATTAAAATTGTACCGAGATTGCGGATCAGCTTTCCCTGCATAAAAGAAAAACAAGTGCGGCACATAATGTTTCATCACAAGAAATGAATTTTTTTTTTCTGCTTGAAATCTATGATAGCTTTAACATCGATCTGCCAACTTCAGGGAAATCATTAAATCTGAACAGATCTGACTATAGTCAGTCTTCCAGATAAAGTTGGATTATTGCTGCAAAAAGCTGGGCCCTTATTGATAGTGTTGTCAGATCAGCTATTAGTGAGCATCCATTACAAAGAGTTCTCACACTGCCAGTAGCACTTCATTCCCTAGTGAAGAGTCCTTTCATTGTGATGGCTGAACAATGATTCGCAGAGTATATTCACGCACAGGTACAGTTTATCGACATGATCAATGACGATGCAAACACTAAAATGCAGAGCTTCCTCCACTGCCTGTTCAGGTGGCTGAAATGAACACCAACCACCAAGAATAAAACTTATCTTGTCGAAGCAACAGCCTCGTCCACCCCACTGGTACTTCTTGCTGCCTATGGTAAATAATTGTTGCCAAGTATGAAAATAGAATTCCGCTTTGAAATTGAGAACTTGAACTTAAATTAAAAAGTAATGTTTCTGCTTAAAATCCGATTAACAGTAATTGATTAAAATGTTTTTAAACATGCTTTAATATAAATGTACCTCTTGTCAATGCTTTTACTAATAGTCAGGCAGATAGGTGTAACAATTGTGGGTTTATACATACAAGCATGACATTTGGCACAGTCATAGATAATAGTCTAATGAATAATTCCAGATATGGACCCACCGCGAAAACGTCCTATGGTAGCCGTGGCGGCCATTTTACAAAATGGCCGCTTTTAGTCTAGTGGCTAGATAGGGGTCTCGTGCACCCCCCCCCCCCCGAAATATTCTTCTCATTGGTGTCTATAGATAGGAAAAAATGTGTAGAAAATGATTTGCTGTGTTAAATAGTTGGAAAAATGTCCCACGTATCATTTTTATGCAAATTAGTGCAAATTAGCAAATTAAATAAAGTGCAAATTAGCAAATTAAATAAAGTTTTTATTTATTTATTGCAACTTGTTATCGTATCTTATCTTTTTTTTCAGTTGGTGTTTCGAACAGCGAAATGTCTAAGAGTTATCAGCTAGTGGATCCACTGCAACCTGGACAATCAAAGGCGCAGGTACAGACGGATTGGAACAAGTGCGTTTTGTGCCAAAAAATCACACGAGAAAGTTTGCAATGCCCAGCAGAATCAAAACGGCACGATGTTGGAGTTGGTTATTCTACCATTGCCTTCAACATCAGACGTTTCAATGAACTTCACGAATTACCGATGCCACTAGAATTAGGACGCCTTGATGACGGGAATGGCATTGAAGCTACGTTTCTGGAGAACAATGCCAAGTGGCACAAATCTTGCCATACAAAATTCAATAATATAAAACTACAACGAGCAGAAAAAAGGAAATGCACACAGGGTTGCGACCCTGATGCTACTCCATCCAAGAAATACACTCGTCAAGTCGCTCATCATGAAGTGGCAGCATCGGATGTCTGTTTTTTATGCGAAGATGTGTCAACTTCCGAACCACTCCATGAGGCATCAACTTTTCGTCTAGACTCACGCGTACGAAGATGTGCATTAGACCTGCAGGACGAGAGGCTACTTGCAAAATTGAGTGCTGGGGACATGGTCGCACAAGATGCAAAATATCATCCAAGGCGTCTTGTTTCACTTTACAACAAAACTAAATCATTACAAGATAAACAGAAGATGGATACAACAAGATGGCTGAAAGTATTCTTGCCACACATACAAGGTCACTTGCAAAGAGCCTGTCGTGTGGATATAGTCTGGGACCAGTACCGTGACAACAGCCTGAAATCTCAAGCCAGGGACAAACGTGGGAAAGGCATTCGAAGGAGAGTTGACGGATCCACTGTTCTTCCAGGAAATTGGCAGCAGTTCCTGAGAATTGATGCAAACAAAACAGAACTGTTTGCCTTCTTGACAAAACACATCACACATCTTGTATCAGACAAGCAGATAGTCACCACGGATGGTTCAGATGTGACGTGCATTCCCGCACGCGACACCAGTCATCTTGCCCCATGTGACCATGAGGAGGCTGATACACGAATGATGATACATCTCGCGGATGCAGTCCGTGATGGATTTCAGAAAATTCTTCTGCGTACGGTGGATACAGATATAGTGGTATTGGCTGTGGCAGCAACAACCAAACTCAAAATCCAGGAGCTTTGGGTGGCCTTTGGGACAGGCCAGCACTTCAGGTATATTCCAGCACATGAAATTGCAGCATTCCTCAGACCAGATAAGTCACAGGCCCTCCCGATGTTCCATGCATACACAGGGTGTGACACAGTCTCGTCATTTAATACACGGGGCAAAAATACAGCCTGGGATACCTGGAAAGTATTTGACGAATTGACGCCAGCGTTAGTTCATCTGTCCACGGGGACAGCAGACATCTCTGATGACGTTGTGGCAGTGCTCGAGCGGTTCACCATTCTTCTCTACGATCGCACCAGCAATCTCGTCAACATAGACGAAGCTCGACAGGCACTCTTCACGAAGAAAGGACGAGCCATGCAAGCTATTCCCCCTACCAGAGGAGCCCTGGTACAACAAATCAAGAGGGCTGTGTACACGGGTGGCCACTGCTGGGGAAACATGCTCAAGGTTGTTATGGATCTGCCCTCACCTGGGGATTGGGGATGGATCGATCCCCACAACTGGAAACCCCTGTGGTCCATGCTTCCTGAAGCCAGCATTTCATCAAGGGAGCTGATTTGTTGTAAATGCAAAAAGGGTTGCAAGGGACGATGCAAGTGCAAACAAGCTAGTTTGAAATGTACCGCTTTGTGCCAGTGTGGTGGAGAAAATTGTGACGTATAAACAAGATCAAACTGGAACTATCTAGTAATATAAGTTACCGTTACAGTGCTTGGTGGGTTAATTGACATTGCTGGCAACACAATTGCAAATTGTGGTCATTTGGAGAATACAATTATGGCATATATGTGTATCTAGAGTCATTTCATTAGAACATAAAGAAGCATTTGTGTCGTCCGGTAAAAAATAATCGCGGTCAAAACGGCCATTTTGTAAAATGGCCGCCATGGCTACCATAGGACGTTTTCGCGGTGGGTCCATATCTGGAATTATTCATTAGATTATTATCTATGTGCCAAATTTCATGCTTGTACGTCTAAACCCACAATTCTTATGATGGATACACCTATCTGCCTGACTATAAACTAGAATGGCACTCGGTAGAGCGTACACACCACCGCCAGGCTGATCAGTTTATGTTTTGTATCCCACTGATAGGCCGGATCTGGATTCGGACCTGAACCAAAATCTAATAGACTTGTTCTTGTCACCAAACCAACTCGTCCACCAAGTTTAGTCATAACTCGTCCATAACTTTTTAAATATCATGTTATATAATCGCTTTTGGCTTGATCTCCCAATGGTGAGGAATCACTTAAAAATTCTACCAGCCGGATCCGAATCCCGATCTTCACCAAAATCTAATCGTTTTGTCCTCGTCACACAGGCGACCTCTCTGCCAAATTTCGTCCAAATCCGTCCACAACGTTTTGAGATATCTTGTTCACAAACGGACAGACGGGTGAAGACATAACCTCCACCCACCTTCGGTGGCGGAGGTAAATATGGTTATAAATTTTGAATTGGAAATACATATTCGAAGTTAGAAAATTGTTTTTAATTTAAGGGGATCGCATTCGAAGACTTGCTGTGTGTGTCTGAAAGGGATCACCAACACAAAACGTTTGAGAGCCGCTGTTTTAAAGAAGCACTGTGTGAATGACGCACTCAGATGATGGCATGCCATATGTGAACAGCCATCTTCAGCTACAGAGAGCAGCTTCAGCTTCAGAACAAGACCCTTCAAAAAGACTCTACTCATGAAATGACAACAAAAATAAATAAATAAATAAACAAAAACAAAACCCAACAAAATGACAACGCAAAGATCTTGTTTATTCAAACGTTGACGTTTATCTGGCTTTGCCTGCCCATGTCGGTAAGAATCTTTATTTGTTTTGTCTCCCATTAAAAGTAATGAGAGGATTTAAACACTTTGTACAACTGTCAATCTTTTTCCCTTTGGTCAATCAGTGTCCGAATCCCCGATCTCAGAATCCGTTTCAGACTCAGACTCAAGCTGAGGGTGTCGCTCCTCTCCTGCTTCATGTACTTGTACCTGTGGAGGTTCCCGAAAGCCACAATGAGGATGGAGGATGGGATGGGAAGGAGGAAGTTGAAGAGGGTGTCAAATGGGGTCAAAGTGCAATTTTCATTCCACTCTAATATTCTCTGTGAGCTCTGAATGGCTCCACAAAAACCATACGTACCCGAAGATTCTGCATTGTATCCAGTCCCAGGTACGAATCGGACCGAAGCACCAACAGGTAACCATAAGAACCAAGTCGCTCTGGAGCAGCAAATTTCAACTCGACCTACAACCCAGAACGGATTTGCTCACATTATATCCCATAACTCAATAAGAAATCTATTTTAACCCTGCAAAGTCGAAAATCTAGTTATCACATACTAGTAAAATAGCAAACAGTTAAGCATTTCCACTCCACATATGGTATAGTGAAGCGACCAAACAGCAAAAACAGTGTTTAAAAACTTTTAACACAGGTTAATATTGTCATGTCGGAGGCTCGCAAATGTGGTTTGCCTCAACATCAGGATCGTTGATCCTGCGAACAGCATAACAGGGTGGTAAGGTAAACCGTGTTCAAATACGAATTACCCTGCACTCAGATTTACCTTACGAATCCCCAAGGTTATTCCCAATTAAGCCAAATTTGGCGGCAGAACACGCGCCCAAAGTGAGATGAGGGAAAAATTATCTTACCCTTATAAAGGCTTATGTTTAATAAAAGAAAAGATATGGTGAGATGTAGACAGGACGAGGGGAAAGGAACATATCAAGCAACACAACAGACTGGTATAGGGGGAGGGGAATATGCAAATTCATTTTCAACTAGAAAGAGCAATCAGAGATTGCAGACCCTCGCCAGGACGTGTTTTCATTGGTTTTTAAGACTTTTGTGTTAAAACTAATATGGCGGCCCAACCACATGACCGATGACATCATTATTATTTTTTTCTCCACCACTTTATCCCATATGACGCTCAAGAAATTTCATCTTGATCAGATGAAGTTTTGTACTTGTCCAATTATGACGTCATAATGGAGGCACCGATGACATCATCAACATATTTTATTCCCCATGGAGAGTTCTTTACAATGAGCCACGTCTCAACTTTTTCTATGCAGCGCTTTCAGAGATATAGAGGTGCAAGTTTTTTCGGTTTTTCCAAGATGGCGGCCGAACCACGTGACCTATTATGTCATAATTATCATTAAAAAATTATACAGGTGGAGTTGCACCTATGGTGGAAATTTCCTGTCGATCGGGCCAACGGTTGCAGAGAAAATCATATTTAATCTGTGCGGACAAACAAACAGACAAACAAACAAACAGACTCAAATGCAATACCCTCTCCTCAGGTGAGGGTAATTAAAGAAATAAATAATCCTATCCACTAGGTGTTACAGAAAGCAGACTCGTATAAATGTAAGGGAAACAGGAGAGGACTTCCTCCAGCATTACACTGATGTCCCTGATGGTCCCACAGCAGGCGGGCGAGGTTGTCGATGTTTGGGTGTTTGCTGATCTTGTGAAGAGCAGTGAAAGAGAGAGTGATGGTGAGGAATAGCAGTGATAGAGAGAGAGTGATGGCGAGGAATAGCAGTGATAGAGAGAGAGTGATGGTGAGGAATAGCAGTGATAGAGAGAGAGTGATGGCGAGGAATAGCAGTGATAGAGAGAGAGTGATGGCGAGAAATAGCAGTGATAGAGAGAGAGTGATGGCGAGGAATAGCAGTGATAGAGAGGGAGTGACAGGGATGAAGAGCAGCAAGAGAGTGACGAGAGAGTGAGTGATGGGGCGAGGAGCGGTGAGAGCGAGAGAAAAACAGAGAGAGAAAGAGAGCACGAGCAACAGGGGCGAAGAACGACGAGAGAGAGAGAGAGAAAGAGAGAGCGCGAGCGACGGGGGCGAAGAGCAACGAAGGAGAGGGAGAGAGTGACGGGGACGAAGAGCGGCGATAGAGGGGGGGGGGGGGGGAGAAGAGCAGCGAAAGGGCACCGGGGATGAAGAGCAGCGAAAGGGCACCATGGGCAGAGAGCAGCAATAGGGCACCATGGACAAAGAGCAACAGGAGAGCATACACATGTGGCTGGGCTTCACTGGTCGCTGATCAAGATGGAGAGGCATTCTTTTTGCAGCGTCCATCCCCTCTTGCCCGAGGCAGATTCGCCTTACTGGCTCTGCTGCCTAACTCGTTGCACCAGCAGAATAGATCGTGAACTGAAGTGCAAAGCATTTCCATGCCTTCAGAAAGTCATCCACCGGCCCTGCCTACTTTATGGGGAGGTTTTACACATACACCTTACCCGTTCCTCAGACAAAGAGCAGATTATCCTGCCTATCCTAAAGGTTACACTCGCTGTCCTCCCCGAAGTGCACACATTAAGTACAACGTAACCTAACAGGTCCCTGTTAGACAACAATGTAATTGACTCCAAACACACAGACCATACTTCTTTTTTCGTATGCAGCACAAGGCTGCGGAGTAGCATCATTGGCTGATGGCATGGATGTGCCACTGATGGATTGACCTTTTTTTTTCTTTTTTTTTTTGTATACAAGATCGAGGCTCGTGAAAGAGCTAACATTAATCACACAAAAAGACGAACCGACACACAAAACACAAAAAACAAGGGGAGCGGCAGACAAGATGGGGAGAGAGGGGGAAGGACACAAAAGAGAGGGGGAAGAGGGGGAAGGACACAAACACAACATTTGAGAGCAGGGACATCGGGAGGACTTGGGGGGAGGTGGGAGAGGAATAAAACATATGAACACTGCAAGGACTCTGGGGTGAATTACCGGGGGTAGAAAAGATCAAGGTTTTCGATGGGGGAAGATAAGAGATGGTGGTGAACAGCTGTTTTAAAGACCTGGAGGGAGGAGTGGGATTGAAGGGAGTGGGGGAGTTTGTTCCAGCGGCGGGAGAAAAGGGGAATGAAAGAGTGAAGGTGGGCAGAGAGCCTAGACTTTGGCAGTTTAACCATAAGAGGGTTGCAGGCAGATCTTGTGCGACCTGAAGGAATATTGGGGGGACAGAGCACAGAGAGAGCTGGGGGAGCAAGGCCGGAGAGGAGTCGGTAGAAGACAGAAAGACCACCAACCTGCCTGCAGTGAGTGAGTGAAAGGCCCTCGGTGTTGACTACATCGCAGGAGATTCCAATGATTCTGAAAGCTTTGGCCTCAACAGCGTGAAGCCGAGCAAGGTGTGAGGCAGGAGCACCAGCCCAGAGGGGGGAACAGTATTCCATTGAGCTGCGGATGAAAGCCTTGTATGTGGTGAGGAGCTCAGGTGTGCCAAGGAAGGACTTCGCACGACGGAGGATGCCCAGTCGGCGACTGGCTTTGGAGGCCAGCTTGGAAATGTGGTTTTCCCAAGAAAGATCATGGCAGATAGTGAGACCCAAAAGCTTGAGCGACAGAACTTCTTGGAGAGGATTGTTGAGAAAGTAGATGGGAGGGTTGTCCAGTCGGTCCTTTCGGAGAGACATTGTAAGAGTGTGAGATTTGTCAGGATTGAAAGACATGTTCCACTTGTTTGACCAGTCTGTGATTTTGTCCAGGTCTGCAGAGAGTGAGGAGGCTGCAGACTGCCGATCTGAGGGATGAGGAATGGAGCGACAGAGAGTACAGTCGTCAGCAAAGAGATAGAGAGGATTTTCAAGAGAGTCAGAGAGATCATTGATGAAGACCAGAAAAAGCACAGGGCCCAGAACACTACCTTGGGGAACTCCAGCCTGAACAGGAAGAGGAGATGAGAGAAACCCATTCAGGGCCACACGCTGACTATGACCAGAGAGGAAGTCCGCCAGCTATGCGTGGAGATTTCCATGGATACCAAAGGAGGAGAGTTTGGTGAGCAGAGCAGGGTGCCAGACCGTATCGAAGGCACGTGAAATGTCAAGGGAGACAGCTCTAATTTCCTGTTTGGCGTTGAGGACCTCCATCCATTGTTGAGAAAGCAGAAGCAGCATGTCCAGAGTAGAGTGACCAGGTCTGAAACCAAATTGATGATCAGAGATCAAGCCATTGGAGAAGAGGAAAGATTTAATATCTGAAGCAATGATGGATTCCATGACTTTGCTGATAATTGGGAGAAGGCTGATTGGTCTGTAGTTGCTGGGATCTGTTTTTGCACCTTTTTTGTGCAAACCGGTGATGTTGGCTGATTTCCAAGCAGATGGCAGATGACCTTGAGCAAAAGAGAGGGTGAAGAGAACAGAAAGAGGGAGTGAAAGAGCAGAAGAACATGATTTTAGGACCCGTGGGCTGATGCCGTCAGGACCAGTTGCAGAATCAGAGTCGAGGGTTGACAGAAACTTTTCCACCTTGTCAGGAGGAAAGGACACAGAGTCCAGGAGCAGCTGGGTACGACTGGGTACGGTGGGTACAGAGAGGGATGGGTTTGGGACACAAGATTTAGAGGCAAACACAGAGTTGAGGCATTCAGCTTTTTCATGTGCGGAGTCAGCCGTTAAGCCGTTTGAGGTGAGGGAGGGGATGGAGGGGGAACAAACACCAGAAACAGATTTGACCAGACGCCACCAGGATTTGGAAGAGGGAGACAGATAAGAGAGTTCGGTCTTGAGAATGGTGAGATATTGTTTCCTGGCTCTCCTGAGGGTGGACACACACTTGTTTCGGGCTTTGTGAAAGGAAGTGAGATTTCCTTCCGTTGGATTTGTTTTCCAGGAGACGAAAGCAAGTTGTTTCAGGGCAACAGCCTCACCACAAGATTCCGTGTACCATGGACGGGAGGAAGGGTATGACAACTGAAGACGAGATGGTATAAATCTGTGCATGAGAGAGAGCAATTTACTTTGAAAGAATTCCCAGGATGAGTTGATGTCAGAGGCGGTAGAGATGGGAGACCAGTCCAGATGATTGATGGCTGCTTGAAGACCGTGCCAGTTGGTCTGGTGCCAGACGTGCCAGACGCAATTTACTCATTTTACTGCTTGAGTGAAATGCCAGACTCGTCGACGCTGAGGAGGCTCTCTGAGAATGGTCAGAGAGATGTCCACTTTGACAAGCACATGATCAGATGAGCCGATTGGAGCAGAAGAAGAGCAGCAGACATTTTCAGGGAAGTTTGTCATAACCAAATCCAGAAGAGAAGATGCTCCGTTGACTGAGATCCGGGTCGGGAAATTGACAGATTGTGTTAGTCCCAGTGAGTCGCAGAAGTCCTTTGCTGAAGAGCCATGGCTGGTGAGAGAGGTACCCACCCCCAGCCAACTGGCATGGTGACAATTGAAATCACCACATATGAGGAAGAGAGAGTTGGGATGGGTAGATAGAAGTTGGTCCATATTATCAGACAGTGAGATGTAGATGGAGTCATCGCTGTTTGGTGGACGGTACAACACACATATGAACAAAAGGTGGGAGCGAAGGGGAAGCCGTAGCCAAAGGTATTCCTGGGGGTGAGGTGGAGAGAGGGCAGTGGAGGGCGAGTGAGGAAGAGAGTTTTTTATAAAGATAGCAACCCCACCTCCAGGACGAGGCTCAGGTCTATCATACCGGAGGAGGGAGTAACCTGGGAGAGATACCAAGGCATCAGAGACATCATGAAGGAGGAAAGTTTCTGTTAAGCAGATCACATCTGGTTTGTCAGAAGCAACCTGTATGGAGAGGTCAATCAAGTTTGAGCGAAGGCCCCGGATGTTTGAGGTCCATACCGTTAATGAAGAGGAAGGGGGAGCATCGGGTCCAGAACAGGGGGGGGGGGAGGGGTAGGGTAAGATGTGGAAGAGGAGGAAGAGGTAGGGAGAGCTGTTGAAGGTGTGTCAGAGATTTCAGAGATTTCAGAATAGCTTGGAGAAAGGGAAGAATGGGGCGGACAAAAGGTTTGATGGAGATTGGGTGAGGCACAGTGAGGTGTTATTTGAGGAGGGGGAAGAGCGACGCAGAAGATTTGGGGAGATGAAGGTGAAAGTTGGAAGGGGGAAGAAGCAGGGAGGATGCTTTGAGGAGGAGGGGTGAGAGGGGAGTCGAGGAGGGGAGGAGCGAGGGAGAGTCTCGGAGGGGAGGGGTGTGGGGGGAGTTTAGGAGGGAGGGGAGGGAAGGGAAGGGGCAAGGGGGGAGATTTGAAAGGGATGGGTGATGGGGAGGATTTGGAGGGGAGGGGTGAGATTGGATTTTGAAAAGTGTACGATTCATGGGAAACGAACATTTTTTGCAAAATGAGTTTGAGACCTTCGAGTCAAAAATACGTTTGAGGACACTGGAGGAGGGGTGGAGTTCTGGATAGTTTAGGGAATGTAGAAAGGAGGAACTGTAAGAGATGGTATTATATATATTTTTTGGAATGAATAGATTTGGTGAGCAAGACAAAAGCATCCTTTTGTAGGAAAAGAAGAAAAGGGTGTTATAATATATGAGAGAAAATAGTTGTTCAGGGGAGAGATTATACATTTCTATCCGCGTGATCGCGAACGAAGAACGAACGAACAAAAAGAACAACAAATAAACGAATAAGACCTGGGAAGGGAATATTTTTTTGGGGTTTTTTTTTTTTTTTTGTGAGTACAGATATTAAACAAGGAGGTACGGGGTGAACGACTGGTACGAAACAGAGAACGAAAATAATTTCAGCGCATTCGACGAATCGCTGAGAGAAAAAACCACAAGGTCGGAGACGGTACGGTAGTCTAAGCCTACGAGTACTAGGCCGCAGAATACTCGATACCATTAACCGACGATTGTGTATACATGTACGAAAAATTAGCACCGAAAATTTTCCAAAAGATACGCTATAGGTACACACACCGAAAGATAGATACAGTCTCGACAAAAACACGATTGTGATAGATCACTTAGCTTCGAGAGCGTGAGCGCATGGAGCAGCTTCGAAAAGACGTGACCTCGCCGTGATCCTTTAGCAGGAATTTGTAATTTGTTCAGGGTGCCAGCGATAGCTCACTTACTCTTCGCGAAGGACACCATAGGATCTTTAACATCCACCAACGAATGATGGCAGATGGGACATCCGTTCAACGTCCATCCGAGGGACGGCACACACAATGATGAATCGACCCACCTGTTAAATTCCTGGATGACAGTTTTTTTTTATAGCTGGGTCGAGATTTGAACACAGGTGAAACAGGTAAGAGGTGAATGTGGGTACCCCTTGGCCATGAGCCCACAGTCCATTATTGAGACTTACACCACATTCTAACTTTTGAAAGTTAGAAAGAAAGATAAATTTTTGCCCACTCCTCCATGCAGAATTCTTTCAGCTGTGCGATGTTTGAGGGGTTTCTTGCATGCACAGCTCGTTTCAAATCCCCCCACAACATCTCGGGATTTAGATCCGGGCTTTGACTTGGCCATTCCAGAACCCTCCATTTCTTTCTTTTCAGCCATTCCTTGGTGGATTTACTGGTATGTTTAGGGTCATTGTCATGTTGCAAGGTCCACTTTCGGTTGAGCTTCAACTTTCCGACAGATGGCCTCACATTATCCTCAAGCACCCTCTGGTACAATGAAGAATTCATCGTGGATTATATGAAGCAAAGCTGCCCCAAACCATAATATTTCCACCACCATGCTTTACAGTTGGTATCAGGTTCTTGTGGTCAAATGCTGTCTTTGGTTTTCACCAAACATGTCTTCTGGTACTGTGGCCAAATAGCTCCACCTTTGACTCATCTGTCCAGAACACATTGTTCCAGAAGTGCTGGTCTTTGCCTAGGTGTTCATTGGCAAGCTTTAGTCTTGCCCTGATGTTCTTTCTGGACAGAAAAGGTTTCCTCCTGGCACACCTCCCATGTAGATCAAATTTGTGCAGCTTCTTTCTAATGGTAGACTCGTGCACTTTGACATCAACAGTGGCAAGAGCTACCTGTAGGTCCCGTGATGACATTCTGGTGTTCTTAGAGACTTCTTTTAGCATCTTGCGGTCTGCTCTCGGGCTGAACTTGCTCGGGCGGCCTAGCCTGAACAAGTTGGCAGTTGTTTGGAATCTTCTCCACTTGTAGATGATCTTCTGGACAGTCGAATGATTGATTTCAAATTGTTTGGAGATCTTTTTAAATCCCTTCCCAGACTCGTCGGCATCTATAACCTTCTTTCTGAAGGCATCAGAGAGCTCTTTTGATCTAGGCATGGTGACGCCGCATACTTCAACAACAAAGAGCAAACCAAACTAAATGTCTGAGGTTTAAATAAGACAGGTTCCTCCAAGATCCTCTCTAACGATGTTCTCATCATTTGCACCTGAGCTGGTGCACCTGATTCTAATTTTAGATATTTGAAGTAGTGATAAATGTAGATTGTAGGGGTGTACTTACTTTTTCCACATGCAAAATTTTCATTTATGTTTATTTAAATTATACAATGGACTACAAAATGTAAATATTTCATGATATTTGTTATATTAGATCACCTTTATCTATCAATATTGTTGAAATGAAGATCAAATAGCTGTATGTTGAAATATGTTGAAAAAGTCAAAACTTTACATGGGGTGTACTTACTTTTTCACGTGACTGTATATATAGTTCCATGCATGCCAAGGAAGCACACGTTCCCGTCACGCACACTACATTTATATCCAGCATCCTGTAAACAATTAATTTTAAAAACTGCACTGCTTGACAAAAGTTATCTACTGACCGTTTCTGAGTCGATGAGTGATGTGACTGGCTGTGGAGGAGTAACTAAAGTTTGCCGCTTGCGGTCAACCAAGTAAAGCCACCACCGCTCCTGTTTTTCCTTGGAGAAAAATGGGGTTGGACGGGAGTGGTTAAGAATGGCACAGGGGTAGAGTGAGACAATGAAACATGGGGGGAAAAGGCCAAAAATAATGCAACAAAGAAAAGAGAATGAAGAATCCTATCAGAAATAGAAAATAAACCTCGTTCTGGTCAACTTTGGTGCCTTTCATTAAAACGAATGGTACTGAATGTATTCCCCCAAACAAGTACCCTTTATTCAATGTACATATTAGCCCTTGTGGCAAAGTTACCTGAGGAAATGAGAGAGTGAACACTGGATGCGTTGTTTGGGGTCGTGAAGCGAGGAGGCCACGCCCTCTTTGTGGCATGGACTGCTGAAGCTCTGCCCACTCCTGCAAAAGAACACCCACCAACCCCGCGGATCTTTTAAGCGAATTAAATGTGCAATCCAATGACCCACATGACAAATCGCACGCAGCACGCATCCCAAATACAGCAATTCGGTGCATGATCTGCAGTAAACACACTGAAGCTACATTTCATATCATGTACCAATTAAAATCTATCTTCTGCAAAGTAAGGCATTTAAGCCTTATTCACATATAATAAATAGCACCGCAAAGCGGGCGTAACCCCTCAGCCCATGCATGGTGGAAACCAATTTCAAGATGGCTGCCATGGCGGCCATATTGAAAATCGCTGCGCACCCATTTTCGAAAGGAACCTTCCTCTACTCAACCCCAACACACACTGCAAAAATGGATTTAATCGGACAAGCCGTTCTACTCGAAATTGACGGAAACCAAAAGTTGACGGACGCCCGGATGGCTGCCGTGACGGCCACAATGAAAATCGCAGTGCGCCCATTTTCGAAAGCAACCTTCCTCTACTCAAACCGAACACACACTGCAAAAATGGATTTAATCGACAAGCCGTTCTGCTCGAAATTGACGGAAACCAAAAGTTGACGGACGTCCGGATGGCTGCCGTGGCGGCAATATTGAAAATCGCAGAGCATCCATTTTCGAAATGAACCTTCCTCTACTAAACCCCAACACACACTGCAAAAAGGGATTTAATCGGACAAGCCGTTCTCCTTGAAATTGACGGAAACCAAAAGTTTGGATATTTGCCATCTGAATTGACATTAGTGGCTCAAAAATACATCTAACCGGTAGTGTTATAAAATGGCTGAGCATGAGACTATGAGGAGGTGCAGATAAAAAAAAGGATAACGCTAAACACTTACAGAGCTGTTTTATAGTAACTTATTCAACAAATACTGTCAATCCCCTTTGAACATTCTCGTCTGATTACACTTTCTAAGATTCTCTGGTACTGATGAGTCACGGTCAGGGGTGGTCTTACCTATGGGGCAGCCTGGGAAATTGCCCAGGGCCCCATGCTGGAGGGGCCCCGATGGCCGTTGCATGGGGGTGATATACCATTTGGTCTACTGAAAGCAAAAAATTCCAACAACTATTTTCAGATGTCCACCTTCCTTTCGCAAATGAGTTATTCCACTCGTGTTCGTAGGTTGTATTTTTTTTTGAATGACGCCCACACATCGACACGTGATCGAAGTAGCGATATTCAGTGGCCATATTTTTTTTAAATGACGCACACGTCATCAATGGAGCTGATGTTAGTTTACGGCCTACCGAGGCAAAGTTAACCAGAAGCAATGAAACTAAATTATCCAAGTGGGGCGAAAAACGAAAGAAAAAATAAAGCAGAGAAGAAATTACATGAAAGTTTACAAAAAGTTAGAATTTCTTCTAAAGTAAAACCGAGAATGAAGCAGCAGCAGTAATGTCAAGGCTAACAGATAAAACATTTCGACACAACCTCAATTTTTCTGAGTAATACCTTGCGGAGTGTGATGGACCGAAATGATCGTCATGATCTCCTGAGTTGCTTAGGCTAATTAACTACAAAGAATCCGGAAGAATTCCCATGTTTTAAACACACACCTGGTTAAAGTGTATAGAGCAGCTTAACAGGTCCTTCTGCGGCATGGCTTTCCAATTTATAAGAGAAACAAGAAAGAGCAATCAGAGATTGCAGACCTTCGCCAGGACGTGTTGTTTTGTCCTTTGGGTCCTCTGGGTCTTTTGGCTCCTCTGGGTCTTAAAAGGTTTTAGGGTTCGAAAGTGTCTTCGAGGGAGTTAGGGGTTCTCAGAGTTTTAAGGGTCTTATGGTCTTTGTGGTCCTTAGGGTATTCATGGTCTTCATGGGTCTCAGGGTTGTAAAGGTTTGGAAGGGTGTTAGGGGTCATAAAGTGTCTTGGGGTTCTCAAGGGTCTATTGTAATTAATACACTTGCTCACGTTTTGTGCGGACAAACAGACAGCCAGACGGACCCAAATGACCCAGACGGACCCAAATGACAAAACGGACCCAAATGCAATACCCTCTCCTCTGGCGAGGGAAATAACAAAAACAGTGACAACATTGCACCAAGGAATATATTAATTAAGCCAAATATTATTAACAACAATAATAATAGTAGTATCACTTCACTTCACTTCAATTCTTCACTTGGCAATAATAATAACGAACGTATAATCCCTGTCCTGGCCCAAGCACATCTGGGCTTGATGAAAGGCAAGCTAATGCTCGAGCAGTACAGTAGGCATGTATGTGACAAGGCTGTGACCAATCGTCACTGTATTTACATTCGATATAATATGGTTCTCTTCTAGCAGAAAACATATATTGCTTTGGCGAGACGTGTTCCAATGTGGCAGTTGAGTGACAGTTTATTGGTGCTGTGACGTCACCTCCACAAACATTTTTCAAACCGGTGTATGGAATTACACTAATAACTCAGAAACTGAAGTTTTTGTCAAAATTCTGGTTTTACTCAGCGCATTGCCAAAAATCTTGTGCACGTTTGGCTGAAATATCTTTAATATCTGATTAAGTCAGTATTTATTGCTGAGTTGATTGCACTTTAAGATGATTTCTGTTATCAAAAGGAAATTTCTCACTTGAAACAGGTTAGTGAATCCATATGTGGCTGGTACATATTTATGCATCATTTAAACATTCAATTATTTTAATGTTAATTTTAATATTTAAAAAATTTAAACATTTAAAACAATTTAAACATTCAATTCATTCATTCATTCATTTAAACACCAATTTCTCTCACCGCATCATCCTTGTCAGATCCATCTCTGTTCGCGCCCTCGTCATCATCGTCGCTCGACTGACCCTCGCCTTCAGAGCTCGACTCTGGCCCCGCCGCAACGATCGCAGTGCCAACTCCATCTCCCTTTTCTGGTGGAGCCTGAAGGTCACGTGGCAAAGTTGGAGAAACGTCAACCCACACCCCTACCCCATCTCAAACTACTAACCTCAATTGTTTATGTTCAGAGGAATGACAGGAACTCCCGCAACACTTACGGTATCCTTCTCTCCAATCTTTCCTCTTCCTCTTCCTTTCATTCTCCATCTCATCCCTTTCCCTCTTCCAGCTTTTTTGCCTCCCTTCTGTTTCTGCCATCGTTTCGCTCCTCCGGACCTCTTCCCCAAATCCTCCTGTGATGCAGAGAGTTCGAGTGGGAGGTGGAGGGGAGAGGGAGAGAGTAAGTGGTATGTCATGGATACATTTTAAATCTTAACAAATCAAAAATGCTTTTACGACATTTACGTTTTCTTCATACAAAATAAAATGGAACAAGCAGTGAAACATTTTCCAATGCTAGAGAGTTCATAGAACATGATACCCCACGCAGTGTTGAAGTATATACAGTAAACCCTCAAATATCGTGGGTTCGACCAATCAGGGTTTTTGAGCTGAGAGCTTTTTGTTGTATCCCAGGCACTGTTTTTAATGGCGCCCAATCGTAAAACGATGGACAAAATTAATTGCGGCAGAAGTCAGGGAAAGGTTATGACATGGGGTGAAAAAATTGAGTTGTTAGAGAGGTTGGCAAGAGGTGAAAGTGCAACATCTGTAGGCTTCCATTATGGGATCAATGAATCTATTGTGTGGTACATCCATAAAAATGAGTCAAATATCATTGCAAGTGTTGCTGCCAGTGCTCCGGAAAGCGCAAAAGTGTCATTCCAGTCCCGTGATCATCATATTGAAAGGATGGAAAAAGTGCTTAATATTTGGATTGAGGACCAAACACACAAAAAGTGCCTTTGAGTGGACCGGTGATACAGGAGAAATAATTGTGCATTTACCAACGTTTCCATGAGGCACCCAGGGCCGAAGGCTCGAGTTAAACCACAGCTACCCACAAGTTGTTTGTGTCCTTTATAACATGCTTAAAAACAGGAGGTTTCCTGTTTGGAATAGTTTTCAATTTAGTTTGACTGCCAGGCAGGCAGGGTAAAATATCTCATTCCTCTCTGCGCAGGTGCGATCGTGACAAACTCAGAGCCAAAGTAATGTAAAACGGCAAGCTTGTCTTTCTATTCATGGTCCGATTCATGTTCACAACACAACATTTGATTAAATAAGTTGTTCCTCGATTATAAAGTGAAGTTCATCAAAACTGATAAGACAGACAGACGGACATGAACCAATTGCTTAGCCACACTTTTCGCTTCAAGTGCACGGGGTAATAACGATACATGAAATCATCATTGCTTGCACACATCAAGAAAAACTAACCTCTTCCAAGCTAAGACCTTTTCAGTTCAGTAGAAGCTTGTTGCACAAGTCTTCTTTAGAAACAAAAAAAACACAATGATGCTCTCAAACTTACATTCAATTGAATTTTATGTTTTAGACACAAATTACATCGTCAACCACAAAATCAATATAGGGGACTTTCTCCTTAACGGGAGAGTCAGGTTCATCTTCAACAACTTTTACCCGTTTATTTCAAATGCGAGTGTAAGAAACGCTTTAAAACAGTTTCTCATCGTTTAAAATTTAAATTTATCTCATGTTTCTTGTTTACATGCCAGCTGTACTTGCCTGTCTGTTTAATTAACCCATCACACGCCATTGTATAAAAATCATAAACAAAGGCCACATTATAAACATGAAACTAAAATAACAAGAAAGCATATCGAGCTGACATTGCAGCCCAGACTACTCCCGAACAAGCTCAAACATTTTACACTGGACCCAACCAAGGTTAAGGGTCAATTCTACAAAGTAGGACAAAATATAGCACAGTGAGAAAGTTTGAAATATTTTATTTTCCTATTATTGCTTTTAAAGGATCCTATTTAATTCTACAAAGTAGGACAAAATATAGCACAGTGAAAAAGCTTGAAATATTTTATTTTCCTATTATTGCTTGTAAAGGATCCTATTTTCAAAGGGAAAGTACTCATAATTAAAACATGAAAAAGTATTATATAAGGGAAAAAGGGAAAAATCCAAGAAGAACAAGCAGACACAAAAAATATATATATAATACCTTTTCTTCTCTCTCCTCGACTTTGCTGTAATCGTCACCCTTGTTGTGAAATTGCTGTAGAGAAGCAATAGAGACAACACATCATGAGGGATAGATAAAGAAGCATGAACAAATTATTACAGGTTCATACCAAGTCAGAATTTCCTCTCACCACAAAGAATCACATTTTATGGGACCCGTCTAAACATCTTTGGATTACAAGAGGAAAATAAAGCAAGCAGTCTCTTTAATTTTTTTGTTTGTTTTTTTGTATACATAATCGAGGCTCGTGAAAGAGCTAACATTTATCACACAAACAAATCAACCAGACAAACAAAATATATAAAAAGAGGGAGCGGAAGACAAGAGAATGGGAAGCACACAAACACTTGAGAGCACACAACATTTAAGAGCAGGGAGATGTGTGGCAGATGTGTGGGAGGGAGAGGGCATGGGGGGAGGAGGCGTGCGAAGGGGGGGGGGGGGGGTGGGAGAAGTATAAACACAAGGACACCAAGGACTTCCGGGAAAGAAGTTGGTATTTCAAAAAAGAGGATTTGGGGAGAAATTAGCGGGGGTAGAAAAGATCAAGGTTTTGGATGGGGGAAGATAAGAGATGGTGGTGAACAGCTGTTTTAAATACCTGGAGGGAGGAGTGGGATTGAAGAGAGTGAGGGAGTTTGTTCCAGAGGCGGGAGAAAAGAGGAATGAAGGAGTGAAGGTGAGCAGAGAGTCTTGATTTTGGCAGTTTAACCATAAGAGGGTTGCAGGCAGATCTTGTGCGACCTTTAGGAATATTTGGGGGACAGAGCCCAGACAGAGCTGGAGGAGCAAGGCCGGAGAGGAGTCGGTAGAAGACAGAAAGACCACCAACCTGCCTGCGGTGAGTAAGTGAAAGGCCCTCGGAGGTAGCTTCATCACGGGAGATTCCAATGATTCTGAACGCTTTGGTTTCAACAGCGTGAAGACGAGCTAGGTGTGAGGCAGGAGCACCAGCCCAGAGGGGAGAGCAGTATTCCATTGAGCTGCGGATGAAAGCCTTGTATGTGGTGAGGAGCTCAGGTGTGCCAAGTGTTACGAATTCCGGGTTTATGGGGGTTACAATTCAGGTCATTTCTTATTAATGTATATTCTATGAAAGGTTGTTGTGATTAAAAGGTCAGGAGCCCTTCTGGGAAAAACGAGACCGGAAACGGGATCGTAAGGAAGAGGAGGAGAAGGAAGGGCGGCCATCTTAAGCTTCGAGAGCTCCGACGCGAGCGGAGGCGATCGCTACCTACTTTGGAACGGAGTTGGAAAAGCCCGTTTGGCGAGAGGAGTTACCTGCGCGGGGTGATTGATTGCCGGTTACGTGTCAAGGTGCCGTGTGGTCCTGGAAGGAACCAAGCGCCCGGCGCTGTTCGCCTCGACGCCTACGAGGGCGTGTACGGGTCGCACCTTGGGCCTGGCGCACGAAAGAGATTGGAAGGAGACGGTTGAGAGTTGAGACTGCAGCTCGAGACCGAGCCGCCGAATGTGAAGGACAAGGGAACCGTGCCTCTGTGAACCGAAGTCCGCGCGTCAGGAGAGCGTCGGATTACTGCGGAACCTGCGAAGTCGGGTATCCTCGCTGAGGTTGTCGAGTATCCTCACTCCCAGCCCCGGATTGGAATCGGACCTAGATTCCCCGATCGCTGGATCGACTCGACGTCACCTGGGAGGCGTGCAGGAATCGGACATTGCTTCCCCGATCGCTGGATCGACTCGACGTCACCTGGGAGGTGTGCAGAGACATTGAGGGCAAGGGCCGTGAGTGTTGCCAACACTGTTGTGGGTTAAGGTGGCGCCACCTATACTATAGATAAGGATTGTATGGAAGTGCTGTAAACGCATTGTGATTCCTGTGTGGGATTTGGGAATATATTGGGGTTTGTTCGTAACCCTTGGTGTGGACTCGTTATTGATCGACTTATTTTCACCCAAGGACCATACATCTTTCTGCCGGGGCTCCCCTCGAGGTTGACCCCGTAACACAAGGAAGGACTTCGCACGACGGAGGATGCCCAGTCAGCGACTGGCTTTGGGGGCCAGATTTGAAATGTGGTTTTCCCAGGAAAGATCATGGCAGATAGTGAGACCCAAAAGCTTGAGTGACAGAACTTATTGGAGAGGATTATTCAGAAAGTGGATGGGAGGGTTGTCCAGTCGGTGTTTTCGGAGAGACATCGTAAGAGTGTGAGATTTGTCAGGATTGAAAGACATGTCCACTTGTTTGCCCAGTCAGTGATTTTGTCCAGGTCTGCAGAGAGTGAGGAGGCTGCAGACTGCCGATCGGAGGGATGAAGAATGGAGCGGCAGAGAGTGGAGTCATCAGCAAAGAGATAGAGAGGATTTTCAAGAGAGTCGGAGAGATCATTGATACAACAACACAACATGCATTTTAAAGGCCATTTTCCCTGCTAGAGCGGGGGTTAGCCTTGCGGTCCCCATGACAATCTTCTCCATTTTGCCCTATTTTCTGCATCTCTCCTTGTTAACCCCCTTGCCCGCATTTCTTCTTCCACCATCTTTAGCCAAGTCTTTCTCGGTCTTCCCCGTCTTCTACTTCCTTCTACATTCATTTCCATCACTCTTCTCAACCAGTCACTTTCATCCTTCCTCAACACATGACCAAACCATCTCAACCTGTTCCTCTTCACAGCATCAATCACAGGCTCTATTCCCATCATCTTTTGCAATTCATCATTTGTCCTCCTCTCTCTCAACGATACTCCGCACATCCATCGAACCATTCGCATTTCCACCCTTTCCAACCTTCGTTGCTGCTCTACGTTCATTACCCATGTCTCGCTCCCATAAATCATAACACTTCTCACACATGCAGCATACACCTTTCCCTTCAGCTTCAACGACACTCCCCTCATCATCAGCACGCCACTCAATTCCCGAAACTTCTTCCATGCACATCTCACTCGAGCAACCGTTGCCGAGTCTGATCCACCTTGAAGATCATTGATGAAGACCAGTAAAAGCACAGGGCCCAGAACACTGCCTTGGGGAACTCCAGCCTGAACAGGAAGAGTAGATGAGAGAAACCCATTCAGGGCCACACGTTGACTACGACTGGAGAGGAAGTCCGCCAGCCATGCATGCAGATTTCCATTGATACCAAAGGAGGAGAGTTTGGTGAGCAGAGCGGGGTGCCAGACGGTATCGAAGGCACGTGATTGTCAAGGGAGACAGCTCTAATTTCCTGTTTGGCATTGAGGACCTCCATCCATTGTTTAGACAGCAGAAGCAGCATGTCCAGAGTAGAGTGACCTGGTCTGAAACCAAATTGATGATCAGAGATCAAGCCATTGGAGAAGAGGAAAGATTTCATATCCGAAGCAATGATGGATTCCATGACTTTGCTGATAATTGGGAGAAGGCTGATTGGTCTGTAGTTGCTAGGATCTGTTTTTGCACCTTTTTTGTGCAAAGCGGTGATGTTGGCTGATTTCCAAGCAGATGGCAGATGACCTTGAGCAAAAGAGAGGGTGAAGAGAACAGAGAGAGGGAGTGAAAGAGTGGAAGAACATGATTTTAGGACCCGTGGGCTGATGCCGTCAGGTCCAGTTGCAGAATCAGAGTTGACGGTTGACAGAAACTTTTCCACCTTGTCAGGAGGAAAGGACACAGAGTCCAGGAGCAGCTGAGTACGACTGGGTACGGTGGGTACAGAGAGGGATGGGTTTTGGACACAAGATTTAGAGGCAAACACAGAGTTGAGGCATTCAGCTTTTTCACGTGCGGAGTCAGCTGTGTAGCCGTTTGAGGTAAGGGAGGGGATGGAGGGGGAACAAACACCAGAAACAGATTTGACCAGACACCACCAGGATTTGGAAGAGGGAGACAGATAAGAGAGTTCGGTCTTGAGAACGGAGAGATATTATTTCCTGGCTCTCCTGAGGGTGGACACACACTTGTTTCGGGCTTTGTGAAAGGAAATGAGATTTCCTTCCGTTGGATTTAAATTTGACAACAAAATACTCCGTCGACGTCCATTTGGGTGTCACATGTGGACAAAAATGTTATGAAAGGTCAAACTTTGAAGGACGACAACTCGTTGGTTTGTTGTTGAGCCAAATGTGGGGTTTTTTTGGGGGGGTTTTTTGTATACAACATCGAGGCTCGTGTAAGAGCTAACATTAATGACCAAAAAAAACAGACACATACAACATCTAATAAAGGGAGCAGGAGACAAGATGGGGAGAGAGAGGGAAGCACACAAGTACAACAGTAGAGTACAGTGACATCGGGAGATCTGTGTGAGGGAGAAGGCTTGGGGGGAGGAGGCAAGGGAAGGGGGGTTACCAGGCAATATATGATGCAATACGTTTTCTACAGTTATTGCATCATATACAAATATCTACACATGTTCATATTAATGAAATACAATTACTAGAATTACCCAGAAAATACATTGGCAAAATTGTGGGTTGAAATTTAAAATCAAAATAAATACAGCATATGTGTACCACAATAATAATAATAATAAAAAATAATAAAAAAAATAAAATAATATGCTATGCCATACTGAAGAGAGCAACATTAGCAGGATTGGAGTATTACCATTTCCATAAGGCTGTAGCGAGTGATAGTAACGGACAAGGTAACCAAAGCTCCGGCAGTGACCTTATCTGTGTCCTCGTCGTCCAAAACTGTACACAGCGCATCACAAAGAACAACACTTCATCGTCTGGGAATAACACAAGGCTAACAACACAAGGCTAACAAAACAACCTTTTCTCTTGATGGTATTTAATATCGAATGCAGTACTTGCAAGTAAACTCTTATAATCGTTCCTATGTAATCAACTGTATTACTCACAGCACACGTATCACTCACAAGCAGTCGTTTCCTCCCTCACCTTTCAGCTCCCCATGCAGTGCCACACTTGGCATGGTCTGAAGCACCCGTGATATGGTCATCAACTTGTCAACATCGCAGTGATCGGTAAGGAGGGCCTGACGATCGGCTGAGCTGATCGACGCCAGTTCCCGCAGACCGCGCATGCCCTGTATGACCACGACAAGCACAAGCAGTTTCAGCTGCATAACACTCATCAAACTCAAACAATACTGGCAGCAGAACAGCAACAAAACTGGATGCAATCAGGAGTCAGTGAGATAAATAAAGAAATTAAGTTGAGAAAAAAATATGGTGGGAAGATTTCATTTTTCCAACAGTACACAATTATCTGATGGTTTGTCATGTTATAAAAGGGATACAGAAAGAACTAGAGAGTTCATAGAATACAAGCCTGCAGTCTTGAGAAAAAAGGACATGGGCAGGCTCTGCGAGCAGCAAATTTGATTGGTCGAAATTATGTAAAATGCCGTAATATTTTGTCGAATAACTACGAAACAAAAGTTTTTTGAAAAAAAAAATACATATAAATATATATATATAAATATATATATATATAAATAAATATATATAAAAATAAAAATATGTATAAATAAAAATATATATAAATAAAAATATGTATAAATAAAAATATATATAAATAAAAATATATATAAATAAATATATATATAAATAAATATATATATATATATAAATAAATATATATATATATATATACAGTCGTCCCTCTCTATATCGGGGTTCACTTTTCGCGGCTTCGGTACATCGCGGGTTTTTCTCGCTAGTATATGTAAAATTATATCGCGGATTTTTCGCTATATCGTGGGATTTTGCGGTATAAATGTATTTTTATATACTATTATTTTAAATATTTTTGTGGTAAAATAAGCATTTTCTAGCCTAAAAAATTAAAAAACGTAAAAAAATAAGAAAAATACAGTCATTAAAACATATTACAAGAAATAAAATACTGTACATAGTGTACAGTAGAAGAGTAGAAGAGTAGACAAAGAGACAAAGAGTCGTGCGTATGGAAAACGCAGATGCGGCAGCTTCCACTTGCGCTAGTTACCCACGTAATGGGTAACTGTAATGCTCTTTCTGGCTGTGCAGTACATTCATCATCGTCATCACCTTCATCGTCATCAGTACTGCACAGCTAATTCATCATCATCTTCATCACGCAAGTTGTAGTATCTTCAATGGTGAGTACCCATTAGAATTTTATATGTTGTTAAAATTACGTATCTTTAAGAGTGTAAAAAGTGTTTAAGAGTATAGCAGGTGTTTATAAGAGTATGGGAAAGGTTAATAAGAGTGTGAGAAAGGTTAATAAGAGTGTGGGAAAGGTTAATAAGAGTGTGGGGAGGGTCATAAAGCTTTAAAATATATATAAATAATAAAATAAAAATATGGTCGCTACTTCGCGGATTTTCGTCTATCGCGGGGGGTTCTGGAACGTAACCCCCACGATAAACGAGGGATGACTGTGTGTGTGTGTGTATATATATATATATATATATATATATATATATATATATATTGTTACAGACGCGGTGGTGGATGTTAGTTTACCGAGCGGTTTGGTATGACCACGTCTGCACAGGTTACCCGATTATACCCGAACGTTGACTAATCGCGCTACGCTAGGTCAATGAAGGAAAAGACACACGGCTGGGATTAAAATGACACGACACCAGGGATACGGTTCTCAAGACCTCCGGAGGAGGTTATATTAAGGCGGAAGGTTAGATTACAACTACAAGAGGGACATCATAGAAAGACAGGCACTTAGACACACTCTTATATTAACCCCAACAGACGACAGATAAACGGGACAAAAGGCTGACTCACACGGGGATTGATGGCAAGGAAAGCGGGTATTCGATGGCCAGCACAAGGTGCACCTTGTGCTCAGGGACAGGATCGACTCGGTCCGGTCCAGAGATGCAGGGAGGTCACAGCGCTCGGAGGTCACGTCTTGTCGTCTCAAGCTGGGGGCGCATCTCACCTCACATCCGGTAAGTCGCTGCGTATATCCGGCGGGGAGTGACACGCCCTCGGCTCGTTAGCTCCGCCCCAGATGGAATCGGCTCGTTGCTTCTCATTGGGTGCATGCGGGGGGGTTACCGGCTCCGCCCTTGACGAGGGGCTGACAGGGAGCCCCTTCGTGGTAACCCCGTGGAGCGCATGGTCATGGCGGCTAACCGAGCTGGTGGGAGGACGCACACTCCCCCCGCGCGCCGTGGTTGTAGTTGTTGTTGTAGCTGTAGTTGTTGTTGTTGTTGTTTGGGGAAGAAGATGGAAGGAGGTATGGGAAGGTCCTAAACTCTACTGGTGCCATATAATCACATTCTGGTGCAACGAAGAGTCAGAATTAATGGAAAGGAGTCCTTAACTGACATAGACTAAGAATAACTAGCAAGATGTCTGAAAGTTGTCTACGTGAGATGCGGTGGACCTGGGCACGACATTTAATGGGGGAAAAAGGGGAAGGTCGGTTCTACAGAGTGTTGTTTACAGACAATGGGACTAGGGAATGGGGGATTGGGGATAGTTGGGGAGTATTGGGGAAATAGGGGAATATTTACAAGCGGATATGGAGGCCAAATTCCATATTCGCAACAATATATATATATATATATATATATATATATATATATATATATATATATATATATATATATATATATATATATATATATATATACAGTGAACCCTCGTTTATCGCGGGGGTTACGTTCCAGAACCCCCCGCGATAAACGAAAATCCGCGAAGTAGCGACCATATTTTTTTTTTTTTTTTTTTTATATTTTAAAGCATTATGAACTCCCCACACTCTTATTAACCTTTCCCATACTCTTATAAACACTTCCTATACTCTTAAACACTTTTTACACTCTTAAACATACGTAATTTTAACAACATATAAAATTCTAATGGGTACTCACCATTGAAGATACTGTAGCTACCCATGGGTTCCCCAAGCAAGACCAGCATCAGAATCTCCTTGCTCCAGCCGGTGACGTCACCGGCGGGGATTCCCGGCGCGAGAGTGGCTGGTCACGTGACCGCTAAAGCGTGCCGCGCTTTGCGGGTATAATCAGCTACACCTGTTGATCACGTGACCACCGATTCACCGAAGCACGCCACGCTTGAGAGGCGTGGCTTTCGGTTTCTGGTTGTGCTTTATAATGCAGCCCGATAAATGGGCTTTTCAGTGTTCCCGAGTTGGTTTTGAGAATAAATATCTTCTCGGACGAGTTTGTGTCTTGCCCGTCATTTCGTCCGTATCAAGCAAGAGCCCCGGCTCTTCAATACTACAACTTGCGTGATGAAGATGATGATGAATTAGCTGTGCAGTACTGATGACGATGAAGGTGATGACGATGATGAATGTACTGGCGTTTTCCATACGCACGACTCTTTGTCTACCCTTCTACTGTACACTATGTACAGTATTTTATTTCTTGTAATATGTTTTAAATACTGTATTTTTCTTATTTCTTTACGTTTTTTAATTTTTTAGGCTAGAAAATGCTTATTTTACCACAAAAATATTTAAAATAATAGTATATAAAAATACATTTATACCGCAAAATCCCGCGATATAGCGAAAAATCCGCGATATAATTTTACATATACTAGCGAGAAAAAACCGCGATGTACCGAATCCGCGAAAAGTGAACCGCGATATAGCGAGGGATGACTGTATATATATATATATATATATATATATATATATATATTGTTGCGGATCTCTAACGTTGGCCTCCCACTTATCAAGGGGGGATTAATCCCCTTGTCTTGTTACGAGCCGACGCGATCCCGGGGCTATCACGTTCCTTCCAGTCCGTGTTAAATAGGGTTGTAAGCCGAATTAGTCTTATTACCTAAGTACCAACACCGGCCGTGAAGCAAGGAAATAACCCCACCCGAACCACGGCGTTAGTGGACACGCCGAGCGAAAGCGAGCCGCAATTCGGGCCGTTAACGGGAACGAACCCGATTGGAGCGGTTCTTAATCGTGCCACGCTTACCCAATGGAGAAATCACTAAGACGGTCGAATTAAGAGGAAAAACAGGAAGAACAAGGATTTATTTACAATTGTATGGGAAGGACGAGAAGTACACACTTGTACGAGGAAGAAAAGCAATGTACAGGGAAGAGGAAGAAGCAGATACACAGGGCAGCCTTATACAATAGTCTTATACTTATCCCCTGGACACGGGCCCACTCGCACTCAGACTCAGACTTAGACGGGGTTTGTCGATGGTCGGGTTGAGGGTCCACCGATGGCGTCCACAGCTCGCTCCGGTCCCCGACTCGTACCACGAAGCAGCTGGTGATGGTAGACGGCAGGCGGCAGGCGAGATTGCCGTGTGTCGGTGGCGCGGATCGGACAGTTATGCTGGGGGGAAGGTATGCTGGTGAATATACTGCATACGTAATAGTTGTACCGGCGCCTTTATACGCGCTCCCGGTATCGCTATGTACAATGCGCCACTTCCCCAATGATGTCACCAAAGCGCCTTTCCCAATTCTTCTACACGAATGCCAAGCATGACAATCCTTTCACACGAGTCCTTCAATACTGGCGCCTTCCACAAAAGTCCTCTGATGTGCTTAAGTCCTTCTGTAATGAGCGCTGCTGCGTAAGTCCTCTCGTAATGCGTGCCGCCGCGTCAGTCCTTTAGAGGGCTTTGCGCTCGCGGTTATATAGTGCCGCTTCGCGAACCCTCTCGAATCTCTAGCCACACCCTGTCAGGCGATGTCGCCTCAGCCCTGATTGGTTGTTGAGGTCTTACCGGCTCCGCCCTTGATGGCTGCCTGATGTGGCCACACCCCCACCCTGGCGTTCCGCCCCCTTTTCGGGCCTTACCTCGTGGCATTTGCCTGGTTTGAGCGAGCAACTGGCAGCTAACGCTGCCGGCCCAACGCGAGGGGCAATGGGGTGCAGACAGGATGGTGTGCAATGGAGTCGATTGGAGGGAGGCTGCAAAATGAACGGGGCCTACTCTTATTTGTTTTACACAACGCAGATGGCAACTATTGGAAATGGCCTTATCTCACATATACTAAGAAATAACTAACGTTCTAAGGTGACCTACGTGTTGCATGTGGCCTAACTATGGGGTGCAACCTTTAACCTTTAATGATGTTACCTGTTTGGGTTCTCAAAACCGCAACACTGCACCCCTCATTTCGCCAGCTTCATCCCTGAGCCGAACCACATACCAGTGAGGACGGCCGGCTTCAAGCAAGGGTCAGGACTACCTTTTAAGTTAGTGTGACACTCAGGTGTGGTTTTCCCTCTACATTTACTCTGACACCCTGTGTGCGACAGTTTTAAACACTAGATATGTCCCACCTGCTGCATTGTGTACTATCTAACTGACTCACGCCCACAATTAACCAAATTACGGAATTATTCTCAAACTACACATAAAGCCGATGGGGAGCATGCTATTTACAAGACTTCTACTATTTACAATACTACAACCCAGGACCTGTCTTTTGTGGGAAGAGAGAAGGATTTTTGAAAAGAGGAAACACCGAATGCACTGCACTGCACCAATATACCACACACCCATATGCACACAAATAAAAAAAATGCACAAAAAGCACCATCACCAAAACAAAATGCACAATCATCACATTTCAAAATTAATAAATGATGTCTTGTGCTTGGTTGGCTGCTGGGCTGTGACGTCCTCTTGCTTCATGTTCTTCGGTGTGCCATCGTCTAAACCTGAGATTTTCTTTTCCTGGCACACCGGAGGAATTTAATAAAAAGTGCACAAACCGTGTCCACTTTTTATTTTGGCCAGCAGGGCCAGCTTAGGTGGTCCGACTGCATGGCATGTGCGCCACTTAAGAACAGTGGTCCGCAAGTACGATGCTGCTGGCAGCAATGGTCTGCCCCAACAAAGGTGCCAGGACACAGAACGTGTGGTCCATATGGTGTACTGGTGCAGGCGGCAGGCAGCAGGGTGCAGCGCAAAGGTGTGGCCGCACCGCTCAGGACACCTGCACACTCCCCTCAACAAAAGACCATGGGTCCATGGGTGGGGAGGAAAGACAAGCAGAGGGTAGCGGGGGAAAGGGCGCAAGGGTACACGTCAAAACAAGGTATTGCGACATGAGGGGCGCGGGAGAGCGAGCGGAGAAAGCTCGTCCCTAGCCGTACGTGACCCCCCCCCCCCCATGTCAACCTACTCTACCCTTGCCCCTCCCCATATTTACACAATTTACAAATTCGTCTCTACCGTCTCGTCTCCCATATCTTCCCCTCAACCAAATTCGTCCCCAATCCCTCCCAAGAAGGAAGGGATGGAATAAACACAATGTCTCACCCACGTCATGATGCGTCTTTCCATCCAAATCGTTCGCAAAACCTGGTGTGGAGTCCTGTCACCTTGGTGAGTGGATGTGGATGGTGCGAAGAGATTTCATCCCAACTATCCTTCTAATTGACATTAACTCAGTTACACTACCCGGGGTCTTGCCCTGCCAACACAATTGGCCACTTTGCACGATGTGGTTCTAAAAACCAATTCCCATTGACCATCCTGTGGTGCTCTTCCAAATTTGGGGTCTCACTCCCCCCATTTTTCAATACTGTGCCCTCGCACAATTTTGGGGCTGTGTCGTGTGGATCTACCAGCAGGTCTACCTACCTGCGCACCTCCGCCACTGGAGTCACCACCCGAGCTTGCCTAGCTCCTCAACTACCCTAACCTGGGGAAGGCCCTCCTGGCTCTCTCACCCCGTGATGCCCTCTCTGGCATTGGGCTACCCGGGTCCTCTCCTCGGATCCTCGGGCCCCACTGACCTCTACACTAACCCTAACTGGCTCCCAGAGCCTACCTGTGGCCTCACCTGGCCGACAGACTACCAGTGGCGGAGTGCCCATTTAACCATACTCACTAACAGGCTCACACGCCCAGCCATTCCACTTACTCATGCACCCCTCAAAGCAACAACTTGCTACTACTCGCACCACAGATGTCAATATCCAACAATTTACCTACTCCCTCTACCTAACTTTAACCTACCCTCCCCGGGTATTTGTGAAGGGGTCCATCTTCCCCCATCCACTCCTTCGCACCATGCACTCCACACCATTCATCCCACACACCATTTACTCCACACCATTTATTTCACACCACTCAGTATTCTCACTTGCACCCCATGCAAGCCAATCACTCAATACACTTACACTTGTCCACAATACTTCTTTTTCTTTGTCTTTCTCTGTGACTGACACACACACACACACACACACACACACACACACACACACACACACACACACACACACACACACACACACACACACACACACACACACACACACACACACACACACACACACACACACACACACACACACACACACACACACACACACACACACACACCATTCTCGAGCAATGCCTCATTTGCTCACTCTCACCACAAAGACTCCCATTCTCAATTCCTCATTTGCGACTAAAGCGCATCCTCCTACTCACACCCAATTCCTTCACACTACTACATACACACAGCATCATCTACCGAGCTACTTCCCTCTAATACTGGTGCTTTCTCCGTCTTCCCTTTACACTAAGCACATCCCTCGTCATCATCAACCATCTAATCTGACAACGTCCCCTCTACCGGTACAAAAGTCACTACTTAAATCTCGGTCTCCTAAAGTCACTTCTAAGTCCCTAACAATTATCCTAGCCCGCCCTGGCTAGTTCTCACTGCCAAACCCCATCATCTATAGCTCCTTTGCCCCAAAAGTGAAGTGAATGGTAATGCTACCATTCGCCATCACCAATGCCATTTGTCCACTAACTACGAGCCTCTCGGGGTGGAAATACATTTTCATAGCTCGGCTTCGAAAAGCCGAGCAATGCATACTGGTGGCCTGTCTCCTGTTGGTTGGGTCCGTCCGGAATTTTCGATTCTGGGGAGGAGGCATACTTGGACCGAGGTTCCAGGCGCCATCTCGGTGCAGAGCCTTCCGGTCTCCGCCACGATGACCCAACCTCCCCCGGTCGGAGCACCGCACCCACCAGGGGGCGAAGGTCCGACCTGGCCTACCTCCCCCGGAATCGTGCCGTTCGCCTTTACGATGCGGCACCGACCACACAGGGCGGAGCCCGGCCCGAATCGTGCACGCTGCCGCGGCAACGATCCACGCCGGCTCCCGCAGCACACAAAGAACACCACGCCCCGAGAGCTCGTGTCGGCTGTACGTCGGCCGAAACGCTGCCCCGGTCTGCGTCGATGCTCGAATCGCATTCTCACACCATGCGACCCTTTCCATACTCACACATCCAGGTGTCTCCATACACTCCGTTATTGCACTTTCTCTTGCACACCACCCAGGCGCACTCATGCCGTTCGCACACTTCATTAACACACATCCTCGCGCACATCCTTGCGCACTCCTACCATTCGCACACTCTGTTACACACTTCTCTGTTACACGCTCCGTAACACAACTTTCTTCCCCGCACTCCTCTCGTGCACTCTCCCCCGTTACGTACTACGTAACCATCACGGGTGTGCACTCTATTGTACACCCAATCACCCGCTCCGGTGTGCATCCCCACACACTCTCTCCATCCATCTCTGGTGTGCATCCTCGCACACTCTCTGTGACACACTGTGGTGTGCATCCTCGCACACTCTCCACAACCATCGCACACTCTATCACACTCCGTTTCACACTCTTCCCACATACACTCCGTTATACATTCTTCTTCGCACTCTGTAACACACTCACACTCCGGCGCCGGTCGCACACGCGCGCCATTCGCCTTCACACAGCGCACCACGGACCTTCCACAAGCACCCGGGTGACGTCGGGATCCCAAGCGCGCGAAAAATCCTTTCGCGCCAAACACTTTCGCGCCATACACAGCCCTACTTACCTTCGTGATCCTCCTCTCCTGCACCAACTGCAAACTTCCATTGGGGTTAGGCGGCACGACATCACAATGCGAATGCAGACTTTGAATGCATTCCATTTCTTTCTTCGATAATTCCTCTATACCTGCCGTCTCCTGAACCCCAATTTAAACTATAATTATTTCATTTTCTTTTTCCTCGACGACCGCCAGCGCTAATAAAATTTTCTCTTCTACTTCGGCGGTCGTCGGCTTTTCCACACCCCGTATCGCGATTTCTACCCCGGTCCACCCGGCTGTGCTTGGCTCAACCTCGCTTTCCCCGCGTTCCTCAAGTCGCGCTACCCCGTCGCATACCAGTGTGCCTTTCCCGCTCGACCTGCGGTCTATGTCCTTCCCCATTTTTTTTTATTTGGCCACCTATTCTATTTTCTTTTTGTATACTGAATCGAGGCTCGTGAAAGAGCTGACATTTACTTCACAAACAAATCAACCAGACAAACAAAATATATAAAAAGAGGGAGCGGAAGACAAGAGAAGGGGAAGCACACAAACACTTGAGAGCACACAACATTTAAGAGCAGGGAGATGTGTGGGAGGGAGAGGGCTTGGGGGGAGGAGGTGTGGGAAGGGGGGGGGGGAGGAGGCGTGGGAAGGGGGGGGGGGTGGGAGAAGTATAAAACACAAGGACTACCACACCCTTTAAACCCGTCTTTCATCCCTTTCATTCGATTCTCTTTGGTGCCCATCCTGTTTTCCAACCCCGTTAACCCCTCGTTCATTTCTCCCATTTGGCCACCCACGTCCTTCAATTGGCCCCCCAATTTGCTTTCTAATCCCACCAATTTGCTTTCTAATCCCCCCAATTTGCTTTCTAATCCCCCAATTTGACTTCCCAATTGCTCTCCCTGAGCTTTCATATCGTCCCTGGTACCCCTTGCTTCATCCCTCATCTGATCCAATTGTTCTCCCATTCTATTTTCCAATCGCTCACTGTTCTTTTCCATCATTCGCTCACTTCGAGCATTCATCCTATGCTCTAACTATCATACAAGCGCTGAATTGTGCCATAAGGACTTGCAGGTCCACAACCCCTACTTGCGCAGCGGGCGCGGCCCTCGCCACCATGTGCGAGGCGCCGCCATTTTGTTCGCCTGCCACCCCTACCTACTGCTGCACCCTCATCAATGTCCTCTTCCATTTCTCCTAATTGTCCCAATTCTTCCCGGGGGTCCTGGGTCGATTCTAACTCCTCCTCATCTACCCCCACCGGCATTCGACCGCCTTGGTTATCCATGGCACGATTTAATTTAGGTGTTACTACAATTTCGGCCGCTCGTAATTTTGAGTGCGTTAAGCGCACTTCGGGTCAAATCCCACTCCTGACACCAATTGTTGCGGATCTCAGAACGTCGGCCTCCCCCTTATCAAGGGGGGATTAATCCCCTTGTCCTTTTTACTAGCCGACGCGATCCGGGGCTATCACGTTCCTTCCGGTCGGTGTTAAATAGGGTTGTAAGCCGAATTAGTCTTATTACCTAAGTACTAACACCGGCCGTGAAACAAGGAAATAACCCCACCCGAACCACGGCGTTAGTGGACACGCCGAGCGATTAGCGAGCCGCGATTCGGGCCGTGAACAGGTACTAAACCCGATTCGAGCGGTTGTCAATCGTGCCATGCTTACCCAATGGAGAAATCACTAAGACGGTCAAATTAAGAGGAAAACAGGAAGAACAAGGAATTTATTTACAATTGTATGGGCAGGACGAGAAGTACACACTTTGTACAAAGAAGAGGAAGAAAAGCAATGTACAGGGAAGAGGAAGAAGCAGATACACAGGGCAGCCTTATACTGTCTTATACTTATCCCCTGGACACGGGCCCGTTCGCACTCACTCACTCTCAGACTCACTCACACGGGGTTGTACATGGTCGGGTTGAGGGTCCACCGAAGGCGTCCACAGCTCGATCCGGTCCCCGACTCGTACCACGAAGCAGCTGGTGATGGTAGACGGCAGACGGCAGGCGAGATCGCCGCGTGTCGGTGGCGCGGATCGGACAGTTATACTGGGGGGAAGGTAGGCTGGCGATTATATTGCGTATGTAATAGTTGTACCGGCGCCTTTATACGCGCTCCCGGTATCGCTATGTACAATGCGCCAGTGCACCACTCCCCCAATGATGTCACCAAAGCGCTTTCCCAATTCTTCTGCACGAATGCCAAGCGTGACAATCCTTTCACACGAGTCCTTCAATACTGGCGCCTTCCACAAAAGTCCTCTGATGCACTTAAGTCCTTCTGTAATGAGCGCTGCTGCGTAAGTCCTCTCGTAATGCGTGCCGCTGCGTCAGTCCTTCAGAGGGCTTTGCGCTCGCGGTTATATAGCGCCGCTTCGCGAACCCTCTCGAATCTCTAGCCACACCCTGGCAGGCGATGTGGCCTCAGCCCTGATTGGTTGTTGAGGTCTTACCGGCTCCGCCCTTGATGGCTGCCTGACATGGCCACACCCCCACCCTGGCGTTCCGCCCCCTTTTCGGGCCTTACCTCGTGGCATTTGGCTGGTTTGAGTGAGCAACTGGCAGCTAACGCTGCCGGCCCAAAGCGAGGGGCAATGGGGTGCAGACAGGATGGTGTGCAATGGAGTCGATTGGAGGGAGGCTGCAAAATGAACGGGGCCTACTCTTATTTGTTTTCCACAACGCAGATGCAACTATTGGAAATGGCCTTATCTCACATATACTAAGAAATAACTAACGTTCTAAGGTGACCTACATGTTGCATGTGGCCTAACTATGGGCTGCAACCTTGAACCTTTAATGATGTTACCTGTGTGGGTTCTCAAAACCGCAACAATATATATATATATAAACAAACTCCTTTTTATCAAAGGCAAATTTTAAAATGCGTTTGCAATTAAAACGGACCTTGCGAACTGAAAGGTGACGAGCAAAGTCTTGCGAGAGGAAAGGCAGCTGGAGAAGAGGTGAACTGTTATCCCACTGGGACTGGACGATCATCTGAGATACCCTCATAATTGATTCGATCGTCTGCAGGGGCACGGTGTCCGACGATGCTGGAAGGGCAGGTATCACAGATGATGTGAGGGTGTCAGAGAAGCTTTACCAGGAGGAAATATCAAAACAAGAAAGGAAAAGAGCATGCAAAGGTCAAACCATTGAACTGAAAGTGATGCAAAGCAAAAGTGATAGCTATTTAACTAAATTCTCCTCAGAAAACGGCTCCAGGAAGCCAAGCGTCCCTGGGCAACCATTTTGTGGCATCGAGGTCAAGGGCGGATGAAGAAACCTTACCTCCTCTGTACTTGGCAGCTTGGTTGAGTTGCCAAGCAATAGACACCATCTCCTGGAGTAGCGCAGGGGACAGCGCCACGACAAACCTGCGGTCTATCAGAGAGAATGTTACAAAGGGGTAATGATGAGAAAGTTGAACAATTCAGGAGCTGGCAGATGGAGTCCATGAGGATCCAAATAAAGTAAGACGATTGTATGAACATGAGAGCAAACTAGAGTAAGGTGGGTAGCAAATGCGATGGGAATTTTTTTATGGCTACCCAAAAATGGGTCAGAGGGTATAAGGAGGTATATTGTACCTTGCTCAAGTGTGGTTGGGTTGAGAGGGAGGCGAGCGAGGTGAGCAAGCAACAGTGCACGAGCTTTGATACTGTACGGGTAGCACAACGGAGGGTCCCGACCCCCTTCGCCAACACCACCCAAAGCCTTGATCAGCTGGTGGACACAAGGAAAGTTCACAATTAATAGAAACTTGTGCTGTTTCAGACTGTCGCAAATTCATTACAAGCAACCCGTAAACAGTATCGAGTTCAGTGCGTAATTAACGCCGGTATACCTAGGATGTGATACAGAATTAATTATTTTTTATTAAATATGACATGTTTGAGGTGAGATGTTGATTGTAAAAGGTGAGCAAAGTAAAAGGTGACAAGTTATAATATTTTAGTTAGATGTTGCAGCCTGTGGAAAAATTCACAAACTCCTTCCGGATATGACATGATCTTGAAGTATCGAGCACTTCCTGGCTTCTTCTAGCTAAAGAACCATTTTGTATTCACGAGTCGTTTCCAAGAGGGGGATGGGTGGGGATGCCTTTTGAAATTTTCATGAGCTGTGTATACAAGTGGCAGAACAGAGCTTGGAGGGAGCGAGCCTAGAGAAGAGCCAGTCACCATTGGCTTTGCTGTGTACGGCACCATGCAGGTGTGTTCGTGTATCGCTTCAAGTGCAAGGTGGTCGTTAAGGTTTGACAAACCTGTGGAATCTCCGTGTCATCCTGAGGCCGTGTTGGAGCAGCTTTGTTGTAATACGGACAAAACTCGGATGCAGCAGCAAGGAGACACAGAACTCCTGCAGCAAAACAGCCAGCACGTAATCTCCATTGTGGTCTCAATCTCTCCGTAATCAATCTTTGTCAACTAGTCCAACCGCTGTCCGACTCCCATCAAACCCATAATGGATGTACAGACTTCTTTTATAGTCTATCATAGCAGAGGCCTGGTAGAAGGAGCACTTGTTGTAAGATGAGCACTTTTGATGCACAATCTCGTTTTAACACACAAATTTGAACTAAATATACAACAAACACAATAACAGGCATTTTAAGGCCATTTTCCCTGCCAGAGCGGGGGTTAGCCTTGCAGGCCCCATGACAATCTTCTCTATTTTGCCCTATTTTCTGCATCTCCCCTCGTTAACCCCCTTGCCCGCATTTCTTCTTCCACCATCTTTAGCCAAGTCTTTCTCGGTCTTTCCCGTCCTCTACTTCCTTCTACATTCATTTCCATCACTCTTCTCAACCAGTCACTTTCATCCTTCCTCAACACATGACCAAACCATCTCAACCTGTTCCTCTTCACAGCATCAATCACAGGCTCTATTCCCATCATCTTTCGCAATTCATCATTTGTCTTCCTCTCTCTCTCGACGATACTCCACACATCCACCGAACCATTCACATTTCCACCCTTTCCAGCCTTCGTTGCTGCTCTACGTTCATTACCCATGTCTCGCTCCTATAAATCATAACACTTCTCACACATGCAGCATACACCTTTCCCTTCAGCTTCAACGACACTCCCCTCCTCGTCAGCACGCCACTCAGTTCCCGAAACTTCTTCCATGCACATCTCACTCTAGCAACCGTTGCCGAGTCTGATCCACCTTCTCCATTCAGCATGTCTCCGAGGTAGCAAAATGTTTTCACACCTTCCAGCTTCACGCCGTCTCCAAGATCCAACTCAACATTTCCTCCATCTGCAGCTCCCTCTGTGCACACCTTACATTTGAATGTAGCTGCCACACTGGTTAATGACCCTCTCAAACCACTACATTTTTGATGAACCCACTCAGCGCACATTGTACATTGAATGGAGTTCACTCCGACACCCTTCCTGCACACAGCACACGGCCTCTTCCCAGTTCTTTCCACCTCACCACATGCTTTACCACTTGCCATCACCTTCGTCTTTCCGATAATCACCTTCAGACCTTTTGTCTCCATACATTCCTTCCACTTGTTCTCAATATAACGATGTCTTCTAATGATGTCTTCTAATTCTAATGAAATCTTGTCCAACTCAATATAACAAACAGAAAAATGTTTATGTTTTTTAACTTTAAAATAATGTAGACATTGTGGACAAATGAAGTAAAACTCTCCATTGAAGGTCATTAATTATGCATGATGATGGCCAAAACGGAACTGGAAGTCGAACCATACAAATAGATTTTTCAGGGGGAGAGGATGGATGGCAATGTGATGCGACTTTCAGGGGGAGAGGATGGGTGGCAATGTGATGTGACATTCAGGGGGAGAGGATGGGTGCAATGTGATGCGACTTTCAGGGGGAGAGGATGGGTGGCAATGTGGTGTGACTTTCAGGGGGAGAGGATGGGTGGCAATGTGATGTGACATTCAGGGGGAGAGGATGGGTGCAATGTGATGCGACTTTCAGGGGGAGAGGATGGATGGCAATGTGGTGTGACTTTCAGGGGGAAAGGATGGGTGGCAATGTGGTGTGACTTTCAGGGGGAAAGGATGGGTGGCAATGTGGTGTGACTTTCAGGGGGAGAGGATGGGTGGCAATGTGATGTGACGTTCAGGGGGAGAGGATGGGTGGCAATGTGATGTGACATTCAGGGGGAGAGGATGGGTGCAATGTGATGCGACTTTCAGGGGGAGAGGATGGGTGGCAATGTGGTGTGACTTTCAGGGGGAGAGGATGGGTGGCAATGTGGTGTGACTTTCAGGGGGAGAGGATGGGTGGCAATGTGATGTGACGTTCAGGGGGAGAGGATGGGTGGCAATGTGATGTGACTTTCAGGGGGAGAGGATGGGTGGCAATGTGATGTGACTTTCAGGGGGAGAGGATGGGTGACAATGTGATGTGACTTTCAGGGGAAGAGCATGGGTGGCAATGTGGTGTGACTTTCAGGGGGAAAGGATGGGTGGCAATGTGGTGTGACTTTCAGGGGGAGAGGATGGGTGGCAATGTGATGTGACATTCAGGGGGAGAGGATGGGTGCAATGTGATGCGACTTTCAGGGGGAGAGGATGGGTGGCAATGTGGTGTGACTTTCAGGGGGAGAGGATGGGTGGCAATGTGATGTGACATTCAGGGGGAGAGGATGGGTGCAATGTGATGCGACTTTCAGGGGGAGAGGATGGATGGCAATGTGGTGTGACTTTCAGGGGGAAAGGATGGGTGGCAATGTGGTGTGACTTTCAGGGGGAGAGGATGGGTGGCAATGTGATGTGACGTTCAGGGGGAGAGGATGGGTGGCAATGTGATGTGACATTCAGGGGGAGAGGATGGGTGCAATGTGATGCGACTTTCAGGGGGAGAGGATGGATGGCAATGTGGTGTGACTTTCAGGGGGGAAGGATGGGTGGCAATGTGGTGTGACTTTCAGGGGGAGAGGATGGGTGGCAATGTGATGTGACGTTCAGGGGGAGAGGATGGGTGGCAATGTGATGTGACTTTCAGGGGGAGAGGATGGGTGGCAATGTGATGTGACTTTCAGGGGGAGAGGATGGGTGGCAATGTGATGTGACTTTCAGGGGAAGAGCATGGGTGGCAATGTGATGTGACTTTCAGGGGGAGAGGAAAGTAACACCTTTCGTAAAGTTAACGGGCCCACACACTGGATCCGGGGTACAAGCAATTGTTGCCTGGCAACTTGCGCTCGACATGCTTCCTCCATATAAAAGAACCAATGTGCCACGAGCACCCGTTTTTGCTGTCGCAGAGTCACTCTCGCTTCCTTTCTCTTCAGGTCAGATCGCTTATCTCTAATTTGCTTTGGCATCTTCCCTGGAAGCTTACTAGCCAGCAATTTATTAATGTCAGGCCGGTCCACATATGCCCTTGTCCACCGAATCAGTGTGGCAATCTCTTCAGATGCCCAAGCCACACCCTGACCCATTCCCCTTCCAACAGTATTACCTTCATGTACTCTGGGCCGTCCAGTCCTGGCACATGCGCCCGCTATCCTGTCCCTATTCCTTTTGTCAGGGTGCTTCTGCCTGTCATGCTGTGAGCTTATTTGTATCCGAGCCGTCGTGAAGCCAGCGGGGCACAAGGAACACGGGAATGGGAGCGATGATGTCGATGCTGACGCGCTGGCTGAGGGGACGCCTTTGTTACATTTGGGGATGTGGCACAACAGCGCATGAAGGGAATGGGAAGCAAATGTACAGGATGAACAGCGACAAAGCAGGGGGCTACGCGGGTGCGCCCTAATGATGTGACGACGCATTTCCGTGAGGTCGCTGAATCCCGCGGCACAGATGCAAACATAGGTGTCGGTAGGGTAGACAATGAGGATGCTTTCGGGACAGATGGGTTGGACAGGTAGCTCAGGAGGCGGCACAACAACAGGGGATGATATTGACACAGACGGAGGAGCCGCGCTGGGGTCACAACGGTCGACGACCTTGCCCGGGCACTCAGGGATATGCAACAGCAAATCACGGGGCTGCCGTCTCGCATTAAAACCGCATACCGTACAACGACATGAAAGCTTCTTATTCCTATGGTCGAGGGCAAAGTGCCTTTCCATCTCCCCTAAAACATTCAAAGTCAAACCACAAGGACACACAAACTGCTCACAAGGGTAGGTAAAATCAATTTCTATATATACAAAGGCAGCCTCATCCATTTCCTTAATCTCAGCCTCTGAACACTCAGTCCAGTGCCTACCATTCAGGATGTTGGCTTACCATTCTCAGGTGGCAATATGATGTGACTTTCAGGGGGAGAGGATGGGTGGGAATATGATGTGACTTTCATGGGAACATGATGGGTGGCAATGTGATGTGATTTTCAGGTGGTGAGATGGATGGCAATATGATGTGACTTTCAGGGGGAGAGGATGGGTGGCAATGGCATTTTTTGTGGAGTATCGTTGAGAGAGGGGAAAACAAATGATGAATTGCGAAAGATGATGGGAATAGAGCCTGTGATTGATGCTGTGAAGAGGAACAGGTTGAGATGGTTTGGTCATGTGTTGAGGAAGGATGAAAGTGACTGGTTGAGAAGAGTGATGGAAATGAATGTAGAAGGAAGTAGAGGACGGGGAAGACCGAGAAAGACTTGGCTAAAGATGGTGGAAGAAGAAATGCGGGCAAGGGGGTTAACAAGGAGAGATGCAGAAAATAGGGCAAAATGGAGAAGATCGTCATGGGGACCGCAAGGCTAACCCCCGCTCTAGCAGGGAAAATGGCCTTAAAATGCATGTTGTTGTTGTTGTTGTTGTCCCAGAAAACCTCGCCATTCATCTGGTAAAATCTGGTAGTAGTTAAAATATGTTGGCAATGTTTAAAAAAAAAAAAATCATGTCCCTTGTCCTAGTTTAAAAAAAAGTAAATGTATATTTCAATCTAGACAATAAGAAGCCAATCAAAGTCAGAAAGTAGAGTCCACAAACCATTTCCAACATTGCAAATACAACCTGAACACAATGGAAAATTACATACAAGATACAAATAAGCAAAGTTGTTTTTATTAAAATGGGTCAAAAATAAAACAGCACGCAAAACGTGCTGTGAGAAACGTGAGGCAAACGTACTCTTAGGTGAGAGCATACGATGACGGTTGAGGTGGAAAACAAAGAGCTGCGTGGTGGAGAGCAGTATTTGATCCCCAGTGTACCGCATTGACCTGTACCACCACGTACCCTTGGGAGACACATAGAAAGAGTTCACCACAAACAATTCATTCTTGCTTGGCAGAGCAAAGGGAAGGACAAAGAGCAGAACGTAGGTTGGTCGTAGGAATAACGAGACAAGTGAAAGATGATGATAATCTGGTTTAAAGCTCAAGTGTTACGTGGTCCCCTCGGTGAATACCTGGTCTCGGTGACCCCCGGACCGTGAGAGGAACTTCGCCAGAAAGCTGTATTATATATGCGCTTTCGCCACGCAATCCATATGAATTTCACCCAAGAGACAACTGATGTTCAAGGATATATTTCAATGGTAATGATACCATACAATTTCAATGACACAACCACGGAGATTTTCCCCGAGCCATCAACAATACACAACCATCAACAATTCCCAATCCACAATCAATTCCCTATGATTAAGATGGCCATCTTATATATGTGTGTCCCGGTGAGTACTCACGACCCCCTTTTGGTCTCGGTCCCGCACAATGTCTCTGGGCTCCTCCTGACCAAGATGATGGTCGGCGTCGCCGCACTCGGGCGGTTGAACGAACCCCGGGTGGACGTGTTTCCACCGGGCAGGTATCGTACCGCTACCAGGCACCCCGGCTGCAGCCCCTCGTGGCCACGCGAAGCGGGTACGGGAAAGCAAGCCAAAAAGCCCCACGCCGCTTGCAAGGCGTGTTAGGCCCCAACGGGCGACCCGTACGCGTCTTTTTAGACGGTGTCGCGAACGGCGCCAAACGCTGGGTCGGTGCACGGCCACACGACAGTTTGACGTCCACCGGGCAGGTATCCGTCCCGGTAACTCCTCTCGCCAGACAGGCTCGGGAATGCCGCTTTTCCACACGGCTCAATCAATCCCCCCTTTCGTCGGAGCGGGGCGAGGAAGAAGAATACTCGTCCTTTTTCCTCGTGTCTTTTCCTCTTCCGTTTCCGGTCACTTCCGTTTCCGGCCACTATTTCAGAAGGGCTCCTGACCCTCCAACCACAACAACCCTTAATATACTACACACGGATAAGCAAAGACCTGAATGGTAATTCACATACATTCACATAAATATGTAACACAAGGACGAGCTAATACACACTAAATGCAACATCACAGGAGATGGAATTGAACCCTACATCAACAGTATCATGAGGCAAGCATTTCAATAACAGAAACGGTCCAACAATTTAAACACTACAGTACTTACAAAAAATACAATAAACAATTTGAAGAAAAAAAAGACTGGAAGAGTTTAAATAAGCTAGTTACTTTTTTCTATACAGCGTTGAGGCTCGAGTAAGAGCTAACATTAATCACACAACAAAACGGACACACAAAACATACAATAAAGGGAGCAGGAGACAAGATGGGGAGAGAGATGGAAACACACAAGTACAACAGTAGAGAACAGGGACATCGGGAGATCGGTGGGAGGGAGAGGGCTTGGGGGGAAGAGGCATGGGAAGGGGGGTGGGAGAAGTACAAAACACATGGACACTGCTCGGACTTCCAGGAAAGAAGTTGGTATTTCAAAAAAGTGGAACTGGGGTGAAATTAATGAGGGTAGAAAAGATCAAGGTTTTGGATGGGGGAAGATAAGAGATGGTGGTGAACAGCTGTTTTAAAGACCTGGCGGGAGGAGTGGGATTGAAGAGAGTAAGGGAGTTTGTTCCAGAGGTGGGAGAAAAGAGGAATGAAAGAGCGATGGTGAGCAGAGAGTGTTGATTTTGGCAATTTCACCAGAATAGGGTTGCTGGCAGATCTTGTGAGACCTGAAGGAATATTTGGGGGACAGAGCACAAATAGAGCTGCGGGAGCTAGGCCGTATAGGAGTCGGTAGAACACAGAAAGACCACCTACCTGCCTGCGGTGAGTGAGTGAAAGGCCCTCACAATCAGCTTCATCGCGGGAGATTCCAATGATTCTGAAATCTTTGGTTTGAACAGCATGAAGCCGAGCTCGGTGTGAGGCAGGAGCACCAGCCCTTAGTGGAGAGCAGTATTCCATTGAGCTGCGGATGAAAGCCTTGTATGTGGTGAGGAGCTCAGGTGTGCCAAGGAAGGACTTCGCACGACGGAGGATGCCCAGTCGGCGACTGGCTTTGGAGGCCAGCTTGGAATCGTAGTTTTCCCAGGAAAGATCATGGCAGATAGTGAGACCCAAAAGCTTGAGCGACAGAATTTCTAGGAGACGATTGTTGAGAAAGTAGATGGGAGGGTTGTCCAGTCGGTCTTTTCGGAGAGACATAGTAAGAGTGTGAGATTTGTCAGGATTGAAAGACTAGTTCCACTTGTTTGACCATTCTGTGATTTTGTGTAGGTCTGCAGAGAGTGAGGAGGCTGCAGACTGCCGATCTGAGGGATGATGAATGGAGCGGCAGAGAGTGAAGTCATCAGCAAAGAGACAGATAGGATTTTCCCAGAGAGTCAGAGAGATCATTGATGAAGACCAGAAAAAGCACAGGGCTCAGAACACTGCCTTGGGGAACTCCAGCCTGAACAGGAAGGGGAGATGAGAGAAATCAATTCAGGGCCACACGTTGACTACGACCAGAGAAGAAGTCCGCAAGCCATGCGTGGAGATTTCCATGGATACCATAGGAGGAGAGTTCGGTGAGCAGAGCGGGGTGCCAGACCGTATCGAAGGCATGTGATATGTCAAGGGAGACTGCTCTAATTCCTGTTTGGCATTGAGGACCTCCATCCATTGTTGAGACAGCAGAAGCAGCATGTCCAGATTAGAGTGACCTGTTCTGAAACCAAATTGATGATCAGAGATCAAGCCATTGGAGAAGAGGAAGGATTTGATATCTGAAGCAATGATGGATTCCATGACTTTGCTGATTAATTGGGAGCAGGCTGATTGGTCTGTAGTTGCAACGATTTGTTTTTGCACCTTTTTGTGTTGAGCAGTAATGTTGACTGATTTCCAAACTGACGGCAGATGACCTTAAGCAAAAGAGAGGGTGAAGTGAATAGAGAGAGGGTGAGATAGAGCGGCAGAGCAGGATTTTAGGACCCATGGGCTGATGCTGTCTGCTCCAGTTGCAGAATCAGACTCGAGGTTTGACACAAATTCTCCATCTTGTCAGGAGAGAAGGACACAGGGTCCAGGAGCAGCTGGGTTCAACTGGGTAAGATGGGAACAGAGAGAGATTTGTTTGGGACACAAGATTTTGAGTCAAACACAGAGTTGAGGCATTCGGCTTTGTCACGGGCGGTGTCAGTTGTGTAGCTGTTTGAGGTAAGGGAGGGGATGGAGGGGGAAAAACACCAGAAACAGATTTCACCAGATGCCACCAGGATTTGGAGGAAGGAGACAGGTTTGAGAGTTCAGTCTTGAGAGTGGAGAGATCGTGTTTCCTGGCTCTCCTGAGGGAAGACACACACTTGTTCCAAGCGTGGTGGAAGGAACTGAGATTGCCGGATTTGCCTTCCAAGAGGCAAAGGCAAGTTGTTTCAGGGCAATTGCCTCACCACAAGATTCAGTGTACCATGGACGGGAGGAAGGGTAAGACACCTAAAGACGAGATGGGATAAATCTGTGCATGAGAGAGAGCAGTTTACTTTGGAAGAATTCCCAGGAAGAGTTGATGTCAGAGGCAGTAGAGATGGGAGACCAGTACAGATGATTGTTGGCTGCTTGAAGACCATACCAGTCGGCCTGAGTGCAATGCCAGACTCATCAACGCTGAGGAGGCTCTCTGAGAATGGCCAGAGATATCCACTTTAACAAGCACATGATCAGAAGAAACGATTGGAGCAGAAGAGCAGCAGACATTTGTAGGAAGTTTGTCATAACCGAGTCTAGAAGAGAAGATGCTCCGTTGACTGAGATCGGGTCGGGAAATTGACATATTGCGTCAGTCCCAATGAGTCGCAGAAGTCCTTGATGACACTTGAAGTTACCACATATGAGGAAGAGAGAGTTAGGATCAGTAGCTAGAAGTTGGTCCATGTTGTCCGACAGCGAAATGTAAATGGAGTCATCACTGTTTGGAGGACGGTACAGAATACAGAACAAAAGGTGTGAGCGGAGAGGGAGCCGTAGCCAGAGGTACTCCTGGGGGTGGCGTGGAGAGAGGGCAGTGCAAGGAGAGTGAGGAAGAGAGTTTTTGATAAAGATAGCCACCCCACCACCAGGACGAGGCTCAGGTATATCATACCAGAGGAGGGAGTAACCAGGAAGAGATATTAAGGAATCAGAGACATCTTGAAGGAGGAAAGTTTCTGTTAAGCAGATCAAGTCTGGATTGTCAGAAGCAACCTGAATGGAGAGATCAATCAGGTTTGAGCGAAGGCCCCTGATGTTTGAGGTCCATACCGTTAATGAGGGGGAGCATGGCGTGCAGGACAGGGGAGGGGAGGGGTAGGGTCAGATGAAGGATGAGAGGGGGAGGTAGGGAGAGCTGTTGATAGTGTGTCAGAGATTGCAGAAGAGTTAGGAGAAAAGGAAGGATGAGGAGGACGAAAGGTTTGATGGTGATGGGATGAGGCACAGTGAGGGGCTGTTTGACGAGGGGGCAGATATGAGAAAGAAGGAGAAAGGGTTGAATGAGTATGGAGGAAACTGGAGTTGGAAAGGCTGGAGAGGTGAAAGAAAAAGGAGATAAAGGAAGGGGGGCACAAGGCGAGACAAGGGGGTGAGATAACAAGCACGTGTCCGCAAGGAGAGAAAGAATTAATAAAGTAATTTTTATTTTTATTTTTTGGATTTAAAACGTTAGACAAAGGGCAAGATGTTCATGGGGGGAAGGGGGGGGGGGGGGGAGAAAAGTCAAAGAAACAAGCAAATGCAGCGAAAGAAAGAACTTATATTCACAAAATACCGATGGGGGGAGGGAGCCGAGAGAGACCAGGCAGCGCATGAGGTGCGAACAAAAAAAACGACTAATTGCACACAAGTTTGCAATAATTACAAAACTAACTAGAAACACACAATAACAAATACACAATAAAATAACCAGTGGAAATTTGACAAAGACACGAATGGGAAAATACTCAAACTTCGATGTCATGGAGAGATCAAAGCAAGCCTCCTCGCTCGAGGGACCGGAAGCCAAATCATCATCATCATGTACCATGTCTTTCTTTCATCATCATCATCATCATGTACCATGTCCTAATGCAAGGCTTTGGTGCTGCCGAAGCAGTTACTCGGCTACAATCCTGGTCAGGTCGCCACCCCGACTCAGGTAGGCAGGGCAGGAATTAGTTCAGGGTGCCGGTGATAACTCGCCTACTCTTTGAGAAGGACACCATGGGCGATAGAACACGTGAAGGACACAAACTCAACCAACTCATGATAGCAGGCGGGACGCCCAGTTTAACGTCCTCCAAGGGACGGCTGACCCTGCCGGTGAAACACCGGGATGGCGGTTTATAGGTAGGCCGAGATTCAAACCCAGGCTAGACCGCTTAAAGGTGAATGTGTGTCTCTCCAGGCCATCCTGCCAGTCAGTTTCTTCAGGATCCACAAACATTTAAAAAATTCCCTCTAAATCAGAGCTTCATCCTAACTAAGATACATTGTCATGCCAATCGGTAATGGAAGCAATGATTTTTGAAGGGGAACACTTACCACAGCAGTGGGCAGAATAACCATGAAGGCGAGAGCATATACACCAAGCACCTGGAGAAGAGGAAAAATAAATCACAAATGGAGGAACTTTGCTTCAAAAGCAGACAAGAATGGGCTGGAGGCAGATAAGCTATGCAATGCAGGACTATGCAATAAGCTACACAATGACAGAAAAAAACATATTGGACCAATAGCAATGATGTATTCGAGCAATATTGACTTCAGTCTCCAAACGGGTTTACAAAACAAAAGATATACACAAATAATTTAAGCTGGACGGATGTCAGACAGCTGTATATATTTGTGAAACACCTTTTATACACTGTTTACATGGTTATTCAGACCTGTCCATGCCAAAGATTTTTACATTCCTTCACCAAAAATGCAATTGGCTTGAAGTGCAAATTGAGTTGATCAAAGGAAGTATCACGTGATATCAGAGGTACTGCTGCATTGTTCCATTCAGAGGAACCATTGAGGTTCCGGGGGTGTGCAAGTGCAATGAGAATCATGATGTTCATGGTCGTGGTGTTCACGGTCGTGCTGTTGGCCTTGCCTTGGCAGGGTGGGACTTCGTAGTAATGTGCGTGAGGCTACTCGTCAATTATTAAGAGCTGCGAGCCCATTCTGTAAGCCTGGGTCAACCAATATTAACCCACCCCCTCATTGTTATGATTATAACCACCGCCCCCCTCCCTCCCACATTCACTCCAACGCAAAACCCACAAATTTGCGTGGGCACGGTTCGCCCAGCATACCTGCCGAGATATACCATTATGGACGGTACTGTATGCGATTCCGCCTGACGGGTACATTATAAAAGGAAGCCCACATGCACGACAAGATAGGGAAGAAGAGTTAGTGTGAGTGATTGATTCAAAGACGAGCATCAAATAGCGGGGATGGCAAAGAACTGGAAGTGTCTCCGGAGCAACGTGGACTGCCCAGCACCGTAATATGCACCAGTCTGTCCACTTAGCAATGTGCAGAAATTTAACTGTTTTTAATTGCAATGCCAATGGCTATTTTGACTGAAAACTAGTGGAAAAGGAAGAACTTACCAGCATTGAGTTCTGCTGATCAACAATCCAGGCTGGAAGAGCAATTCCAAAACTCATTGCTGTCATGGATAAAAGAGGTTGATGTTAAAACAAAGGCCAGGACAAGTAAGTGCATATGAGTAGAGTCCCTGTATAAAGAGAGTTGCGCCATGCACTGACCCGAGATTTCTGGTCACGTGATTTCGTGGCGCCATTTTGTGTCTAACTTCACCGTGGTGCGTGACCGTCAGCTTGGTACGGGAATGTTGTTTATTGCCAAACAAAATGACTGGTTGTTCTGCTTTTGGTTGTTCAAACCAATCTGGGAAATATAAGATGTATAGATTTCCAAGTGATAAAGTCAGAAGACAAATTTGGGAAGCGAAAGTCAGACGAAAGAGCTGGAAAGCGATCGACTCCTCTAGACTCTGCCAGGTAGGCCCACGCCGCTTGATGATCGATGTTCAAAAGCAATTCTATCTGCTCGGTTTTTTTTTGGTTGTCTGTCCGTTGAAAACCCTTTTAAAGGGAAGTGATTTGTGTTTGTTTATAATCTTCAAGGAGCTGACCAAAAATGCATTTCCGTGGGAAGAACCCTGCTCAATTTTTTTCGGGTAGTCCTAGCGGACCGCATATTGTCATTGATTGATGAAATGTCCCGGTACAGTGACATTGCCTGGTCTGCGGTTGGGTAGTCTGCGGGCAATGTCACTGTACTTTTTCAGAGGGAATTAATTTTGATTTTATAGGGGTGGGAAACCCATGGTCCGTTTTGTTTTCAGTTGTCTGTCCGTCCATTCAAAACTTATTCCGAGGCAAGTTATTTTTTTGGTTTAAAATCTTTAGCCTTATCGGCAATCATAAAAGCAATTTTAGGGGGGCACCTGCTCAATTTTTTTGCGGGTTGTGCAGCCAAGTCGCCAGCTATGAAACATATTAATCGATCAGGCAATATCCATCAGAGTTCTGGGCAAGGGTGTAGTAATAAATGAACGTTTCAATCTTACTAGATGCCGATGACGTTTTCCTTATGTCAGAGACAGAAGCTGACTTGCAGCTTGTTAAATCATTACAATGGAAATTGAATATAAATGTCGATAAAACTAAAGTTGTACACGATAGAAATATGGCAATACCACGTACAGAATTTGTTTTAAGTGTGTTAGACTATATGTCGGCTGGAAGTCCTACACCGGAATTGCTCTCGGCACCCTTTAAAAAATATTGGATATGCCCACACTCCTTTCTAAAAGTTATTAAAATTCAGAGAACGACAGCATTGGTTTGTCTTACTTATAATGTTAGCTCTTATATGCAGTGTTGGCTTGTAATATGCATTGCCATACCACTTTTAATATCACCACACCGCCCTTTTTCACGGCAATAGCTGAGTTTTTGACAAAACAAATATCACCTGTATGTAATAATAAGACTAAATATGTGTAGTAAATTTTTTTTTAGCAGGTTTAGAATATATCACCCCATATCGCCAATGTACATGTATATCTAATCCGACACACTTAGACACAAAATGGCGTCCAAATTTGAGTTGACACAACTCTCTATATACAGGGACTCTACATATGAGGAGAAACACCATGGAGGTCTTTACTCAATATCATCAAGTCTTACCCTGTGGTCCATCTGGATTACCATGGAGCTCCAGGTTTCGCCTCGCTTCTTCATCCGTCAACCTGGCAGGAGTAAAGCATGGCGTCATTGATGCATGTGCATGAGCAAAGGCGGAAGCTCTACCAAGAGACAAACATGGGGCTTTATCAGCAAGACCTGCACCTCTGCTTAACGGATGCAGTTTGCAATGATAGTCAACGTTTTGGAAACTATGGCCAACGATATCAAAACCAGAGACAAGATATTTTTTGCAAAGGGTTAACTGAAGCTGCCTGCAGGGAAAACAAATTATTTGTACAGCTGTGCATACAGGTAGTGGACAAAATAATGGAAACACTATTGCAACGTCACAATAAGGTTTTGGGCCACCACGTGCAGCCAGTACAGCCTGCATGCGCCATGGCACAGAGTCCACCAGCATCTGGAATTCTGCAGGAGGGATGCGGCACCATTCTTCCACAAGAAAGTCAATCAACTCACACCAGTTTGATGCAGGTGGAAAACACTGTCTCAGGCATCGCTCCAAAATATTCCATAAATGCTTGATTGGGTTCAGACCTAGTGACTAGACCACGACGTGTGGATAACATCAGTGTCATGCTCATCAAACCAGTGGGCGACCACACGTATTTTGTGAATGAGGACATTGGGGGGGTGGGGGGGGTGGGTCTCCTCTTGCAGCCATGCTAGCCATAATTATAGCAACCAGGCCTGTGCAGAATTTTCATAGATGACCCTATGCATGCTGGGATGTTATTTGCTTAATTAACACATGGGCCACACCTGTGTGGAAGTCATTGCTTGATGTCCCGCTCATTTACCCAGGTATTTCCATTTTTTGTCCACTACTTGTAGCTTTAAGCAAATTTAAATGTGAAAACATGGAAGAGTACGTATGCTTGTGCTTGTTTTAAATTAGGCAGTATGGCTTACGCCTTGTAGGCCCGAGTCGCTGCCATAAATTTAACAGAGTCACCGCCTCGATCAGGATGAAGTACAAGGCTCAGTTGGCGGTAACGCTTCTTCACCTCTGCCACAGATGCATTCTGTACCAGGAAGGGGGTGAGAGACATTGAACCAAAACAGAAATGAAAACCATTTGGCAAAACAGTTTCTGGCCACCATTGGTGAGCTTTGAGCAAAGACAGCAATCTGCTCTCAAATGACAGCAATCTGCATTAAAAGGCAGCAAAGTATTTAAAATTTCTTCAAAACACAAGTTTGCAGGACATCATAATGCTATTAGTATCTTCCCGAGCATACACTCGATGGATATGGCTGCATTCAACCGAAAATAATATTCTAGGTGTTACGGATTCGTCACTTCCGTTGTTGTGGTTTTCATCCACTGTAAACATTTTTGATTCCATGCACTATTATTGTGGTCGTTTAAGGGAAATAGAGATTACTATTTTCAAAAGGTAAAAAAGTTAATGTTTTAAATGAAACCGGAACCGGACGACGACGAAGAGGAAGAGGAGGAAGAGAAGGCGGAGCGACTGAGTCGGACAAGAAGCCGAGCTGCTTCGAGGTCTGGAGCGAACGATTGGCGAACGAGGGTCACGAGTGAACTTTGGGTTTCCCGGGAAAGGGATTCCTGCGACAGAGTTGTTATCGCTGTGACAGATAAACCTGTGTGACAGGTTTTGCGGTTGATTCCGGAGAGAATCATCAGTGCCGTTATGCCACGAGAACGGGCCGTCGGCTATTTTTACCTCGCGCAGGAGTTGCGCTTCGCTCAAGGTTTTTCACTTCGCTTCAACCATTTTCACCGGATTCAGACGTTAATCTGGTGTGTGTGTGTAACGTGGCTTTTGAGTGGGAAATCTGCGGTTCGCCGAGTGGGAGCCGTGGAACGTCCACACCCGAGGGTGTGATTTCCCAGTCGCCTTGAGGGCACCTTTGGCAGCGTGACTGTGACTGTCATCCGAACAGGATTCTGGTCTCGATTAGACATCGTTCTGACGATTACTGGAGCGGATCGACTTTGGCTTGATGCCGGAATAGAGACATTGGGAATGTTCTTCTTTTCGCTCACTTGGAGCACAGTGAGTTATATTGTACAAACCTGATGGTACCATCATAGGAAATATATATTAGTTGTACAATTGATTACTATTGTTGTTGTACTGTTATTCTTGTGTGATCTTAATACAATACTTGTTTGTTGGTAACAATTGGTGTGGTTTCACCATTGATCTTTGACATACAGAATAACACATCTTTCTGCCGTGACTCCTCTCGGGGCTCGGAGGTACACCGTGACCGTGGTTTGGGGAGGAGCACGTAACACTAGGCCTCTGAGTTGCAGGCACAAATTGCAAAACCCATCAGTAAGATGTCCCAATGTCGAGTTTATACATGTGTGACGAACTAGGTTACACATGGTATAAACTTCATGATCCACGGCAAAGACTATTCGTAATGGCTTAATAATCCGGCTATTATCTGATGTGACATAACTCCTGTGACGCAAAAATGCATTTCACAACCAATCAGAAAACCATGCAGTGGCAAAGATGCATGTGCCTCCACACATCCTACTGGAGTATTCACTGAACTTGCCTTTGCTGCATTTTTTTTATTTTAAATAAAAGATTCAAAACAGAACAAGAATGACCGCACCGTGGTGACAACCTGCAACAAAATCCAGTAACAGGCCAATTGGGAACGTGCATTCAAAGCACTCTTAAAAAGATAAATGGTGCGATTGGGAAACATTTAATGAGCCATTAAAAGATGAACTCGACAACTCTCATCCACGTCAACCTCCGCCATGGTTATATCAGAGCACGAGTTGATTCATCAAATGGTCACAGATTGCTTAACCCCAATATGGAGCCGTTCAAAAATTATTTAACGCTATTTTTTTTTTCGTAATTCACGCAACGTAACCCTTGATTAATATGTAATGCTCAATTAATGCAGCATAACGCTTGATTATGTAATGTAATGCTCGATTACGCCACGCAATGCTTGATTACACAACGTAACACTTGATTACATAATGTAACACTTGATTACCGTAGATTCTGACCTACCATACTTTCTGACAGGCTTGATTAAGCCTTACGATTATTTGACATATGGTTAGATTTTTTGGCATCCCTCATCGTGAATAACACTCGACCCAAACAAGGCCAATGAAAACGTGACGCAACAAACCCGGGCAGTGTATAATTAGCAGAGGCATACAAGTGTTAGGCCAACCAGAAAACCAAGATGGTGGGCATATCATTTTGGCTCAGTGCTATGGTGTGTGGATTCAAGCAACAGATGTGGGTGTGATCCAGCAGCTGTCTGACCAATGGCTGCACATTTCAAAAATCGACCCCCAAAAATAACCCCAACAACAACAACAACATGTAGCTTTTGTAAACCTGCGACATGTTGCAGGTAAAATCATTATTATCAGACATAGCTAGTCTCAAATTTTGAAATCAACCATTTTTTTCCCAATTTATGTCATGACATGATTTACATGAAAAACGTTTTTTAAAATACTTTTAGTTTTATTAATACTCTGGGTAGAGGTTGAGCCCTAAAGCAAGAGCTCCTCCACCGCCCCTAACGGCACCCCCCCCCCCCACCCCCACCCCTCACCCCATTTCCGAGGTAAAACAGCAAAGAAATAAAATGCAAAGACATGGTAATTAGATGAGATCCACATGATCGATTCATTATTTGAAATGTTGCAAGTTCATAGAAGTCGGAACTGCTGGGGAGGCTGTTACGAAGAAAGGCAGTGAGGGTGGTGGGGGGTGGGGGGGGGGGGGTCAAAGGAGGTAAGGGAGGGTAACACAGAAAATGGGATGAGTAAATGATAGACAGGTGTTATGATGAGAGTAAAGAGAAGGAACAGAAACAGAGTTTGACAGAGCACTGACTGTGGAAGTGGACGTAGAAGAGGCACTGGTAATAGACTGCTTGGTGGTGAGCCAGACAAAATAGGATTGTTAATCAGTCGGACAGCCTTGGCTTCGACGCGATTTAGAATCACGATGACTGACAAAGAAGCACTATCCAGATCTGGGAGCAGTCTGCCATCACCCATCTAACTTCGGATTTGCAGAGGGTGAGAGGCGAGCTCTGAAGTGGAAAACAAGTTTATTGGAAGCAGATTTGAAGATATTGAGGATGTGAGGCTGCCAGGAGAGATTTCTGGAGATGATGACTGAGTAAAATAGAGGAGGACTGCTGGAGTTGAAATCTGACAATTAGAAGAGGAGTTTTGGACCGACTGAAGGAGATGAGGTTGTCAGAGCTCCAAAGGAGGATAAGATTGAGATCATGATTGACCGAGGCAACAGTTGAGAGGAGATTGTTACAAAGGACTGGGAGGTGTACTGGGATTTATAAATGGTGGAGGAGTAGAGGGTAGAATTGTCAGCAAAGTAATGGACAGGGTTGTTAGTAACTGTGAGGAGGTCATGGATGAAAATAATTGAGAGGGAAGAAAAAAATTGCAGAAATCGCAAAAAAGACAAAAGAGAAATACAAGACGAACTAGAACGGGCACTCGGTAGAGCGCATACCTTCGCCGCAGCTACTGTTCTGTACTTGGCATGGGAGTGTAGGGAACAGAACAGTGAACAGTTTGGTGCTGATTTCATGCAAATCGGATAAGAATTGACCGAGTTATGACAAACAAGATCGGGCATTGAATTCTGAACATTTTGGCATTAGTTGCATGCCAATTGGATAAAAATTGACCGCGCTATGGTAAAAATACGATTTTGACCTTTTCGTGACCTTGACCTTGACCTTTGACCCGATTGCTCCCAAAATCTAATCAAATGTGTCCCGTATAATAACCAATCATCCCACCAAATTTCATGCAATTCGGTTGAATACTTTTTGAGTTATGCGAATAACATACACACACACACACAGACATACAAATAAATACACAGCGATCAAAACATAACCTTCCGCTTTTGCGAAGGTAAATATCAACAGATATATAGTGACAACTGGGAGAAAGACAAAAGAGCAGGGGAAATAAATAAATAAAGCAGAGTTAGACAGATTGGGGATAGACAAAGAAGACTCTTTGGAATGGCTAAGAAGAGGTCAGCTCAACTGGGATGAAGAACAAATCAATATTAATGCCCAAGACCAAGGACACGACACCAATGGCTTTAAGAAGATGGCAGGACTGAGTCAGACAAGTGTAGATTGTGCACGGTAGAAACAGAAACCATGAGTCACCTCATATCAGGATGTAAAAAAAATCTCATGTCAAAATAGTTGTACACCCAAAGGCACAACAAGGTATGTAGAGTAATCCACTGGCACATCTGCAGGAATTTCAATATTTTGTAACACACAAACAGTAACACAAAACTCATGGAAACAGGAACCATGGAGATCACGGCGAGGTCACGTCTTTTCGAAGCTGTTCCATGCGCTCACGCTTTCGAAGCTAAGTAATCTTTCACAATTGTGTTTTTGTCGAGACTGTATCCATCTTTCGGTGTGTGTACCTATAGCGTGTCCCTAGGAAAATTTTCGGTGCTAATTTTTCGTACATGTATACACAATCGTCGGTTAATGCGTATCGAGTATTCTGAGGCCCAGTACTCGTTCTGAGGCCTAGTACTCGAGGCCTTGTACTCATAGGCTTAGGCTACCGTACCGTCTCTGACCTTGTGGTTTTGTTTTTCTCTCAGCGGTTCGTCGAATGCGCTGCAATTATTTTCGTTCTCTGTTTCGTCCCACTCGTTCACCCCATACCTCCTTGTTTAATATCTCTACTCAAAAAAAAAAAAAAACCCCAAAAAATATTTCCTTCTCAGGTCTTATTCGTTTAATTGTTGTTCTTATTTGTTCGTTCGTTCTTCGTTCACGTTGTTCGCGATCACGCGATCACGTGGTTAGAAATGTATAATCTCTCCCCTGAACAACTATTTTCCCTCATATATTATAACACCTTTTTCTTCTTCTCCGACAAAAGGATGCTTTCGTCTTGCTCACCAAATCTATTCATTCCAAAAAATAATAATAATACCATCTCTTACAGTTCCTTTTCTACATTCCCTAAACTCTCCAGCACTCCACCCCTCCTTCAGCGTCCTCAAACGTATTTTTGACTCGAAGGTCTCAAACTCATTTTGCAAAAAATGTTCGTTTCCCATGAATCGTACACTTTTCAAAATCCCATCTCTCTCTGACTCTCTTGAAAATCCTCTCTATCTCTTTGCTGACGACTCTACTCTCTGCCGCTCCATTCCTCATCCCTCAGATCGGCAGTCTGCAGCCTCCTCACTCTCTGCAGACCTGGACAAAATCACAGACTGGGCAAACAAATGGAACATGTCTTTCAATCCTGATAAATCTCACACTCTTACGATGTCTCTCCGAAAAGACCGACTGGACAACCCTCCCATCCACTTTCTGAATAATCCTCTCCAAGAAGTTCTGTCACTCAAGCTTTTGGGTCTCACTATTTGCCATGATCTTTCCTGGGAAAACCACATTTCAAATCTGGCCTCCAAAGCCAGTTGCCGACTGGGCATCCTCCGTCGTGCGAAGTCCTTCCTTGGCACACCTGAGCTCCTCACTACATACAAGGCTTTCATCCGCAGCTCTATGGAATACTGCTCTCCCCTCTGGTCTGGTGCTCCTGCCTCACACCTAGCTCGTCTTCACGCTGTTGAAACCAAAGCGTTCAGAATCATTGGAATCTCCCGCGAAGAAGCTAGCTCCAAGGGCCTTTCACTCACTCACCGCAGGCAGGTTGGTGGTCTTTCCGTCTTCTACCGACTCCTCTCTGGCCTTGCCCCCCCAGCTCTCTCTGGGCTCTGTCCCCCAAATATTCCTACAGGTCGCACAAGATCTGCCTGCACCCCTCTTATGGTTAAACTGCCAAAATCAAGACTTTCTGCTCACCTTCACTCCTTCATTCCTCTTTTCTCCCGCCTCTGGAACAAACTCCCTCACTCTCTTCAATCCCACTCCACCCTCCGGGTCTTTAAAACAGCTGTTCACCACCATCTCTTATCCTCCCCCATCCAAAACCTTGATCTTTTCTACCCCCGCTAATTTCTGTCCCCTTGTGTTTTATACCTCCCCCTTCCCACGCCTCCTCCCCCCGGGCCCTCTCCCTTCCACACATCTCCCTGCTCTCGGATGTTGTGTTTGTGTGCTTCCCCTTCTCTCCCCATCTTGTCTTCCGCTCCCTCTTTTTGGGTATTTTGTTTGTCTGGTTGATTTGTTTGTGAAATAAATGTTAGCTCTTTCACGAGCCTCGATTCAGTATACAAAAAAAAAAAAAAGAAGCAATCATTGAAAACAAGGACATAATGCTCACATATGACCTGATGATCCCATCTAGCGTAAACATAGAAAACAAAGCACTGCGACTGGACAAGAAAAAAAGCCATTGCTAATTGAGGTTTCAGTAGCCAGTGATTTTGGTCTAAATAACGCAGACATCAAGAAAATTACCAAATATCAAGAATGAAGTGAAAAGATCCTGAAAGCTGAAAAGAGTGCCAAAATTGGACCAGCGATTATTGGAGCAACGGCAATGACAAAGAAGAACCTCACAGAGATCCTACAAACAATCCTTGAGAACATTACCACAAACGAACTACAGTTGTAGGCTGCCCAAGGGCTCAGTGAAGATCCTGAAAATAGCCAAAACTCAGAACTCTGAGAACAAGATTGACAGAACCGTGAGGGATACCAGAATGTATGTGTTGGGGGTCAAAGAGGGTACCATTAACGCAGGTAGAGATTGATCACTCAGTGAGAAAGCTGGAAAACCAGGAGCTTATGTGAGGCTGAAAACTTGTACTCCAGATTGGTAGCTTCACTCGGAGACCTATGTGCCAAACTCACTCACAAAATGTGCTCACTTTGCCATCACATGCTCTATGATTCGTATTCTCACACAACAAGCTGGATTGTGCTGTTTACATTCAGGAGAAAAAGCAAGCGTTTATCTATCCATTTTATCATCACAGCACTAAGTGTCCTTCTAAACTTTTTGAAAACACGGCATGATTAAACTTAAATTTGTGCTGCAATTAATACTTCAAACTCGCACACAAGTCTTCAGCTTATTCATAACTTAGCGTGCAAAATTATTTTTTTCCAAAATGAAGAAAATTTCAGGGACACACACATCAGACACTGATAAAACAAAAACGACAACTACTTGCACAGAAAGGCGTTGCTGAAACACTGGACCTAGGTCTATACTTGCACAGGTTGGGATTGTGAAAGTTTCAGAACAAATCAAAAACAATCAAAAATTAATATTATTAAAAGTACTGTACGGTATCCGATTAGATATTTAAAGGTCACAATTGTTCGCACATTATTGTTGAGTCGGCCAGGGGAAGCTTATCCCAAGTCTTTGACGAACCGCCTGGCCAGGCCTGACGTTCGACTAAGGTTAGAACAGGAATTTTTGTTCAGGGTGCAGGCGATAGCTCGCCTACTCTTCATGAAAGACACCGTGGGATATGTTACGTCCAACGGGTAGCCCATTTTAACGATGTGAAACAACAGAGTGACATTTTATATCTGGATCGGGATTCAAACCCAGGCTAGAAAGCTTAGAGACTAGTGTGCGTACCTCTTGGCCATCTTTCCAGCCCATCTCTGATGAGATCTATTGAAGCAATAATTTTATGGTATGAGTAAGATTGTGGTTTGATAGCGTACTGTACCTGCTCCAGGCCGAGCACAGTATAAGGGTCATACTCTGGTTCAGACTGCAACCCTGTTGCCCTGGCGAGCAGCAGAGCCACTCCTACCCAAGCAACCAGAACCACAAATTTCCTGCAATTTCAACAGGTAGGCAAAACGAACGAGTCAGTGACACAATACGTTGAAAGGAAGTAATTTATGAATTTACTGAAAAATGGGAATGTGGACACCTCAACTGGCTTTTCCACTTCCCTCCTTGCTGTTCACTTTTCAGTTGGAACCAGAGTGTGTGGTGGTGCACGGCACGGAGAGAGGCCAGCCGTTCTCTCTCTGAGTGAGCAAGGAAAAGGAAGGATGACAGAAAAGGCAAGTAATCTTCAGAAAGAGGACATTTCAAACCAAGCACAAGTTCATAATCTTTGAAATGTATTAGCAGGCACATTCGTCAGATTAAGTTAATGTCCCCCATTTGATGGATGCTAATGAATATAAAAACGAAGAAACGATAACTTTCACATGCGTGAACACACCCCAAGCCACCTGTAAACATATTCTTCTCTCCATCAACTGAACTCACTTCTCCAATTCCCAATGAAACCGATACATTTTTGTTACCTCCACAAGTTCCCTTCCTGCTTAACCGTCAGCACTCGAGACAAATTCCAGGTACTGCTGTCTCAGGAAAAATCCCCACTTCCTTTTTGTCCTCGCTCTCCTTGTAATAATAATAATAATAATAATACATTTATTTTATATAGCGCTTTTCAAGAAGCCCAAAGACGCTTTGAGTACAAAAAAACAAGTGCAAAAAGACAAAAATCAACAGGTAAATAATAATCAAAGCAAAAGGAAGGAGAAGGAGAAGAGATAGCCAGGGGTTAAATGCTGTGGGTTAAATGTTGAATGCAGTGTTGAACAGGTGGGTCTTGAGTGATGTTTTGAATGTGGTGAGTGAGGGGGAGTCTCTGATGGTGTGAGGTAGTGAGTTCCAGAGGGTGGGAGCAGCGATGGAGAAGGCCCTGTCCCCCCAGGATCTGAATTTGGTCCGCATGGGGGGGGGGGGGGGCAGTCAGGAGGTTGGTACCAGCAGAGCGGAGGTTGCGGGTGGGAGTGTGTCTGGAGAGGAGGTCAGTCAGGTAGTCAGGGCCAGGTTATGGAGGGCTTTGTACTTACCTTCAATCGATGCCGCACAGTCTCACCTTTCACAAACTCAAGACTACTTAAAATCTACATTAATAATTATCTTTAAAACTTGCATCATATCCTCATGGTCTCTTTTTCTTGAATGTGAATGGCTTGCGTTACCTGACGTTTCCTCACGGCCTGGAGCCCCGAGCCGAAACACCAAACGCTCTCGAATGCACCTATATTCATTCTATAACATTGCAATCAAGACTGCACAGTACACACAGTGCTCAATATGTGGCCGATTCTACACAATGCTAGCACGACCGAAGAGATCAGATAAAACCCCCGTCCTGTTACATCCGATAATTTAATCACGCTACCCATTGCTGTCTCACAGTGCGCAAATTGCTCGTGTTTCTACTACAATACAGGAACTTGGACGTAGGAGGAGTTAATTTGGCTAATCATGCCTGTACACCGTATTAATTAAATATATCACTTTATTTACTTAATTTTACATGGGGGCGAGAGTGTGAGATAAGAGTGGGCAAAGCCAAGGGGACATCACCAGGGACTTCATTACAGGGTGGTGGGTGGTTCGTGTGCAGCCACCCGGCTGCTGGTTGCATCATTTTTCTGTGGGCGCGTCTGCCGCTGATGCAATGCCTCTATAACCAGTTATCTGGTGCTCATTTTGCCGACCTCGGACGGATGACAGGCTGAGTCGACCCCACCTGGCGTTAATTCAACGGGATTCGAACTCAGGACCTTAGGATCCAAAGGCCACCACCCTAACCAATAGGCCAACACCAGGTGATATTACAGGGTGAAGAATGAACAAATAGCGACAGCCCATTCACTTTTGTACAGGAAATGATCATGGACATCGCAATAACTACAAATTTATACAATCACCCATCCATACCCAATCTATTACCTACCATCTTACCGATATCCATGTAACGTTTTATCGCCAATGCTTCCAAGTAACTCACTAATTACTCCCGCCAGGGAGTAATGCATTCGATTGTGTCCGTCTGTGTGTGTGTTCTTGTGTTCGTGTGTTTGTGAACAAGATATCTGGCAAAGTTCTGAACGGATTTGGATGAAAGTTGGAGGAATGATTGCCCTTGGGATAAGGAAGAATTGATTAGTTTTTGGTGAAGCTCAGGATATTATTCCGGATACAGGTCTGCCGTCTGCCGCTGATGCAATGCCTCTCTATAACCAGTTATCTGGTGCTCATTTATCCTGGTGTGTACCCCGGTTTAGAACAGGTACACCGTATCCCTGCGCATCGTAAGAGGCGACTATGGGTTGGCGTCAGGAAGAGCACCCAGCCATAAAAACATTGCCTCAACCAGGGAACCATGATTGTCATGGGGCCCGCAAGGCTAACCCCCGCTCTAGCAGGGGAAAATGGCCTTAAAAACGATCATTCATTCATACAGGAATTTTTTTACCATTGGAAGATAGGGCTCAGCAGCGGCCACCCACGGCGGGAGTATGCGCTCTACTGAGTGGCGTTCTAGTTCCAGGTTAAACTTACCTTCTGGTCCTGTTGCTATTACCTTTCAAAACAGACCATTCCATGCAACAACTATTCTCTGAATGAAGGGCTCCTGCTTTACTACCATCTTAGCTCTCCTCATTACTCTTGAGCTATGGGGCTCCTGGTTCTAGCACTCTCCATTCAGCTCAAAAACTTTTTCTTTTTTAACAGGTCGTAAGAAGAGAGCGAACACACACACACACACACACACACACACACACACACACACACACACACACACACACACACACACACACACACACACACACACACACACACACACACACACACACACACACACACACACACTTATTTAATTAGTAGGATACTGGATTCATGGTTTAATACCCATCCCAGCATCTCACATCTCCCTATGTTAAACTGCATCTGCCAATCTTATCCATACTTTCCTGAATCCGACCTGCTCCCTCTCCAGGTGTACCTTATTTTGTATAGACAAACAACCATAGGTTAGCAAACATTACGCAGGATCGATGTACCTAACGGCCTCGACCTGAGTTGGAGTTCCTTGTAAGGAACAGGTATATGCTAATAGTAGAATCCTGGAGAATAAAAAGAGATCAGTTTAATCGTTGTGAACGACCTATTCCGATTGTCCTATATCCCATTCCACTTAAGCATCCAAACTCCCCTCGACTCCCAATCCCAGCCACATCCTTCATCCCCGAGCTAAGTGCGTCCTTCAACGTCCCATAAACGGATCTCCAGCGCGGCTCGACGTAACTCATTCCCGGCACTGGTGCGGCTCACCTCTCCTCTCGTGGGAAGGCCACAGCAGGTACGTGAACGGGAGCAGGGACAGGATGGCCACGCTGAGAGCAAAGTAGATGGACGTTCCAGCACCGGCGTCGTACTCAAACTGCTGGGCACCCATATCTGACGGGTTCGGAGAGCCGTTGCTGAATAAAACCCGAGAAGAATGAGCCACGGTCGGGGAATGACAGAAAAAATAACAATAATAAAAGGCTGAATATTAATACGTATTAGATGAGCGGCTGTTCTGTTGTTGTTAAATGTCTCATCGCTTCAAAGCGAACACTTTGGTGACTCCACTCCACTCAAAACAACACACCCGCGTCAAAAGTATATACAGTACAGTACAGTACCTTAAATAAACCTTAAATAAATAAAGAACTCTCCATCAAACCACCGTTTACACGTGTCCCCTTTCTGTTTCCGCTTCCGGTGCAATGTTTTTTTTTATTTAAAAAAAAACTCCAATCCCGCTCAAAATTTTATCATTTTTATATCTTTACCTTGTCGGCACGTAAATCGCAAGGTAAGTATGTCGAAAGGCTAATCTAGAGCTCACTGGACAAACGAGAGAACAAAATGGGAATGGAAGATGAAGAAAGCAGCATCCCCAAACGCCTAACTATAAACTTGATTACAATAATAGCGGATATGGAATGATTCGTTTATAGTATTATACATTCAGATTGAGGTTATTTTGGAGTTATGAGTTATGACTGGTCCTTTCGCACATTTACCTTTCGCCGCACTGCTTCAAAGGTATTTGTTCTTTCGTTAAATTGAGGAAATATCGATCCCTTCAAAGGCCAAGGACACGACAGAAAATAGTTACCCATCAGTAAACACGACTTTGCAGGTGAGTTTTGTACATTTATATTCTTTAAACCTTCAAGACGATCGCGTCGCTCGACTTCCGGTCGAGAAAAATTGTCCAAGTCCCCGCCCCAACCGTTTGCCTTCATGATGACAGTCTGACTTCCGGTATATAAAAATAATCTCTGTCCCCGCATTGAACTGTATATAAAACTGAAAAATTATTGACGGTGAGAATTTGTCGCCGCCAAGCGCGGTCGCCATCTTGGTAGGCCCACTCGCAGCAGGTATATTTCGATTTGTGCTGTAATTATTTCGACTGATTAATTTGAACCTCTTCTTTTTCTGTTCCAGCTCCAAACTTCCCAACAACAAAGAGATGTGGAAAGATTTCACAAGTTATGACGTTCATTCAGGATTTTCCCGAAATGAATGTGAAGACAGATTACGTTTGGCTTTGTGCTCGGGCAAATCAGTTTGGGATGATTTGTTGACATTGTAGACTAAATAATAAATCTGAACTCACTGAAAACGGTATAAATAGTCTTTCAAATAAAAACTCACTTGTGACTTGAATATGGAATGTTAATTTTGAGTTGAAAGTCAAAGTCGATTTGAACACTTTCTCCCATAACAATAACAACGTGGGTCGCAGTGAATCATTGACTGGGCTTAGAAACATGGCTGCGTGCGGTGGCGACACAATGGTGCGTGCAACGTGAATAGACATAATCATTGACTGGGCAGAGCAACATGGCTGCATGCGGTGGCGACACAATAGTGCGTGCAACGTGAATAGCCAAAATCATTGACTGGGCCGAACAACATGGCTACGTGCGGTGGCGACACAATGGTGCGTGCAACGTGAATAGACATAATCATTGACTGGGCAGAGCAACATGGCTGCATGCGGTGGCGACACAATAGTGCTGCAACGTGAATAGCCATAATCGTTCGTGTCACGTACAGTTCAATGACTGCAAATTCGGATAAATATAACTAGAGTCCCTGTATAGAGGACTCTAAATATAATCCCCCTCCCCTCGACCCACTCCACTTTATCTACATGATTTGTAAATGGTTTCCAAAGCTTTATTTCAGCATCCATCCCACCTCCCCCCCACCATTAGGAATAAGACTTCATTTACTTTTTCGTGGTTTTATCTCTTTGAATGCAGATGTTCAGACTTATCAAGTTAAAATGAAAAGCAAAAGGAAAGGAAATTTATTTTATATATCAAAGATTTAGAAAGATTTATCAAAGCCTGGTGTTGGGTTAACGGTTGAGGTGACTGGTTTCAGAGAAATATCTTGTCTTGAGTTCGAGCACGGTGCCATTAAATAACACGAGGTGGGTTGACTCAGTCTGTCATTCTTTCGAGAGAGAGAGAGAGTGTGTGTGTGTGTGTGTGTGTGTGTGTGTGTGTGTGTGTGTGTGTGTGTGTGTGTGTGTGTGTGTGTGTGTGTGTGTGTGTGTGTGTGTGTGTGTCTGTGTGTAAAAAAAATTTCAAAGGAGATTCCAGAGACTCAATGGTGCAGTGGGCTGTCACCGTGAAAGTGATGGAGGTCCTTGGTTCGAGGCCTGGGTTGAGTCTGAATATTTCACACTGGCCCCGCACAGGAATTTCATTCCTGTTTATATATATATACGTGTGGCGGACACGAAAGCTCACTGCCGTGATGGCATCATTCCGCGCACCAAGTGGGCGGCGGCCACGCCCGAGGGGTAGGCGTGGGCGGCGGCCACGCCCGAGGGGTAGGCATGGCCGCGGGATATACACCGGGCGCGCAGCCCGGAGCGCTCCAGTGCTACAGTTGAGCTATTATAATAAAGACTCTTTAAACTCACCGCGTTGTCCGCTTCCTCCTTGTTATACAAGTTGCGCGCGTAGCACCGCGCTTCATTGGTGACCCTCCGACGTTCTGGTCAGTCGTCGCTGACCACCCGAACCCGCCACAGCAATGGCAACCAACGCGGTCCAAATCAAACTCCACCGAGTTCTGGGAGATGCAAGCCGAAGTCTGGTTCCTGCAGGCAGAAGCCCAGTTCCGACTTCGAGGCATCACGGTGGACGAGACCAGGTACTGCCACGTGGTCGCCTCCCTCGGGCACGGCATGGCTGCCCGCGTCGTGTCGGTCCTAAGGAACCCACCGGCCGACGGCAGGTACGAGGCGATCAAGCGTCTCCTCCTCGCCTCGTTCGGCCTCACGGTAAACGCTCGGGCCGACCGCCTCCTGGACCTCCCCGAGCTCGGCGACACGCGACCGTCGGTCCGCATGGACCATATGCTGTCGTTGATGGGCGACGAAACCCCGAACGCTCTATTCCGGGCGTTATTTCGACGCCAGCTGCCAGCACGAGTCCGCCTCGCGTTGGCCGGTTCTGCGACGATGGAACCCTGAGCTCTCGCTGCCGAGGCCGACAGGTTCTTCACGGCTTTGGACACCCAGGCGAGTTTTGGCGCGGCCGTCGCCGCTCTCGGGGCTAACCCTGATGCTGATGCACCACACCTCGTGGATCTCGAGGCTGATGCGCACTTCGTGTCCGCCGCCACGCCCCGCCCACCACCGCCGCCGCGGAGAAAACCGCGGCCTCCGCCGCCTTCACCGCAAACCTGGTGTTTTTTCCACGCCCAGATCGGCCACAAGGCTCGGCAATGTCGCCCGCCGTGCTCATTCGGCAGGTCGGGAAACGCCCGGGCCGGCCCTCGGTAGTGGCACTGAGCGCTGGCCGTTCAAACAGCCTACTGTTCATCACGGACACCTTATCCGGGCGCCGTTACCTGTGCGACACGGGAGCGCAGGTAAGTGTCGTTCCCGCTGGTACGTCCGACAAGCAGTCCGCGGGCCGGGGCCCCGCGCTGCTTGCTGCCAACGGTACGTCCATTCGCATGTACGGAAAACGCTGCCTTTCTCTGCGGTTCGGAGGGCAGGTTTTCCGGTGGTCGTTCGTCACTGCCGACGTGCCTATGGCACTGCTTGGCGCGGACTTCCTCTGTGCCAATGGCCTGTTGGTGGACGTAAAGCACAGAAGGCTTGTCCAGGCTGAGACGTTCAGCTCGCTCGCGAGCGCGCTGCCCGCCTCGTTGAGCAGCTCCCGGAGCGGCTCATCGAGCGGCTCGTCGAACGCCTTGCTGAGCGGTTCGGTTCCGGCCAGGTTCATCTGTACGCTTCCGGCAGCGAACGAATTCACCCGCCTCCTCGCTGGTTTCCCGGCCCTCACGTGGCCCACCTTCTCGGCGGGGGCCGTCAAGCACGGGGTGGAACACCACATCCCCACCGCCGGGCCACCGGCCTGCGCCCGGGCACGCCGCCTCGAGCCGACGAAGCTCGCGGTAGCTAAAGCGGAGTTCGCTACGCTGCAGCGGCTCGGCATCGTGCGGCGCTCCAAGAGTGCTTGGGCGTCGCCGCTTCACATCGTGCCAAAGCCCGGCGGGGGATGGCGACAGTGCGGGGACTACCGGCGCCTCAACGACGCCACCACCCCCGACCGCTACCCCGTCCCCCACATTCAGGACTTCTCCGCCCGGTTGGCGGGCATGTCCTTCTTTTCGAAGGTGGACCTCATATGCGGCTACCATCAGGTCCCCGTCAGTCCGGAGGACATCCCGAAGACGGCGGTCATCACGCCATTCGGACTTTTCGAATTTCTTCGGATGCCCTTCGGTTTGAAGAATGTGGCTCAGGCGTTCCAGTGACTAATGGACAGCGTCTTGCGCGACTTGGATTTCGTCTACGTCTACCTGGACGACATCCTCGTCGCCAGCGCGTCCCGTGAAGAGCACCTACACCATCTCCGCACGCTCTTCGAACGTCTGGGCCAGCATAGCCTCATCGTGAACCCCGCCAAGTGCCGGTTCGGCGTCGCCGACATCGACTTTTTGGGGCACCGCGTCACCAGGCACGGGGCCGTCCCCCTACCGGCCAAGGTGGAGGCGGTGAAGGGGTTTCCGCGCCCCCGCACGATCAAGGGGCCCCAGGAGTTCCTGGGCATGGTAAACTTTTACCATTGGTTCCTGCCCCGCATCGCCCAGCTCCTGCGCCCCTTGCATGAGGCCCTCCGAGGGAAGCCGGGCAAAGGTGACGTTACCTGGACCGAGCAGATGGACGCGGCGTTCACGGGCGCGAAGCTCGCCTTGGCTAACGTCACCATGCTCACGCACCCGGCGCCCGATGCACCGATCGCCCTCACCACCGACGCCTCGGACTACGCGGTGGGCGCGGTGCACGAGCAATGGGTGCGTGGTGCTTGGCAACCGCTGTTGTTCTTCAGCCGGCAGCTTCGCCCGCCCGAACGCCGTTATAGTACCTTCGACCGCGAGTTGCTCGGGCTCCACCTGGCGGTCAGGCACTTCCGCCATCTGCTCGAAGGCCGTGCGTTCACGGCCTTCGTCGACCACAAGCCACTGGTCTTCGCGATGGGCAAGGTCGCCGAGCCGTGGTCGGCCCGGCAACAGCGTCACCTCTCGGCCGTGTCCGAATATACAACGGACATCCGGCACGTCGCGGGGAAGGACAACCCGGTGGTGGATTGCCTTTCCCGGGCCGTCGCCCATGCAGTCCACCTTGGCATCGACTATGCCCGGATGGCGGCGGACCAGGCCGCCGACCCCGGCGTCCAGGCCTTGTGGACCGCCGTCACGGGCCTCCGCGTCACCGAGGTGCCGTTCGACGGCGCGGGCACAGCCCTCTTGTGCAACGTCTCCCTCGGGTGGCCTCGCCCAATCGTGCCCGCGGGCTGGCAGCGCCAGGTTTTTGACGCCATCCACGGCCTGTCCCACCCGGGCACGAAGGCCTCCCAGAGGTTGGTCGCCGACAAGTTTGTCTGGCATGGCCTCCGCAAGGCCGTCCTCGGCTGGGCCAGGATGTGCCTCGCGTGACAGCGCGCGAAGGTGCACCGGCACACCCAGGCCCCATTGGCCCCGTTTACGGTGCCAGAACGTAGGTTCGACCACGTGCACGTGGACCTGGTGGGACCTCTGCCCCCCTCGCGGGGTTTCACCCATGTCCTGACAATGGTGGACCGCACCACCCGGTGGCCGGAGGCCGTGCCTTTGGCGGCGACGACGGCGGCGGACGTCGCGCAGGCGTTCATCGCCACCTGGGTTGCCCGGTTCGGCGCCCCCTCGGACATCTCGTCCGACCGCGGCCCCCAGTTCACCTCGGAGCTCTGGGGGGCAGTCGCGCGGGGGCTCGGGGTCCAACCCGCACCGAACCACGGCCTACCACCCCCAGGCCAAAGGCCTGTGCGAGCGGTTCCACCGCTCGTTGAAGGCCGCACTCCGGGCCACCCTCCGTGACGGCGGCTGGGTCGACAGGCTCCCCTGGGTCCTGCTGGGCCTCCGGACGGCGCCCAAGGATGACCTGCGCGCATCCGCGGCGGAGTTGGTCTTCGGACAACCGCTGCGGGTGCCAGGCGAGTTCCTCCCCAACCCCACGGCACCATGGTCTGCGGTGCGGGAGCGCTGCGCGCTGCAGGAGACAGCCCGGAGGTTCGCCCCGGTGCCGACGGCGCACCACGGGCACCCGCCTACACACGGCGCCCCGGAACTTCGCACCGCGGAGTACGTCTTCATCCGGCACGACGCCCACCGGACACCACTGCGGCCCCCGTACGACGGGCCTTTCCGCGTGCTGGAGACCGGGGTGAAACATTTCACCTTGGACATCGGCGGTACCCCCGACCGCGTCTCAGTGGATCGCCTCAAGCCGGCCCACCTCGACGTGGACCACCCACCGCCGGTGGCTCGGCCCCCGCGTCAGGGCCGCCCCCCTGCGGGCGGACCCCCGGCACCGCCCAGGCCCGCCAGCACGCTGCCCCCCGGTCCTGCAACCCATCCCGGGTGCAGCCGGAGGCACCCCAGCTGGCATCCCTGCACCCTGGACGCCGCCAGTCACCAGAGGGCGCTTCGGCCGGGTCATCCGTTTGCCCCGCAAACTGGCCCTCTGGGTGCGCGGGAATTCTGGGGGGGCGCGTGTGGCGGACACGAAAGCTCACTGCCGTGATGGCATCATTCCGCGCACCAAGTGGGCGGCGGCCATGCCCGAGGGGTAGGCGTGGCCACGGGATATACACCGGGCGCGCAGCCCGGAGCGCTCCAGTGCTACAGTTGAGCTCTTATAATAAAGACTCTTTAAACTCACCGCGTTGTCCGCTTCCTCCTTGTTATACAAGTTGCGCGCGTAGGACCGCGCTTCATACGTATATATATTGTTACGGTTTTTAGAACCTTCACTTGTAAATAATAAGCCTTGTAAATAATTCCCTGTAAATATCCCCATCTCCCAAAGGTCAAAGATTGCACCCTAGCTAGGCCACAAGCAACACGTAGGACACCATAGAAGCCTCTGCAGTTATCTCCTTAATATGTGTTTCAGGTAAGGATCTGTTCCCAATAGTTTGACTCTGCGTTGTATTAATCAAATAACCGAGGTACGCTTTTCCAAATCACATTCATTTTGCGGCTTTACCCTCTCCAAATTGTATTGTGCGCCTCTGCCAGACGCAGCCGCCTCAGCGCTCGTCTCAAGACGCCATTGACCACGCGATCGAGTTGGAGAAGAAGGGGGGAGGAGCGCCAGGAACGCAGGCGTGGCCCCATCAACGCGTCACGAAGGGAGGTACCGATGAACCCTCGCGACCAATCCAGGCCGAGGCGTGTTCACCGGTAGGCGGAGCGAAGCGGACGCGGCTTGATACGCGAGGCATGTAATAAAAGCGCCGCCGCGGACTACTTCGAGAGAAGAGAGAGCCAAGGAGACATCATGGCAGTTGAGCCAGAGGAGCCGCAGACGAACAAGCAGATGAGCCAGAGAGAGCCATGGAGGCGAGCGGCAGAGAGAGACACGGAGATTGACCGGCAGAGCGGCAGAGATTTCAATGACGTATGCAGGATACCAGCTTTCCCCCGCTATATAATTGTCCGGTCGCGTCCAACGACACGCTTTGCCGGGTTTTGCCTCGAGCCCAAAAGCGTGGACCAGAGCGTGAGCTTGGAGCCGGACCTCAACGCCTGCCATCTGCATGAACCTTCTCTTCCTTCCCACCACCACCTTTTCGTGTAAGTCAGTTTGTGTTGTCCTGGGCGTGTTAATTAAGAGTGTGTAAGCTTGCCCTGTGTCCTTTTACTTCCTCTACTTGCACATGCTTTTCCTTTCGTTTCCTCTTTTAGTGTAATTAATAAATCATATTTGTTCTTCCTACTCTGGTTTCCTCTCATCCGATCGCTTTCGTGATTTCCTCAATTGAGTACCGGTGGCACGATCAAAACCGGTCAGAATCGGGATTAGTCTTTTTGTTAATGGCTCGGATATCGGACTGCTAACCGCTCGGCAAACTCCATCTTGTCCGGGTCCGAGCAGGGAATTATATCCCTGCTTTGCGGAGGGATTGGCAAAGGTATTTGGGAACCCATTGACCAGTGTTACGGATTCGGCACTAATTATTATTGTTGTTATTATTATTGTGGTTCTAAGTATTGCGATTATTATTGTTTAAGGGAAATGGTTATTGTGGTTAAACGGTTAAATGCGCTCATGGTAAAAATGAGACAGGAAATCGGATCGGGAACCGGAAGACGTCGAGCGAGGAGGAAGAGGGCGTGAGGAAGGTGTGGAAAGACACGTCTGTAGAAGCTCTGTACCAATTGTGGAAGTGTAACTCAGTGTAACTTATTAATTGGCACTGGTAACTTATTAATTAAACTGGTAACGAAGCAGATACATTTTATATGCAAACTCTGTGAAAGACGAGTTTGTAAATGAGTGTCAGGAATGCGCCCGAACATGATAATCTCTTGTCCACCTGGTCACAGCCCCTGGCTGAAGCACCCCCCTATCGTTTGGTAAACGGAACTCACAACAGGAGGGGAGCGAGCTGATACCAGGACTTGGTACATGCATGACCTCGGGGCATTAGCGGAGAGGGGATTAAGTCCAGTTTGTCCATATAAACGAGAGCAAACGTGGAGTCGACAGGACTTGCTACCAAGAGCTCTGACCAACGGGAGTGGCGGAGGAACATCAGCCGAACGAGAAGGATCAGCGAAAAGAGTTAATCTCAGCCATTGAATTATGCGGTATTATTTGGTAAATGGAATGAAGTGAATAACCAGTTAATAAACCAGACCTTTTGTAAACCTGTGTCCGGTCATTGGAGTCTTGAGTCCCCCACTACAAATTCCCCTACAATTTGGAGGCACCGCTGACATCAATTGTACGAACAAGTCTTTAAAAAAAGGTGAGTGTGTCTTGTTTTGTCCAATATGATTACGAACTTGGAAATAGTTTTGTACATACATGGGGAAGGAGGTGGTTCTGGGGGTTCCGTGCGCACCGATGCCGCGATAGGTGGCGTGAGCCATCACGAATGGTACTTCGATAAACGACTGTAGCAATTTATTCGTGTTTTTTTTTTTCTAAATGATTTCTGTAAATACGTATTTTTGCGCTGGTCATTAAGGGTCTTACTGTGACCTGGGAGCAAACGGAGCAAGCGTGCACCTTGCGACCATTTGCTTCCAGGACGTGTAAGGCCGGTACACTCGTTTACACACCCGTACACGTATAAAGTACTTCTTTTTTTTTGCACTTGCTCAAAGCACTCGACTTGCTCGGCGAGCGACGGAACCGGGAAAGGGAATTATATTTATATAAATATTTTTACCTCATTCCAATTTATGGTATTGCGACAAAAAGGCTTATATCTTTGGAAGGACTGGTCGGATTTAGACAAATTAAAACTCGTTCGATCAACAAATAAATTCATGACAGACAATCCCACCTCATGCCGGTCCAGAATTACTGTGAAAGATGGCGATTGGATAAAAATTGCATACCAACACTCCCTCACTGTCCCTCATTGTCCCTCATGTCCATTCCGGCACCCTGTCTCTGCCTCCCGCTCCTTTTCCCTCCCTTTACTTCCCATTGGCGGACGTTTTGCGAGAAGCAAAGCGTTTTGCAGGACGCTTCCAGGAAATAAAACCAGTGCTGTTGTTTTTTTTTTTGACGAAATTTGCCAGATAAATAGCATGGGTGACACGACGAAATGATTGGATTTTGGTGAAGACCCAGGTGCGAATCCGGCTACGAGAATTGTTTAAAGTGATTCTTCACCATAAAGAGATCGGGTGAAAAGCGATATACATGATATTTAACATAATATACTTATTAATGTTATTATTTTAATATTATTCATATATTAAAAAAAAAAAGTGACAAAAACACGCCGATTCCATTTTTGGTTCAGGTCCGAATCCAGATCCGGCCTATCAGTGGGATACAAAACATAAACTGTTCACCAAGGCGGAGATATAATAATAATAATAATTCTGTATTATTTAGTTAACCAGTTTGTGTGAAACCTCAACCTAAATATAAAAATTGATCTGCTTGGTGTTAGTTTAAGGGCTGTTCCAAATTTATCCTGATTATGAGAGATAATTACAGGAAATGTGTACTGTTCTTGTTTGGTGATTATGAGACAAAAACAGCAGAGTGGGAATCGGCAGACAATGGAACAGCTAGCGACGAGTGTTTGTGAGTAACAACCACCCTCTGGTCGAGGCTCATAGAAGGGGTGATGCTTACTGATTCGGCACGCTTACAATAGGTGTTAATGGTGGGATGTCAGAGGTTTTGGTGTGGGTTAATGTTCACACTGTTTTGGAAAATAATGCTCGATGCAACATGATCCTAAAAAGAACCCATCCCTACATCGAAAGATCAGGAAGGGAAGGAATGGAAAATTTGTTAAGGTTTGAAATTAATCGGACAAGTGGGTCCCAAGGTATGGTCACCGTACTCGCAAGCCGTTCGCTTTGGCTCTGCGAATGGACCAAACCATTTCATGTAAATAGAGGGGGGGTTCTGTGGTCGTTCGTTTTGGCTTTGCGAATGGACCAAACCATTTCATGTAAATAGAAGGGGGGGTTCTGTGGTCGTTCGCTTTGGCTTTGCGAATGGACCAAACCATTGCATGTAAATAGAAGGGGGGTTCTGTGGTCGTTACTGCCACGTGGTTTCAAAGTTTTTGTTGTTGCTTGCACGCATGTTTTTTTTTGCAAGCACGTACGGGCAAGCACGTACGTGCGGGCACGCCCTAGTATATATAAATAGAGGTAATATTGAGTTATGGAATTAATTGCTTTCAACAATGCAAAGGGTGACAAGATATGGGATTTTAATGGGATTTTAATGGGATTTTAATGGGATTGCATTGTGATTCATTGGGATTATCCATTGGGATAATCCACAACGTTTCACTTTCGTTGTTGCAACGTTTTGCTCCAACGTTTTGTGAACATTTAAATGTTGGGTTTTGCTAACGTTTCCACAACGTCGCTACAACGTTTCACTTTCGTTGTTGCAACGTTTTGCTCCAACGTTTTGTGAACATTTAAATGTTGGGTTTTGCTAACGTTTCCACAACGTCGCTACAACGTTTCACTTTCGTTGTTGCAACGTTTTGCTCCAACGTTTTGTGAACATTTAAATGTTGGGTTTTGCTGACGTTTCCACAACGTCGCCACAACGTTTCACTATCGTTGTTGCAACGTTTTGCTCCAACGTTTTGTGAACATTTAAATGTTGGGTATTGCTAACGTTTCCACAACGTCGCTACAACGTTTTACTTTCGTTGTTGCAACGTTTTGCTCCAACGTTTTGGGGACACTCAAATATTAAATAAATCGGATAAGAATTCACGAGTTATTTAATTATGAGCGATTAATGAAGTACTTATTTAATTAATTACATTTCTTATTAAATTACAGTAATTACAGTTCCGGTAATTACAGTAATTACAGTAATCATTACTCAGGCACCTTTTGAGTAAGGAAGCTGATATTTGGACATGATACTGACCAAGTGATGTGGCTGTCAAGGAAAATATTGATTTATTGATTAATCATTTAATAAATTAACTCGTTGATTTATAAATGACTTATTTAATTAAAAGTCCTCAGAAATACATCTTCGGATGAAATACTTACAGATTGGTTATGCTATGAGCCAATTGATTAAGGAAAATATTTTGTGATGGCCATATTGGCAATTTCGTGGCCATATTCGTGGCAACTCAGTTAGTGCCACTGCACCTTTAAAATGCATCCCTGCGTTCATTTTTCGATCGATTGAGTTGAAATTTTGAACAATCGGATCTGGACTGTCGTTGTTAACGACTCTAGCATGCACTCGTCCAATCAGGATGGAGCGGTATGGTCCCCGGATTATCACTGCCCGCAGTTTTAATTAGTTTTACTTTTTCTCTTGGTCATATAATTTTGAAGACATGCATGTCATGATAGAGGAAATGTTTGTTCTGTTAAACGGAATAAATGTTGTTTATTTGTGTGGGTGTGTATTTTTGTGTATTTTGGATATATTTTCACGACTAATTCCAGTTATCGTCCTGCAAAATGTCTGCTCGTTCTTTTTCCTTTGAGTCGTAAATTCCTGTTGAACTCTCATTAAAATGCGGAATTAAGTACGCTGTGTGATGATGGAGATCCTTGATGACGAATCAGGAATAGTGAATGAGCAAACAAATATCACGGATGGTACACCGGATAGGGAAAATGTAGATGAAACCCCTTTTGCTCAGGTGCTGTGTAGCGCTGCACAAAGATCCATATGAGCGGGGCCTGGGTGCTGTGTAATTAGTACACAAAGAGCCAATTACTAGGGTGCTGAATAAACACAAAGATCCATTTTTTGGAGCTGGTTCTCCCGGTGCTGTGATTTATTCAAAGAACCAAAAAATCTTGTAAGAATTAAGATATGATTTGTCGACATTATAAATACTTTAATATATGTAACGATTTTTGTAACGATCATCCTGCAAAAGGTCTGCTCGTTCTTTTTCCTTTGAGTCGTAAATTCCTGTTGAATTCTCATTAAAATGCGGAATTAAGTACGCTGTGTGATGATGGAGATCCTTGATGACGAATCAGGAATAGTGAATGAGCAAACAAATATCACGGATGCTGCGGCTGGAGCAGTGGAAGCGATTTTTGAATTGTTCAATGATTATTCGATATTATTATGACTTATTGTCAATAGGTATACTAAGTGGCCATGAGGTAGCCTGTTGCTATGTACAGTTTTATTCTATTGTTGATTATACCACATAGCTGTGGTGATAAAGGAAATGTTCGTTTAAATAGATGATTATGATAGGACCATTACTATAAAATCATGATGATTATTATGAATGATATCATAGGGTTCAAATGCAGAATGCTGCATGAACTTGGGAAAGAACTTTCAAGCCCTATGGGATAAATTGGGTGTTACAAGCGATGGAGTTTCAAAATTTAGCATGATTGAAGGAATTTGACAGTCCCATTTCAGGAGTTTTACGAAATTTATATTGCCAAGAGATTTTGGGTACTATTAAAAGAAAAATGATGAAATATTTTTCCCAATGAACTTTAATATCTGCCATCCATTTTGGCTGTCTCACGAATGAAGGATGAGTTGCCTTTAGTGGTTGCAAAGAAAATTTGTGGAGACCAGGCAAAATGGGGAAATATGTCAGATATGACCCTAGGACAGGACGGTGATTCATCAATTAACATGAGGTACGAACCAGAGGTGACGGTCAATGGATGGACCTGTCCTGACATCATTGGGGAAAGGGCTTATGCAAGGAGTCATCCAAAATGATTAATTTGATTTATTGATGAATATTGATGAATTAATTGAAATTGAATAATTGATTGAATTATTAATTGATTGAATCTAATTGATTGAATTTAATTGAATAAATTTAACTGAATAAATTTAACGGAATAAATTGAACTGAATAAATTGAATTGAATATATTGATTGTTTGATTGATGAAAATGCGGTCTCAAGAAAGAAGCTTTGATATCTTTGCGAGATATTAACAATGTGGAGACAACCTGGGAAAATTGAGCAAGGTGGTGAGTTTATATACAGATATATATGTGCGGTTACCATTGTGTGATTTCCCCGTCAACAGAGCGGACACCTGAGGATTCACCCATTTCATACTGACCCTCCGGCTCATCTGCAAATACTGATCTGTGAGATTGGATTGTGCAAAGCCACAGCTGAGGGAGATTTTCTGGAAATCACCGTGTGAACAGGTGGAGAGATCCTTCCTGGAGGTACGAGTGAAGCTTTAGAGGAACCTGGAACAAGCTACAACGCATCCAACGTTACTTTGATAAAAGGCGGAACAAACTCCAGTAGATTTTATTTATAGGACATATAGTACAGGTGTGTACAGGTGCATTCCAAAGCGCAGATCCTAGTAATCTACCTGGTACATTGAGGGAATATTGAGTGGTATTCACATACAGGCAAAATGGGAAATGGAGTCTGCAAGGGCAAACAAGGTCAGCTAGACTTGTCCCAAAGAGGCGCTTGCGTCAACCACATGTATCAGCAATATGGTCCACATTCACTTAAAGATTTGGAATCTTGGCATGAATGGACAAAAGGGAGAAAGAAGGAATTCCCCAAGGATGGCACGTTTGACAGGAACACATTGGAAACACAGAGAAGAATTAGAAGCAAGAGACAGACAGAAGTTGAAGGTGGATTGGAAACCATTTTATTACTGGGACATCGAGTCTAGAGACAGGGAGACCAAAACGAAAATGGGGGGTGTGAAGAAAGAAATGAAGCAGATACAACATAGGTTGGAAAAGGTATCCACCCAAATGCCTCTTGAAGTTAGCAATGGAAAGCGATCCCAGTTCAGATTGTACCCAGACGCAAGGTCATATGAGATAAATGAAATAGAAGAGGAAACTCCTCCACCCTATCGGCGAAATAGTGTATATCAGCCACAGGAAGTACAGGTACCTGTACCTCTACCTGCCGAAGGGCCAGTACAGAGTGAAACGATTGGCTCTAGCCGACAGAAGACAGGTGAAAGCAGTGCCCCAGTTGAGGTGACTACCCCAGAGGGTGCAACTGGAGGACAGGAACCGACTCAAAGTGGGCAAGCAATACAACCAGCTGCAACAACTTCAACATACGTCCCATACCACCATACAAGGAGTAAGGGTTCTGTGATGAATGCCAATCTATCCAACGATCAATATGATCTGCCAATGAACATTCAAAACTTGACTCTCCCACAGGGAGGTTTTGAACAATGTGGCGTTATGAATTTCCCGCAACGGCAATTTCCAGGGGCAAATGAGGAACGCCCAGATTTGATGTATAGACCTTGGCAAATACACCAATTGAAGGCATTACAGAGCGATATGCCATCAATCAAAACAGATCCACTTCAATTCGCAGAAGAGCTACGATTGATTGTGGAAACGCAATTGCCGACTATAAGAGACATAGAAATACTCTTAAAGTGGGTAATTCCTAATACCACCACTTTGAAGACATTAATGAGTGAGGCAAACTGGGTACATGCAGTAAATGGAGAATTAGACATACCCACGGAGACTAAAATGACACAGATAAATAAATTAATAGAGGCCATACAAAAATTGCCGCCCGTGACTGATTGGAATAAAGTGGTTACGTGCAAACAGAAAACAGGAGAGGATGCTAGTGATTATTTAGACAGATTGCGAGATGTTTTTCGACTATATTCGGGAATAGACCGGGCACAAATCGACAATGCCCTAAAACCCCTTTTTATTAATGGTCTGTTGCCGAAATTGAAGAGTGAAGTGGAAAGACAGTGTATTGCTTGGGAAGGCAAGCCGATGCAAGAAATATTGAATTATGCTTTGCATCATCAGCGAATTCAAGCCAGGAACAGTGCTATAAATGCCGAAAAATTGATGCAACTACAGACACAAGCCCTGATGACTACGAACCAACGCAATAGGTTTTCTATGCAACAACGTAACAATGCAACAGACAACAACTATGAATCAGGAGATAACCAGAGGTCAGAATGGCAACCCAAAGACCCAGACATGCAGCCCAGAAAGACAAGTCAACAAGTGGACAGAGCAGGTAACGACAGAAGCCGGTGCTTCAACTGTGGAGAGATGGGACACTGGATAAGGAGATGCCCATATCTGAGCAGAAGACAATTTCGACAGGGAAACCAAGGACAAAGAAACCAAGGACAAAGAAACCAAGATCAAGGGTACCAGTGCTGACCGATACCTCAGACAATGATTAGGCCTTCATTGCGACAAATCCCAAATGACGATTGGCCTCAACAAATTAGATTACTGGACAAACATGAATAACTGTCGATGATTCTTGGGTCTGAAAAGTTTTCGGAGCAAGAATTATTCATTTTTTCTTTTGCTTGTAAGCAAATTGATAATTAATTGATCAAATGCCGAAATTGGATCTTTTATGTTGGGCACACAATTTTAAATTTACAAAGTTGGAACAATTGCTTTGCAAATTTTAAACCAAGGGACAAGGGTCACGTGATGATCAGGTGGGAATTTCGGACTATTGTTCCACACGATTGATAAGTCAGTGGTCGACTAACATGTAAATGGGTGTGTAGTCAAATTTGGATAAATTATTGTGGGAACTGAAAGGGTAATTTCAATGTGACATCATAGGGGTTTTCTAAGAATAAGCTTTTGGTCCATTTGTGTATTAGCATTTCTAAAATTGAAGGACAAATTTTATGAAATTGAAATAAAATTGACACCCATCTTGATCTGTAAATAATAGTTCCAACGCAAACAAATACGCATAATGCATGTGTGTGTGTATTTTTTGTGTGTCAATGTTAGTGTTTTTTATTGTTTTGTGTATCAATCTTACAAGATTGTTGACACCGACAGTGTGCCTGTCTGGAAATGGATAGTTTTATGTGGATGGGATTGAATATGCAGAGAATCCGTAAAATAAAATTTGATTATGAACATTATCTCTTTTGTCAAGGGAGATGGAATATAAAGATTTGATGTGCTGGGTTATGAGCAGCCATTAATTAAATAGTAAAATTGTGAGTAATTTGGGGATTCCATTTTTGATAGAATTTATATGAGAATAATAGCTATTTATGGATATGAGCTTCATAAAAAGAAATGAGGGAGTACAAAATTATCCAAATTTGGGAGAGGTCTTACACTGACTTCCCAGAATACTCTGCTCATGGATTTATATATATATATATAAACTTGAATTTTATCAGCATATAAATTGTGCTGCATGTATGGATGTGTATTAGGCATAGATGATATGGGAAAATAGTAAAGAAAATCTTGCTGATTTGAACTATTGTGAGTTTTAAAACGGAATGCATTGTGCATCTTAAACCAAGGGGCAGACATGAACGCGCTGTTACGTTATTTATACTCAGAACGCGCTGTTACGTGTACCTGCAACATATTTGTTAATCTCGCACACCTATATTGGCATACTGGTGTCAGTAGTACTCACTGGGTGCATAGAAATGGATGAGCAACAGTTAAGGGGGTGTAAAAAAAAAAACACTTACTTGGATATTTTCTACAAAAGTAGGGGTTTCAATAAGTGGTACCATACACATGGGATTCATCAAATTAAGTTTTGGAGTTCAAACAAAGTCACTGGTTAACAGATGGGAATGGATAGTAAATAAATTCTTCGATGCTGGGTAAATGAAGTGAGATATTACAAAGACTTATTAGAGCTATTGTTCTTCCTTGCAGCAGTGGGAGAAAATTTAGATCCAACATAATGAATCTATAAATGAATGTGATAGGGATAATATCCTCAATTTGTACTAATTATTTGATTGTGGGTAAAGGAATTAATTATCGTAGTGGATTGTTAACAAGCAGCCTGAAATGTCCTGAGAGTGTGCATCCATGTAATCAGAAATCCCAGATTTGTTTTTTACAAACAACATTTTGGTAGAGATCTTATGTGGACGAATACTTGCTTGGTAGATAAAACGGTACTGCATGTTGGCAGCCACTTCAGTGGCCATTCAGGCCGAACAAATGGAAAAAAAACTGTAATTGAATATGTAATTTACAGATGAGTATTTGGGAAGTAAAAAGGGAATTTATTGATTTGGGAGACATTTTTCGAAGGTTTATTAAAGTGTTGCAATATGACATTTGGCAAGGAAAATTATTGGATGGGAAAATTAGATCTGTTTATAAAATGAGTTTGTTGACCCATTGAAGTTAATTCTTTGAATTGTTGTTTAATTAGCATTTTGAGTTCAAATTGGAAATAGTTTGGTAGAGCTTTGGTTAAAACCTTTGGTTGCAGTGTTTTGGAACAAATTGATAAACCGTAGGAGGTTGATAAGAATATAAACAAATATGGACCTAAAATAGAAAGATTGTTATGATGATATGAATAAATACTGAGATTAAAAGATTAAATCAAGTGATGTTGCAAATGAAACAGTAGAATTAAGATAATGGCATAACGACAATGTTATGAGTTGTGTCAATTACAATATCAGTGAACTCATATCACCACGAGTGACACACTGTTAGGAAAAAGAGGGAAAAGAAAAAGTGGAGAGGAATTATGGTAATAATACATTATGTTTAATTTGTTGGTTTGGAAAAATTGTTGTTGGGAATTAGGTATTCCCGTTTGTGATTGTAATCATATACAATGCTATTCTTAGTTTAGTAATAAAATACATACCTGATTGAATATTATTTGTGTGACGCATATAAATGAATATAACTTTTGTGTTAAGGAAAAACAACAAATTGTTGAATGTGAAACTGTCGGAAGATATACATGATTATGCTGATTTCATGGTAAGATGTACCCTATCTGATCCAGTGTGTGCGGAAAGCAGATTCAGATGTGACTGAGCATAAGGATAAGACGAGATCACATTTTGGAGGGATTGCTAACGGAATTGGGAAGAAGTTCGAGAAAGAAAATTTGTGGCTAAAAAAATGAAGTTAATCGTGGCATACACCCTCTTTCTCAAAGAATGATGAAGACATTCTCCCGTGTAACTTGGAGATGAATGCTTACCTTCACCAAGGAAATTTATGTGACCATTTGCCTGGATCACACTGCAACATATGAAAGAAAGGCGATCACTTACTCTTGTTCGAAGGCTTCGAACATTCACCACATCAGAAGTTGCAGGACAACGACATTTTACCTGCAACCTCTGTGAAATGCGGGGACATATGTTATTACTTCACCAACGTCCGGGGAACCAGCATGGAGCTGCAAAAAACGGCTGTGCCCTTGTCACAACAGCTGTGCACGATTCTGCTGGTTGCTCCTGGTAAGGACCATGAATGACCGGAACACCATGGTCCCAACATCATTGTGGATGCATCCGGCATCCCTGTTCCACATCTTGCTGGCCAATCAACGTCACACCAATACTTGCTGCCCACTCACAATGAGGGAGGAGGCAAGTCGACTACAACTGGGTGAAGGCCTTGTTCAGGAATTACTATGGTTTACAGCAAAAAGTGGCAAGAATGCTACAAGGAGAGCAGGGTCAGTCTATGACTCCGCAATGTTACCACAACAGCGAAATCCTACACGAAGTAGTGCAGGAGCTATGAAGACATTAGGAGAAAATGTTTCATACCAGGATTCAAACACAAGTGATCAGCCCTTCCTTTCAAACAAAGTCAACATTTGTGTGGAGGCAAACGTTTTTTGCCAGATGGTGCAGATGCTTTACAAAACTTGAAAATGAAGTGAAATTGTTGTATCTTGGTGATGGTGAAGTGTTGTTTTGAAAATATATTTGTGATGCAAATGCAATAGATTGAACGATATGGAAGGAGTAAATGACCAACGAAATGTTTTGTGATTCTTGCAGGATGACGGTGTATGCCCAAGGGAATTTGATTACCAAAGTGATTGATTATTTACTTATACTTGTAATGATGTTTACTTGTAGTGATTGATTGTTTACTTATATTGATGTTTAGATTAATGGTTAATATAAACAAAAACAAAAAGATGAGGGAATTGTGGAAGTGTAACTCAGTGTAACTTATTAATTGGCACTGGTAACTTATTAATTAAACTGGTAACGAAGCAGATACATTTTACATGCAAACTCTGTGAAAGACGAGTTTGTAAATGAGTGTCAGGAATGCGCCAGAACATGATAATCTCTTGTCCACCTGGTCACAGCTCCTGGCTGAAGCACCCCCCTATCGTTTGGTAAACGGAACTCACAACAGGGGGGGAGCGAGCTGATACCAGGACTTGGTACATGCATGACCTCGGGGCATTAGCGGAGAGGGGATTAAGTCCAGTTTGTCCATATAAACGAGAGCAAACGTGGAGTCGACAGGACTTGCTACCAAGAGCTCTGACCAACGGGAGTGGCGGAGGAACATCAGCCGAACGAGAAGGATCAGCGAAAAGAGTTAATCTCAGCCATTGAATTATGCGGTATTATTTGGTAAATGGAATGAAGTGAATAACCAGTTAATAAACCAGACCTTTTGTAAACCTGTGTCCGGTCATTGGAGTCTTGAGTCCCCCACTACAAATTCCCCTACACTAGCGTGGTCGAGCGTACATCGCGAGTGAACTTTGAGTTCTTGAAAGGAATCTCGAGCGATTGGTGTTATCGCTGGAATAGTGAAAAAGCCTGCGGAGTCAGGAACAGGCGTGAGATTCCAAAGAATCCTCGCCTAGAGGCTGTGGCTCGAGTAAGAGCCGTCCGCCATTTTGCCTCGCGCGCTGCGTTCACCGAAAAAGGTTTTGGTACGCGCCAACTTTTCTCACCCTCCGGCCGTCTGCCGGGGATGTGTGTGTGCGACAGCGGCGTTTGAAGAATACGATGCGGTTCGCTGGTTGACCGGTGAATGTGCACGTCTGGATCGTGTCTTTGGGATTTCTCTTTCCACCGCCAGTTTGCTGTTGGTTGGGGACCACGTGACGGTCCCCGCCGTGCCTACACCTCCTTACTCGCCCCATCACCTCTTCGCCTCATCCCCTCGGAGTTATAGAGACATTGAGGAGTGTTCGGTTCCATTCACTGGGAGAGCAGTGAGTTTATATTACTTAACAAGATGGTACCATCTTAAGAGATTGATTGTATGGTTGATTGCCACCATTGTTGTACGGTTCCTCTTGTGTGCTTTTTAATATATTATTTGTTCGTTGACAACCATTGGTGTGGTTTAATTATTGATTTGATTGTTTCATTTGATGGTTTCATTGGTGGTTTCATTATAGATTGATTTCAACAAAGAATAACATATCTTTCTGCCGGGGGTCCTCACGGGGTTCGGAGGTTTACCGCGACCAGGGGATAGGGGAGGACCCCGTAACAGAAATTGGGGGCTCGTCCAATTGAAACTTGTGGGCTCGAAATTGGGTCTTCGTCCGGGATATAAAATTCCCTAAATTTAGTCCGGGAAAGAATTCCCTAACATTCCCAGAATTCCCAAATTTGGAACTTTTCCAACATTCTCAAATTTTTCCAAAAACAAAACAATTTTTTTTTTTGGGAGATTTCTTGTGTGAAGGTTAACAGGTGTTAACAATAGTCACCATGGAGTTTGACGCAGGGAAGTTTGCAGCGACCCCTAGTGAGGCACAGTTCAGAGCATTATTAAGATCGGAACTCTTTAAATTGGCCAAACATTTTAGCTTGGAGGTCCGAAGTGATATGAAGAAGGCAGAGATGCAGACAGTGGTGATACAATCTCTGGTGGGATTAGGAACATGGACAGAGGTAGCCTTGGATTGGTTACCGGAGGAACAAGAAGATGTGGAGCTCCGGAAACTGGAGATGCAATTGCAGAGCCAGGAAAGGGTAGAAAAGGAAAAAGCAGAGGAAAGGAGAGTTGAAAGAGAACTCCAGGAAAGGTTAGAAAGGATGAAAGCAGAGGAAAGGAGAGTTGCAAGGGAACTCGAAGCAGAGGAGAAAAAAGCGGAAAGGGAGTTAAAGGCACACGAAATGGCGCTTCAGCAGGAAATTAAAGCCAAGGAGCTGGATTTAATGAGAGAACGAGGAGAGGTACCATCCATGCCGACTGGTTCGACAACTAGTCAGAACACCTGGGATGTTGGCAGACATGTGAGGCTGGTTCCACTCTTCAATGAAAAGGAGGTAGCCAAGTTTTTTTTACACTTTGAGAAAGTGGCTCGAATGCTAAACTGGCTGGAGGAGTCCTGGACCATATTAGTGCAAAGTGTTCTGGTGGGTAAAGCTCAAGATATTTATTCGGCTTTACCGATTGACCAATGTGCAGATTATGAGATAGTGAAGAAAACCATTCTCAAAGTCTATGAATTGGTTCCTGAACCTTACCGGCAAAAATTCCGGAATGCCAGGAAGAGGGAGAGTGAGACCCATGTGGAGTTTGCCAGGATGCAAGAAACCATGTTTGATCGGTGGTGTGATTCAAAAGGAGTTGGGAAAGACTTCGAACTACTGCGACAATTGATCCTCGTGGAGGAATTCCAACAGTGTGTCCATGAGGACATTAAAGTTCATCTGGAGGAAAGGAAAGTACCAAAGCTGTATGAGGCAGCAGCCATAGCTGATGACTATGCCTTAACCCACAGGATGGGGTTCCACAAACCTAACTTCTCGCCGAGACCTAGCCAGGGGAGCTATGGTACATCAGGAGCAGAGAACGAAAATTCATGAGGGCGGCCTCGAGATGAATATGAGGACCACTCTGATACCACGACTTCTAGGAATCCGAAGACCGCAGTTCCAAGGCAGACTTACCCTACGGGGGGCTCGAGACAAACCACGAGGTTCTCCTCCGGGCCTACTTGCGCTTTTTGCCATAAACCTGGACATTTGATGTCCCACTGTTATGCGCTGGGAAAGGAAAATCAGGAGCGGAGTTCGACTAGTACCACCCCGAATGCAAATGCAAATGTGAGTAATCGCTCTCAAGAGGGTTACCAACCATTTATTTCAGAGGGGTTTGTGTCACTGGATGGAGCCTCGACTAACCGGAGACCTGTTAGGGTATTGAGGGACACCAGAGCACATCAATCTTTAATGCTTGAAGGCATCTTGCCATTGTCAGAAGAGACGGCAACTGGTGATAGTGTTCGTTTACAGGGGATTGGTGGCTGTGTTAGAGCTCCACTTCATGCCATCCATGTGGAGTCCGATGTGGTGTCAGGACCGGTCACCGTAGGTTTACAAGCCACTCTTCCTGTTGAGGGAGTATCTGTTGTTATCGGGAACGATTTGGCCAGTGGGTCAAGACTATGGTAACCCGATGGTTGTTAAAAAGCCCAGTAAGGAAAATAACACCACCCCAGTTAGGGGGGGCAACAAATTTAGCAAGTTATTTGTAGGTGGACTGAACCTCAAAACAAAGGAAGATGTTCTGGAGTCTGCCTTCAGCAAATATGGACCCCTTCTGGAAGTGCTGCTGATAAAAGACAGGGAGACACAAAAGTCAAGAGGGTTTGGCTTTGTCACGTTTGAAAACTCAAAGAACGCCAGAGATGCAGAGAAGGATCTGAATAGCAAGGAGTTGGAGGGTCGGACCATAACAGTAGGGAAGGCATTTCATCGGTGTCGTGGGGGCTACAGAAGAGGACCACAGAGTAGTAGTTTTGGTGGTGGCCGCAATCGATATTATTATGGAGGCTCCCAGAGTTGCGGCAGCTCCCGAAGGAAGGATTGTCAGAATAGTGGCCGAGAAGGAGACCGCTATTCGTGTGACTACAGTGACAAGCGGTCCCACCGGAATTATTATGAAAGTTCAGAAAAGTTGAAGCACTGAATGCTGCGGAGTCGCCAAGCCAAAATTCCGAAACGGATTAACCATGAACGCCACATTCCTAAAGGCGTCCATGTAGTGAACTTCCCTACACAGATTAACCGTGAACTCCACGTTCCTAAAGGCGTCCATGTAGTGAACTTTCCTGCATGGACTAACCGTGAACTCCACGTTCCTAAAGGCGTCCATGTAGTGAATGCTTCCAGGCCTCACCACCCAACCACCATGGAACCTGGCTTTCAGCTCGGCCTCCCAGGGAAAAGTGCTGTAGACTTGCTTGACTTTGGATTTTGATCACCACCCCTTAACCTTCATTCAAAAGAAACTAAAAGAAAAAATCAGAGGGTGCTGAGATGGAGTTTGGCTTTGCGGGGGTTCAACGGGGAAATTGAACATGTAAAGGGCAGGGACAATGTCGTTGTTGATGCTTTGTCCAAAGTGAATTAACTTTGGACATCTCTGTGGGTTGTGCGAAATTTTGTTGCTTTATTTTTGAGATGTGATAATTGTTGCTCACGGGAATTGGTGATTTGGGTTGTGAGTTTTTTTTTGTTTGTTCAAAGAGTTTGCCTGCAAAGAAAGTTTTTGCGGTGTTCAAACTTTCTTTCTTGAGGGGGGGAAGTGTTACGGATTCGGCACTAATTATTATTGTTGTTATTATTATTGTGGTTCTAAGTATTGCGATTATTATTGTTTAAGGGAAATGGTTATTGTGGTTAAAGGGTTAAAAGCGCTCATGGTAAAAATGAGACTAAATCGGATCGGGAACCGGAAGACGTCGAGCGAGGAGGAAGAGGGCGTGAGGAAGGTGTGGAAAGACGTGTCTGTAGAAGCTCCGTACCTAGCATGGTCGAGCGTACATCGCGAGTGAACTTTGAGTCCTTGAAAGGAATCTCGAGCGATTGGTGTTATCGCTGGAATAGTGAAAAAGCCTGCGAAGTCAGGAACAGGCGTGAGATTCCAAAGAATCCTCGCCTAGAGGCTGTGGCTCGAGTAAGAGCCGTCCGCCATTTTGCCTCGCGCGCTGCGTTCACCGAAAAAGGTTTTGGTACGCGCCAACTTTTCTCACCCTCCGGCCGTCTGCCGGGGATGTGTGTGTGCGACAGCGGCGTTTGAAGAATACGATGCGGTTTGCTGGTTGACCGGTGAATGTGCACGTCTGGATCGTGTCTTTGGGATTTCTCTTTCCACCACCAGTTTGCTGTTGGTTGGGGACCACGTGACGGTCCCCGCCGTGCCTACACCTCCTTACTCGCCCCATCACCTCTTCGCCTCATCCCCTCGGAGTTATAGAGACATTGAGGAGTGTTCGGTTCCATTCACTGGGAGAGCAGTGAGTTTATATTACTTAACAAGATGGTACCATCTTAAGAGATTGATTGTATGGTTGATTGCCACCATTGTTGTACTATTCTTCTTGTGTGCTTTTTAATATATTATTTGTTCGTTGACAACCATTGGTGTGGTTTAATTATTGATTTGATTGTTTCATTTGATGGTTTCATTGGAATCCCTCACGGGGTTCGGAGGTTTACCGCGACCAGGGGATAGGGGAGGACCCCGTAACAGAAATTGGGGGCTCGTCCAATTGAAACTTGTGGGCTCGAAATTGGGTCTTCGTCCGGGATATAAAATTCCCTAAATTTAGTCCGGGAAAGAATTCCCTAACATTCCCAGAATTCCCAAATTTGGAACTTTTCCAACATTCTCAAATTTTTCCAAAAACAAAACAATTTTTTTTTTTGGGAGATTTCTTGTGTGAAGGTTAACAGGTGTTAACAATAGTCACCATGGAGTTTGACGCAGGGAAGTTTGCAGCGACCCCTAGTGAGGCACAGTTCAGAGCATTATTAAGATCGGAACTCTTTAAATTGGCCAAACATTTTAGCTTGGAGGTCCGAAGTGATATGAAGAAGGCAGAGATGCAGACAGTGGTGATACAATCTCTGGTGGGATTAGGAACATGGACAGAGGTAGCCTTGGATTGGTTACCGGAGGAACAAGAAGATGTGGAGCTCCGGAAACTGGAGATGCAATTGCAGAGCCAGGAAAGGGTAGAAAAGGAAAAAGCAGAGGAAAGGAGAGTTGAAAGAGAACTCCAGGAAAGGTTAGAAAGGATGAAAGCAGAGGAAAGGAGAGTTGCAAGGGAACTCGAAGCAGAGGAGAAAAAAGCGGAAAGGGAGTTAAAGGCACACGAAATGGCGCTTCAGCAGGAAATTAAAGCCAAGGAGCTGGATTTAATGAGAGAACGAGGAGAGGTACCATCCATGCCGACTGGTTCGACAACTAGTCAGAACACCTGGGATGTTGGCAGACATGTGAGGCTGGTTCCACTCTTCAATGAAAAGGAGGTAGCCAAGTTTTTTTTACACTTTGAGAAAGTGGCTCGAATGCTAAACTGGCTGGAGGAGTCCTGGACCATATTAGTGCAAAGTGTTCTGGTGGGTAAAGCTCAAGATATTTATTCGGCTTTACCGATTGACCAATGTGCAGATTATGAGATAGTGAAGAAAACCATTCTCAAAGTCTATGAATTGGTTCCTGAACCTTACCGGCAAAAATTCCGGAATGCCAGGAAGAGGGAGAGTGAGACCCATGTGGAGTTTGCCAGGATGCAAGAAACCATGTTTGATCGGTGGTGTGATTCAAAAGGAGTTGGGAAAGACTTCGAACTACTGCGACAATTGATCCTCGTGGAGGAATTCCAACAGTGTGTCCACGAGGACATTAAAGTTCATCTGGAGGAAAGGAAAGTACCAAAGCTGTATGAGGCAGCAGCCATAGCTGATGACTATGCCTTAACCCACAGGATGGGGTTCCACAAACCTAACTTCTCGCCGAGACCTAGCCAGGGGAGCTATGGTACATCAGGAGCAGAGAACGAAAATTCATGAGGGCGGCCTCGAGATGAATATGAGGACCACTCTGATACCACGACTTCTAGGAATCCGAAGACCGCAGTTCCAAGGCAGACTTACCCTACGGGGGGCTCGAGACAAACCACGAGGTTCTCCTCCGGGCCTACTTGCGCTTTTTGCCATAAACCTGGACATTTGATGTCCCACTGTTATGCGCTGGGAAAGGAAAATCAGGAGCGGAGTTCGACTAGTACCACCCCGAATGCAAATGCAAATGTGAGTAATCGCTCTCAAGAGGGTTACCAACCATTTATTTCAGAGGGGTTTGTGTCACTGGATGGAGCCTCGACTAACCGGAGACCTGTTAGGGTATTGAGGGACACCAGAGCACATCAATCTTTAATGCTTGAAGGCATCTTGCCATTGTCAGAAGAGACGGCAACTGGTGATAGTGTTCGTTTACAGGGGATTGGTGGCTGTGTTAGAGCTCCACTTCATGCCATCCATGTGGAGTCCGATGTGGTGTCAGGACCGGTCACCGTAGGTTTACAAGCCACTCTTCCTGTTGAGGGAGTATCTGTTGTTATCGGGAACGATTTGGCCAGTGGGTCAAGACTATGGTAACCCGATGGTTGTTAAAAAGCCCAGTAAGGAAAATAACACCACCCCAGTTAGGGAGGGCAACAAATTTAGCAAGTTATTTGTAGGTGGACTGAACCTCAAAACAAAGGAAGATGTTCTGGAGTCTGCCTTCAGCAAATATGGACCCCTTCTGGAAGTGCTGCTGATAAAAGACAGGGAGACACAAAAGTCAAGAGGGTTTGGCTTTGTCACGTTTGAAAACTCAAAGAACGCCAGAGATGCAGAGAAGGATCTGAATAGCAAGGAGTTGGAGGGTCGGACCATAACAGTAGGGAAGGCATTTCATCGGTGTCGTGGGGGCTACAGAAGAGGACCACAGAGTAGTAGTTTTGGTGGTGGCCGCAATCGATATTATTATGGAGGCTCCCAGAGTTACGGCAGCTCCCGAAGGAAGGATTGTCAGAATAGTGGCCGAGAAGGAGACCGCTATTCGTGTGACTACAGTGACAAGCGGTCCCACCGGAATTATTATGAAAGTTCAGAAAAGTTGAAGCACTGAATGCTGCGGAGTCGCCAAGCCAAAATTCCGAAACGGATTAACCATGAACGCCACATTCCTAAAGGCGTCCATGTAGTGAACTTCCCTACACAGATTAACCGTGAACTCCACGTTCCTAAAGGCGTCCATGTAGTGAACTTTCCTGCATGGACTAACCGTGAACTCCACGTTCCTAAAGGCGTCCATGTAGTGAATGCTTCCAGGCCTCACCACCCAACCACCATGGAACCTGGCTTTCAGCTCGGCCTCCCAGGGAAAAGTGCTGTAGACTTGCTTGACTTTGGATTTTGATCACCACCCCTTAACCTTCATTCAAAAGAAACTAAAAGAAAAAATCAGAGGGTGCTGAGATGGAGTTTGGCTTTGCGGGGGTTCAACGGGGAAATTGAACATGTAAAGGGCAGGGACAATGTCGTTGTTGATGCTTTGTCCAAAGTGAATTAACTTTGGACATCTCTGTGGGTTGTGCGAAATTTTGTTGCTTTATTTTTGAGATGTGATAATTGTTGCTCACGGGAATTGGTGATTTGGGTTGTGAGTTTTTTTTTGTTTGTTCAAAGAGTTTGCCTGCAAAGAAAGTTTTTGCGGTGTTCAAACTTTCTTTCTTGAGGGGGGGAAGTGTTACGGATTCGGCACTAATTATTATTGTTGTTATTATTATTGTGGTTCTAAGTATTGCGATTATTATTGTTTAAGGGAAATGGTTATTGTGGTTAAAGGGTTAAAAGCGCTCATGGTAAAAATGAGACAGTAAATCGGATCGGGAACCGGAAGACGTCGAGCGAGGAGGAAGAGGGCGTGAGGAAGGTGTGGAAAGACGTGTCTGTAGAAGCTCCGTACCTAGCATGGTCGAGCGTACATCGCGAGTGAACTTTGAGTCCTTGAAAGGAATCTCGAGCGATTGGTGTTGTGGAAGTGTAATTCAGTGTAACTTATTAATTGGCACTGGTAACTTATTGGTTGACCTAGTAACAAAGCAGATGCATTTTACATGCAAACTCTGTGGGGGACGGGTTTGTAAATGAGTTAGGAATGTGCACGAACATGATGGTCTCTTGATACACCTGGTCACAGCCCCAGGCTGGAGCACCCCCCTATTGTTTGATAAATGGAACTCACAGCAGGGGGGGGCTAGCTGGCGCCAGGAAGGCGACCGGTGACGTCGGCAGAGAGGAGATTACGAGTTCAGCGGACAGAGGATTAAGTCGAGTTGGTCCATATAAGCGAGAGCTGCGGCTGGAGTCGGGAGGACTTGCTGCGAGGAGCTCTGACGAACGGGACCATGGCGGAGGAACATCAGCCGAACGAAAAGGACCATGGAAAAGAGTTAATCTCAGCCATTGAATAATGCGGTATTATTTGGTAAATGGAATCAAGTGAATAACCAGTTAATAAAGTTGTGACCTTTTGTAAAACCTGTTTCCGACCATTGGCGTCTTGAGTCTCACCCTCCACTTCCGCGACAATATGGAGGCACCGCTGAAATTTCGAGTGGACGTCGCCAAGGTGAGCATGTAAGCATGACGTCTTGGGGATCTGTCCATTATGAAATATGAATTCTGAAGATGGAGGATTTGGTGTGTGGGACTTGCATTCCGTAGGTAATCCAAGGAGTGTAAAAGTATTTTTGTCACGACCGTCCAAGGTAAAAGTCACGGATGGAACGGTTTAAATGATTCTATTATTCGTGTGCTTGCATATGCGTACGGTATACGCTGGGTGTTAAGAGCCTTACTCTGGTCTGCGGGCAAGTCGGCTCATGAAGTGCACCATGAGGCGATTTGTTTGCCGGGTCGGTAAGGTCCGTACACGTGTACAATCGTGTACACCCGTTTTAAATAGAGAATTTTTTTTCAGTTTTCCCGCCATAACTAAAACTTGTTGTTTTTTTTTGACGAAATTTGCTAGATAAATAGCATGGGTGACACGGATTAAATGATTTTATGATTATGAATTAATGAGAAAATGATTTTATATTTAAAAAAAAAAAATTGATCTGCTTGGTGTTAGTTTAAGGGCTGTTCCAAATTTATCTTGATTATGAGACAAAAACAGCAGAATGGGAATCAACAGACAATGGAACAGCTCGCGACGAGTGTTTGTGGGTGACAACCACCCTCTGGTCAGACACATAGAGAGAGACAGACAAAAAGAGATAGACAGAGTGAGACAAAGTGAGAAAGAGAGACAGACAGAGAGAGATAGACAGAAAAAAGAAAGAAAGAGAGACATAGAGACAAACAGAGATAAAGATGATAGTCAGAGTCAGACACATAGAGAGAGACAGACAGAGAGAGATAGACAGAGAGAGAAAGAGAGAGAGACATAGAGACAAACAGAGATAAAGATGATAGTCAGACACATAGAGAGAGACAGACAAAAAGAGATAGACAGAGTGAGACAAAGTGAGAAAGAGAGACAGACAGAGAGAGATAGACAGAAAAAGAAAGAAAGAGAGACATAGAGACAAACAGAGATAAAGATGATAGTCAGAGTCAGACACATAGAGAGAGACAGACAGAGAGAGATAGACAGAGAGAGAAAGAGAGAGAGACATAGAGACAAACAGAGATAAAGATGATAGTCAGACACATAGAGAGAGACAGACAAAAAGAGATAGACAGAGTGATGACCAAGTGAGATTGGATTGTGGTTTCAAAGTTTTGTTGTTGTTGTTTGCACGCATGTTTTTTGCAAGCACGTACGGGCGAGCACGTACGTGCGGGCACGCCCTAGTATATATAAACCAGAGGTAATATTAAGTTATGGAATTAATTGCTTTCAACAATGCAAAGGGTGACAAAATATGGTATTTTAATGGGATTTTTTAATGGGATATTGGTTTAGGAATGTTTAGAGGTCATTGCAATGTGATAATAACTTGTTGGAACTTGTTGTTGGAACTTGCTGTTGGAACTTGCCGTCGGAACTTGTTGGAACTTGTTGTTGGAACTTGTTGTTGGAACTTGCTGTTGGAACTTGCTGTTGGAACTTGTTGTTGGAACTTGCTGTTGGAACTTGCTGTTGGAACTTGTTGGAACTTGTTGTTGGAACTTGCTGTTGGAACTTGTTGGAACTTGTTGTTGGAACTTGCTGTCGGAACTTGTTGGAACTTGTTGTTGGAACTTGCTGTTGGCACTTGTTGGAACTTGTTGGAACTTGTTGTTGGAACTTGTTGGAACTTGTTGTTGGAACTTGCTGTTGGAACTTGTTGGAACTTGTTGTTGGAACTTGCTGTCGGAACTTGTTGGAACTTGTTGTTGGAACTTGTTGTTGGAACTTGCTGTTGGCACTTGTTGGAACTTGTTGGAACTTGTTGTTGGAACTTGTTGTTGGAACTTGCTGTTGGAACTTGCTGTTGGAACTTGTTGGAACTTGTTGTTGGAACTTGTTGTTGGAACTTGCTGTTGGCACTTGTTGGAACTTGTTGGAACTTGTTGTTGGAACTTGTTGTTGGAACTTGCTGTTGGAACTTGCTGTTGGAACTTGCTGTTGGAACTTGCTGTCGGAACTTGTTGGAACTTGTTGTTGGAACTTGTTGTTGGAACTTGCTGTTGGCACTTGTTGGAACTTGTTGGAACTTGTTGTTGGAACTTGTTGGAACTTGTTGTTGGAACTTGCTGTTGGAACTTGTTGGAACTTGTTGTTGGAACTTGTTGTTGGAACTTGCTGTTGGCACTTGTTGGAACTTGTTGGAACTTGTTGTTGGAACTTGTTGTTGGAACTTGCTGTTGGAACTTGCTGTTGGAACTTGCTGTTGGAACTTGCTGTTGGAACTTGTTGGAACTTGTTGTTGGAACTTGTTGTTGGAACTTGTTGTTGGAACTTGCTGTTGGAACTTGTTGTTGGAACTTGTTGGAACTTGTTGTTGGAACTTGCTGTTGGAACTTGTTGTTGGAACTTGTTGTTGGAACTTGCTGTTGGAACTTGTTGTTGGAACTTGTTGTTGGAACTTGTTGTTGGAACTTGTTGGAACTTGCTGTTGGAACTTGTTGGAACTTGTTGTTGGAACTTGTTGTTGGAACTTGCTGTTGGCACTTGTTGGAACTTGTTGGAACTTGTTGTTGGAACTTGCTGTTGGAACTTGCTGTTGGAACTTGTTGGAACTTGTTGTTGGAACCCGTACTTATTTAATTAATTACATTTCTTATTACATTACAGTAATTACATTACAGTAATTACCTGAGGTAATTACAGTAATTACAGTTCCGGTAATTACAGTAATTACAGTAATCATTACAGTAATTGCAGTAATCTTATTACAGTAATTACATTACATTAACTCAGGCACCTTTTGAGTAAGGAAGCTGATATTTGGACATGACACTGACCAAGGGATGTGGCTGTCAAGGAAAATATTGATTTATTGATTAATCATTTAATAAATTAACTCGTTGATTTATAAATGACTTATTTAATTAAAATTCCTGAGAGATACATCTTCGGATGAAATACTTGCAGATTGGTTATGCTATGAGCCAATTGATTAAGGAAAATATTTTGTGATGGCCATATTGGCAATTTCGTGGCCATATTCGTGGCAACTCAGTTAGTGCCACTGCACCTTTAAAATGCATCCCTGCGTTCATTTTTCGATCGATTGAGTTGAAATTTTGAACAATCGGATCTGGACTGTCGTTGTTAACGACTCTAGCACGCACTCGTCCAATCAGGATGGAGCGGTATGGTCCCCGGATCATCACTGCCCGCAGTTTTAATTAATTTTACTTTTTCTCTTGGGCATATAATTTTGAAGACATGCATGTCATGATAGAGGAAATGTTTGTTCTGTTAAACGGAATAAATGTTGTTTATTTGTGTGGGTGTGTATTTTTGTGAATTTGGATATATTTTCACGACTAATTCCAGTTATCGTCCTGCAAAAGGTCTGCTCGTTCTTTTCCTTTGAGTCGTAAATTCCTGTTGAACTCTCATTAAAAAGCGGAATTAAGTACGCTGTGTGATGATGGAGATCCTTGATGACGAATCAGGAATAGTGAATGAGCAGACAAATATCACGGATGGTACACCAGATAGGGAAAATGTAGATGAAACCCCTTTTGCTCAGGTGCTGTGTAGCGCTGCACAAAGATCCATATGAGCGGGGCCTGGGTGCTGTGTAATTAGTACACAAAGAACCAATTACTAGGGTGCTGAATAAACACAAAGATCCATTTTTGGAGCTGGTTCTCCCGGTGCTGTGATTTATTCAAAGAACCAAAATCTTGTAAGAATTAAGATATGATTTGTCGACATCATAAATACTTTAATATATGTAACGATTTTTGTAACGATCATCCTGCAAAAGGTCTGCTCGTCCTTTTCCTTTGAGTCGTAAAATCCTGTTGAATTCTCATTAGAATGCGGAATTAAGTACGCTGTGTGATGATGGAGATCCTTGATGACGAATCAGGAATAGTGAATGAGCAAACAAAGTGACAAATGCTGCGGCTGGAGCAGTAGAAGCGATGTTTTTTAATGGAAACGATGTAATGAGTAATTAAAAGTGGGAGGGGGCAACACCACGCATACCTCTTTTAAGGTGTGTATAAACCCTGGAATAAACGTGGGAGGGGGCAACACCACGCATACCTCTTTTAAGGTGTGTATAAACCCTGGAATATTTCAGCAATCAATACAATGCTGAAACTATGTAAGTTAATTTAATGAGTAATTTAATGAGTAATTTAATGAGTAATTTAATGAGTAATTTAATGAGTAATTTAATGAGTAATTTAATGAGTAATTTAATGAGTAATTTAATGAGTAATTTAATGAGTAATTTAATAAGTAATTTAATAAGGAATTTAATGAGGAATTTAATGAGGAATTAAAAGTGGGAGGGGGCAACACCACACATACCTCTTTTAAGGTGTGTATAAACCCTGGAATAAACGTGGGAGGGGGCAACACCACGCATACCTCTTTTAAGGTATGTATAAACCCTGGAATATTTCAGCAATCAATACGATGCTGAAATGATGTAATTTACTGTGTAAGAGGGTCGACCTTGGGTTTGTTTGGGTTTGTTGTTTATTTTGTGGATGTGTATTTTTTGTGTATTTTGGATATATTTTCACGACTAATTCCAGTTAACATCCTGCAAAATTTGCTCGTTTTCTGGCCGAGTCGAAATTGCGTTGAGGTCCTATGGCATGCGCCATTAAAAGCGCTGTGTAATGGTTGAGCTCCCTTTATTTCGTTTTGGTCATGCGGATGAGCAGACAAAATGACGAATGCTGCGGCTGGAGCAGTGGAAGCGATTTTTGAATTGTTCAATGATTATTCGATATTGTTATGACTTAGTGTCAATAGGTATACTAAGTGGCCATGAGGTAGCCTGTTGCTATGTACAGTTTTATTCTAGTGTTGATTATACCACATAGCTGTGGTGATAAAGGAAATGTTCGTTTAAATAGATGACTATGATATGACCATGACTATAAAATCATGATGATTATTATGAATGATATCATAGGGTTCAAATGCAGAATGATTGCATGAACTTGGGAAAGAACTTTCAAGCCCTATGGGATCAATTGGGTGTTACAAGCGATGGAGTTTCAAAATTTAGCATGATTGAAGGAATTTTACAGTCTTATTTCAGGAGTTTTACGAAATTTAAATTGCCAAGAGATTTTGGGTACTATTAAAGGAAAAAATGATGAGATATTTTTCCAATGAACTTTAATATCTGCCATCCATTTTGGCTGTCTCACGAATGAAGGATGAGTTGCCTTTAGTGGTTGCAAAGAAAATTTGTGGAGACCAGGCAAAATGGGGAAATATGTCAGATATGACCCTAGGACAGGACGGTGATTCATCAATTGACATGAGGTACGAACCAGAGGTGACGACCGATAAAATTCGATCTCAGTCAATGGATGGACCTGTCCTGATATCATTGGGGAAAGGGCTTATGCAAGGAGTCATCCAAAATGATTAATTTGATTTATTGATGAATATTGATGAATTAATTGAAATTGAATAATTGATTGAATTGTTGATTGATTGAATCTAATTGATTGAATTTAATTGAATAAAATTAACTGAATAAATTAAACTGAATAAATTGAATTGAATATATTGATTGTTTGATTGATGAAAATGCGGTCTCAAGAAAGAAGCTTTGATATCTTTGCGAGATATTATCAATGTGGAGACAACCTGGGAAAATTGAGCAAGGTGGTGAGTTTATATACAGATATATATGTGCGGTTACCATTGTGTGATTTCCCCGTCAAACAGAGCGGACACCTGAGGATTCACCCACTTCATACTGACCCTCCGGCTCATCTGCAAATACTGATCTGTGAGATTGGATTGTGCAAAAGCCACAGCTGAGGGAGATTCTCTGGAAATCACCGTGCGAACAGGTGGAGAGATCCTTCCTGGAGGTACGAGTGAAGCTTTAGAGGAACCTGGAACAAGCTACAACACATCCAACGCTACTTTGATAAAAGGCAGAATGGGAAATGGAGCCTGCAAGAACACACAAGGACAACCAGAGATTCCACAAAAAGGTACTTGTACACATCATATGTACGACCGTTATGGTGCCGAAGCTATAGGCAGGTCGAGAATTGGTATTTGTGGACAAAGGGACATGATGAGGAGTTTCCAAGAGATGGTACATTTGAGCGAAGTCGATTGGAAAGACTGGAACAAAGATTGAAAGCCAGGAAGAGACAGAATCTAACGGTAGACTGGCTTGCATTCCATCTTTGGGATGGTGAATCCAGACAACGGGAACAGCAAGAACGGATAACGGAACTAGAACTTAAAATAAAAAGGATACAGGATACAGTGGAGGAGACAAATGCACAACTGCCCTCGAAATTAGGAATGAAAGTCACAGTTGTCCCATCTGATTTCCAGTTGTCTCCCCAAAAAGGACGGTACAGAGAATTTTTTCGTGTTTCAGGAGATAACGAGAGATTGCAGTGGCAACTCAGGGATGTAGAGATGCAGCCCAGCAATACAAGTGCACAGGCGCACAGATCAGACAACGACAGAAACCGGTGTTTCGAGTGTGGAAAGATGGGACATTGGAGAAGAAGATGTCCGTATGTCAACAGGAAGACAAGGTCATGGGGCAAACCAAGATCAAGGGTACCAGTGCTTACCGGTACCTCAGACAATGATTAGGCCTTCATTGCTGCAAATCCCAAATGATGATTGGCCTCAACAGATTCGATTACTGGACAAACATGAACAACTGTCAATGATTCTTGTGTCTGAAAAGTTTTCAGAGCAAGAATGATTCATTTTTCTTTTTGCTTGTTAACAAATTAATAATTAATTGATAAAATGCCAAAATTGGATCTTCTATTTTGGGCACAGCAATTTTAAATTTACAAAGTTTGGAACAATTGCGTTGCAATTGTTGGCAAACCAAGTAACAAGAGTCACATGATGATCAGGTGGGAATTTCGGACTATTGTTCCGCACGATTGATAGGTCAATGGTCGACTGACATGCAAATGGGTGTGTAGTCAAAATTTGGATAGATTATTGTGAAGGCAGAAAGGGTAATTTCAATTTGACATCATAAGGGTTTTCTAAGAATGGACTTCTGGTTTATTTGTCTATAAGCATTTTGAATTTGATTGACAAATTTTATGAAATTGAAATAAAATTGACACCCATCTGATCTGTAAATAATGGTTCGAACGCAAACAAATATGCATAATGCATGTGTGTGTGTGTTTTTGTGTATCAATCTTACAAGATTGTTGACACCGACAGTGTGCCTGTCTGGAAATGGATAGTTATATGTGGATGGGATTGGGATATGTGGATGGGATTGAATATCCAGAGAATTCGTAAAATAAAATAGAAATATAATTTGATTATGAACATTATCTCTTTTGTCAAGGGAAATGGAATATAAAATTTTTTTTTGATGTGCTGGGTTATGAGCAGCCATTAATTAATAGTAAAATTGTGAGTAATTTTGGGATTCCATTTTTGATAGAATGTATATGAGAATAACATCTATTTATGGATATGAGCTTCATAAAAGGAAATGAGGAAGTACAAAATCATCCAAATTTGGGAGAGGTCTTACACTGACCTCCCAGAATACTCTGCTCATGGATTTTATATATATAAACTTGAATTTTATCAGCATATAAATTGTGCTGTATGTATGGATGTGTTTTAGGCATAGATGATATGGGAAAAGAGTAAAGAAAATTTTGCTGGTTTGAACTATTGTGGGTTTTTCAGTTCTGGAGTTTAAACAAAGTCACTGGTTAACAGATGAGAAAGGATAGTAAATAAATTATTCTCTGCTGGGCAAATTAAGTACGATATTACTAAGACTTATGAGAGCTATTGTTCCGCCTTACAGCAGTGGAAAATTATTGGGAAAAATTAGATCCAACATAATGAATCTATAAAAGAATGTGATAGGGATAATATCCTCAATTTGTACTAATTATTTGATTGTGGGTAAAGGAATTAAGTCATCGTAGTGGATTGTTAACAGCAGCCTGAAAATGTCCTGAGAGTGTGCATCCATGTAATCAGAAATCCCAGATTTGTTTTTACAAACAACATTTTGGTAGAGGTCTTGTGTGGAACACTTCCTTGGTAGATAAAAACGGTACTGCATGCTGGCAGCCACTTTTACGGCCAGTTAGGCCAAACAAATTGAGAGGAAATTGTAGTTAAATACGTAAGTTACACATGGCTATTTGTAAAAAAGGAAATTTGTTGAGATGGGAAACATTTTTTCGAAGGTTTATTAAGGTGTTATAATATGACATGTGGCAAGGCAAACTATTGGATGGGAAAATTAGATCTGGCTATAGAATAAATTTATTGACCCCTTGAAGTTAATCCTTCGAATCATTGTTTCACTGGCATTTTTTGTTCAAATTGGAAATAGTTTGGTAGAGCTTTGGTTAAAACCTTTGGTTGCGGTATCTTGGAACGAATTGATAAACCATAGGAGATTGATAAGAATAGAAACAAATATGGACCCAAAATAGAAAGTTGGATTCATGCCTCTCATTGCAAGCAAGCACATGGGGCTAAGGTGGACGATCCCACAGAAAATGAGGCTGCACCTAGCAGCCCAGCAGAACATTCAGTGGTAGAAAAATGATAGTCATGATTTACAGTCATTTGAATTACATTTTAACACCCCTTGCATTGATAAACATTACATTTTCAACATGTGATATTCCTACTTGGAATAGTGACATTTATTTGCCTACATGACATACAATTACCTGCTGATATTAATACAGCATGAGTGAAAAAATGTATCACAACTACACTCATGATCAGGGGATTGAGTTCAACCCCGGGAGATAGGGGGATCAGGGTAAGACAAATAATCTGATTATGTTACATATTAAGGGATTTTCTTTATTTACCTTTTAGGAAGCTTGTTAGTTTGGTATATAATGTTAAATGTCATCGACATATAACTATGTCATAGATATGAATATATACAAGGAGTAGCAGACTTGTTTGTTGGTTTAGTAGTTATATTGGCAATTGTTTTAGTGGTGGCTTGCTTGAAAGCCTTAGTGACGGTGTGTTTGAATAAGGTAACCAACAACACGATGATAACGCATGAAGTGACAAATGAGGAAAGAAATGTGGAACCAGAAAAGGAAGACTTTTATGGCGACATAAATACTGAGATTAAAAGACTAAATCAAGTGATGTTGCAAATGAATACAGTAGAATTAAGATAATGGCATAACGACAATGTTATGAGTTGTGTCAATTACAATATCAATGAACTCATATCACCACGAGTGACACACTGTTAGGAGAAAAAAAAAAAAAAAAGAGGGAAAAGAAAAAGTGGAGAGGAATTATGGTAATAATACATTATGCTTAATTTGTTGGTTTGGGAAAATTGTTGTTGGGAATTAGGTATTCCCGTGTGTGATTGTAATCATATACAATGCTATTCTTAGTTTAGTAATAAAATACATACCTGATTGAATATTATTTGTGTGACGCATATAAATGAATATAACTTTTTGTGTTAAGGAAAAACAACAAATTGTTGAATGTGAAACTGTCGGAAGATATACATGATTATGCTGATTTCATGGTAAGATGTACCCTATCTGATTCAGTGTGTGCGGAAAGCAGATTCAGATATGACTGAGCATAAGGATAAGACGAGATCACATTTTGGAGGGATTGCTAACGGAATTGGGAAGAAGAAAGAAAGAAAATTTGTGGCTAAAAAAATGAAGTTCATCGTGGCATACACCCTCTTTCTCAAAGAATGATGAAGACATTCTCCCGTGTAACTTGGAGATGAATGCTTACCTTCACCAAGGAAATTTATGTGACCATTTGCCTGGATCACACTGCAACATATGAAAGAAAGGCGATCACTTACTCTTGTTCGAAGACTTCGAACATTCACCACATCAGAAGTTGCAGGACAACGACATTTTACCTGCAACCTCTGTGAAATGCGGGGACATATGTTATTACTTCACCAACGTCCGGGGAACCAGCATGGAGCTGCAAAAAAACGGCTGTGCCCTTGTCACAACAGCTGTGCACGATTCTGCTGGATTGCTCCTGGTAAGGACCATGAATGACCTGAACACCATGGTCCCAACATCATTGTGGATGCATCCGGCATCCCTGTTCCACATCTTGCTGGCCAATCAATGTCACACCAATACTTGCTGCCCACTCACAATAAGGGAGGAGGCAAGTCGACTACAACTGGGTGAAGGCCTTGTTCAGGAATTACTATGGTTTACAGCAAAAAGTGGCAAGAATGCTACAAGGAGAGCAGGGTCAGTCTATGACTCCGCAATGTTACCACAACAGCGAAATCCTACACGAAGTAGTGCAGGAGCTATGAAGACATTAGGAGAAAATGTTTCATACCTGGATTCAAACACAAGTGATCAGCCCTTCCTTTCAAACAAAGTCAACATTTGTGTGGAGGCAAACGTTTTTGCCAGATGGTGCAGATGCTTTACAAAACTTGAAAATGAAGTGAAATTGTTGTATCTTGGTGATGGTGAAGTGTTGTTTTGAAAATATATTTGTGATGCAAATGCAATAGATTGAACAATATGGAAGGAGTCAATGACCAACGAAATGTTTTGTGATTCTTGCAGGATGACGGTGTATGCCTAAGGGAATTTGATTACCAAAGTTATGATTATTTACTTATACTTGTAATGATGTTTACTTGTAGTGATTGATTGTTTACTTATATTGATGTTTAGATTAATGGTTAATATAAACAAAAACAAAAAGATGAGGGAATTGTGGAAGTGTAATTCAGTGTAACTTATTAATTGGCACTGGTAACTTATTGGTTGACCTAGTAACAAAGCAGATGCATTTTACATGCAAACTCTGTGGGGGACGGGTTTGTAAATGAGTTAGGAATGTGCACGAACATGATGGTCTCTTGATACACCTGGTCACAGCCCCAGGCTGGAGCACCCCCCTATTGTTTGATAAATGGAACTCACAGCAGGGGGGGGCTAGCTGGCGCCAGGAAGGCGACCGGTGACGTCGGCAGAGAGGAGATTACGAGTTCAGCGGACAGAGGATTAAGTCGAGTTGGTCCATATAAGCGAGAGCTGCGGCTGGAGTCGGGAGGACTTGCTGCGAGGAGCTCTGACGAACGGGACCATGGCGGAGGAACATCAGCCGAACGAAAAGGACCATGGAAAAGAGTTAATCTCAGCCATTGAATAATGCGGTATTATTTGGTAAATGGAATCAAGTGAATAACCAGTTAATAAAGTTGTGACCTTTTGTAAAACCTGTTTCCGACCATTGGCGTCTTGAGTCTCACCCTCCACTTCCGCGACAGTGTTATCGCTGGAATAGTGAAAAAGCCTGCGAAGTCAGGAACAGGCGTGAGATTCCAAAGAATCCTTGCCTAGAGGCTGTGGCTCGAGTAAGAGCCGTCCGCCATTTTGCCTCGCGCGCTGCGTTCACCGAAAAAGGTTTTGGTACGCGCCAACTTTTCTCACCCTCCGGCCGTCTGCCGGGGATGTGTGTGTGCGACAGCGGCGTTTGAAGAATACGATGCGGTTTGCTGGTTGACCGGTGAATGTGCACGTCTGGATCGTGTCTTTGGGATTTCTCTTTCCACCACCAGTTTGCTGTTGGTTGGGGACCACGTGACGGTCCCCGCCGTGCCTACACCTCCTTACTCGCCCCATCACCTCTTCGCCTCATCCCCTCGGAGTTATAGAGACATTGAGGAGTGTTCGGTTCCATTCACTGGGAGAGCAGTGAGTTTATATTACTTAACAAGATGGTACCATCTTAAGAGATTGATTGTATGGTTGATTGCCACCATTGTTGTACGGTTCTTCTTGTGTGCTTTTTAATATATTATTTGTTCGTTGACAACCATTGGTGTGGTTTAATTATTGATTTGATTGTTTCATTTGATGGTTTCATTGGAATCCCTCACGGGGTTCGGAGGTTTACCGCGACCAGGGGATAGGGGAGGACCCCGTAACAGAAATTGGGGGCTCGTCCAATTGAAACTTGTGGGCTCGAAATTGGGTCTTCGTCCGGGATATAAAATTCCCTAAATTTAGTCTGGGAAAGAATTCCCTAACATTCCCAGAATTCCCAAATTTGGAACTTTTCCAACATTCTCAAATTTTTCCAAAAACAAAACAATTTTTTTTTTTGGGAGATTTCTTGTGTGAAGGTTAACAGGTGTTAACAATAGTCACCATGGAGTTTGACGCAGGGAAGTTTGCAGCGACCCTTAGTGAGGCACAGTTCAGAGCATTATTAAGATCGGAACTCTTTAAATTGGCCAAACATTTTAGCTTGGAGGTCCGAAGTGATATGAAGAAGGCAGAGATGCAGACAGTGGTGATACAATCTCTGGTAGGATTAGGAACATGGACAGAGGTAGCCTTGGATTGGTTACCGGAGGAACAAGAAGATGTGGAGCTCCGGAAACTGGAGATGCAATTGCAGAGCCAGGAAAGGGTAGAAAAGGAAAAAGCAGAGGAAAGGAGAGTTGAAAGAGAACTCCAGGAAAGGTTAGAAAGGATGAAAGCAGAGGAAAGGAGAGTTGCAAGGGAACTCGAAGCAGAGGAGAAAAAAGCGGAAAGGGAGTTAAAGGCACACGAAATGGCGCTTCAGCAGGAAATTAAAGCCAAGGAGCTGGATTTAATGAGAGAACGAGGAGAGGTACCATCCATGCCGACTGGTTCGACAACTAGTCAGAACACCTGGGATGTTGGCAGACATGTGAGGCTGGTTCCACTCTTCAATGAAAAGGAGGTAGCCAAGTTTTTTTTACACTTTGAGAAAGTGGCTCGAATGCTAAACTGGCTGGAGGAGTCCTGGACCATATTAGTGCAAAGTGTTCTGGTGGGTAAAGCTCAAGATATTTATTCGGCTTTACCGATTGACCAATGTGCAGATTATGAGATAGTGAAGAAAACCATTCTCAAAGTCTATGAATTGGTTCCTGAACCTTACCGGCAAAAATTCCGGAATGCCAGGAAGAGGGAGAGTGAGACCCATGTGGAGTTTGCCAGGATGCAAGAAACCATGTTTGATCGGTGGTGTGATTCAAAAGGAGTTGGGAAAGACTTCGAACTACTGCGACAATTGATCCTCGTGGAGGAATTCCAACAGTGTGTCCACGAGGACATTAAAGTTCATCTGGAGGAAAGGAAAGTACCAAAGCTGTATGAGGCAGCAGCCATAGCTGATGACTATGCCTTAACCCACAGGATGGGGTTCCACAAACCTAACTTCTCGCCGAGACCTAGCCAGGGGAGCTATGGTACATCAGGAGCAGAGAACGAAAATTCATGAGGGCGGCCTCGAGATGAATATGAGGACCACTCTGATACCACGACTTCTAGGAATCCGAAGACCGCAGTTCCAAGGCAGACTTACCCTACGGGGGGCTCGAGACAAACCACGAGGTTCTCCTCCGGGCCTACTTGCGCTTTTTGCCATAAACCTGGACATTTGATGTCCCACTGTTATGCGCTGGGAAAGGAAAATCAGGAGCGGAGTTCGACTAGTACCACCCCGAATGCAAATGCAAATGTGAGTAATCGCTCTCAAGAGGGTTACCAACCATTTATTTCAGAGGGGTTTGTGTCACTGGATGGAGCCTCGACTAACCGGAGACCTGTTAGGGTATTGAGGGACACCAGAGCACATCAATCTTTAATGCTTGAAGGCATCTTGCCATTGTCAGAAGAGACGGCAACTGGTGATAGTGTTCGTTTACAGGGGATTGGTGGCTGTGTTAGAGCTCCACTTCATGCCATCCATGTGGAGTCCGATGTGGTGTCAGGACCGGTCACCGTAGGTTTACAAGCCACTCTTCCTGTTGAGGGAGTATCTGTTGTTATCGGGAACGATTTGGCCAGTGGGTCAAGACTATGGTAACCCGATGGTTGTTAAAAAGCCCAGTAAGGAAAATAACACCACCCCAGTTAGGGAGGGCAACAAATTTAGCAAGTTATTTGTAGGTGGACTGAACCTCAAAACAAAGGAAGATGAGTAGTGTAATAATGTTGCTTCTGGGACACCTCCGTTTAACATGGGAAATCCCTATCTAATGTCATTTACCCCCTTGTCTTTTTCAAAAATCATAAACACCTCTATTTCTCCCACCCTCATCTTTATGAACCTTTTGTCTGTAGTACCTATCCTTAATGTTGTTCATTAGACCACTCAAACACTACAAATATTTGTTTTCTCTTATAGACCTATCATCCTTCTTCTACATATCATCTGGCAGATTAATCTTTGACCCATTCACTTCCATATTAATTCTTTCCCTCCCTCATTGACCCTAAACACCTATATTTCTCTCACCCTGTTCTTTACGAACCTTCTAACCTTTTGACATGCTATCCTTATTCATTAGACCACTTAAACACCTGTGATCCTTCTGACCTTATGGACCTTTTAACCTTTTACTCTTAATATCATCTGGTGAATATAACCCACTCAAACAACGACCCTACAAATATTTGTTTATGCATGGGAAATAATTTAATTCTCTTGCCACTCTCTTCACCATCTAATATATTAACAAAAAAGATGATTGAGTTTGGTTCTTTATTAAGATATTTTAACTGAGCTAAGATAAAATGGTAAACCTCCCTCAATGTTCTTGTTTGAGCACCTCCAGTGCCACATACCATTTTTTGGTAAGCCCCGCCCACTTTTTGGTAAACCACGCCCATTTTACTAAGCCCCGCCCACTTTTTGTTAAGCCACGCCCATTTTTTACTAAGCCCCGCCCACTTTTGCTAAGCTCCTCCCACTTTTGCTAAGTCCCACCCACTTTATAAACTCTTCAGCATTGTATCATTTCCAGGTAATACATAACATCATTTTCAGGGAATTTCCATCACATCATTTCCAGTTAAGACACGCCCAGGGAATTTCCACAGGAAATGACACACACCCAGCCCTTCTTATAAAAGGCACCGACCACACAGGCTTTTTCAAACACGCTTTCTGCTTCACTTGAGAATGGACTCCTATGCCGAAATGGAATGGGATAACTTTGCTATTCCTTGGAGTCCTACTACCTGTGTAGCGCTCAACCTTCAGATTGATGAACTGGACTCGAACCTCTTGTCGATGGAGGAAATTGTATCTGAGCTACGAAATGAAAATTCTACTTTTAACACAACTTGGGATAAAGTTATTTTTTTGTTTGAAGATCTTTTGAACAACCAAGACCCACAGAACGAGTTCTACCTTGATGACCCAGCCAAAGAGTTATACCTTGGAGATCCACAAAATCCTGAAAAAGAGTTCTACCATGATGATACTTATTGTGAGTTATCAAAACAAAACCCACTGAACGAGTTCTACCTTGATGACCCAGCCAAAGAGTTATACCTTGGAGACTCACTAAATTTGGGAAAAACAAATTATGAGGTCTGCCTAGATGGTTCTAACTGTGGAGCCTACCTTGGAGACTCACTAAATTTGGGAAAAACAAATTATGAGGTCTGCCTAGATGGTTCTAACTGTGGAGCCTACCTTGGAGACTCACTAAATTTGGGAAAAACAAATTATGAGGTTTGCCTAGATGGTTCTAACTGTGGAGCCTACCTTGGAGACTCACTAAATTTGGGAAAAACAAATTATGAGGTTTGCCTAGATGGTTCTAACTGTGGAGCCTACCTTGGAGACTCACTAAATTTGGGAAAAACAAATTATGAGGTTTGCCTAGATGGTTCTAACTGTGGAGCCTACCTTGGAGACTCACTAAATTTGGGAAAAACAAATTATGAGGTCTGCCTAGATGGTTCTAACTGTGGAGCCTACCTTGGAGACTCACTAAATTTGGGAAAAACAAATTATGAGGTTTGCCTAGATGGTTCTAACTGTGGAGCCTACCTTGGAGACTCACTAAATTTGGGAAAAACTAATTATGAGGTCTGCCTAGATGGTTCTAACTGTGGAGCCTACCTTGGAGACTCACTAAATTTGGGAAAAACAAATTATGAGGTCTGCCTAGATGGTTCTAACTGTGGAGCCTACCTTGGAGACTCACTAAATTTGGGAAAAACAAATTATGAGGTTTGCCTAGATGGTTCTAACTGTGGAGCCTACCTTGGAGACTCACTAAATTTGGGAAAAACTAATTATGAGGTCTGCCTAGATGGTTCTAACTGTGGAGCCTACCTTGGAGACTCACTAAATTTGGGAAAAACAAATTATGAGGTCTGCCTAGATGGTTCTAACTGTGGAGCCTACCTTGGAGACTCACTAAATTTGGGAAAAACAAATTATGAGGTTTGCCTAGATGGTTCTAACTGTGGAGCCTACCTTGGAGACTCACTAAATTTGGGAAAAACTAATTATGAGGTCTGCCTAGATGGTTCTAACTGTGGAGCCTACCTTGGAGACTCACTAAATTTCATAAAATTAGGAAAAGAGTTTTACCTTGGAGACTTTGAAAACTGGTTTCGTTTTGGAGACTCGGAATGGGGGTTTTGTTTTGATGACTCGGAATGTGATACCTATCTTGGAGGCTCAACAGGAATGTGGTTATACCTTGGGAACTTGGAAAGTTGGTTTTATTTTGGAGACTCTACCTGTGGGGTTCCTCTTGGAGACTCTTTGGATTCTAAAGCAATGAACAATGTTCTTTATTTAATGACGCTTGATTTAAGCAATATCAAGAAAGTTCGAGGAAGAAAATGCTGGAAAATTCTTTCTTCCCATTTCTACTTCTTCAAACTTAAAAGCCTTGAAAGACAGAATTGGAGGAAGAGGGAAAAAAAAAAAGAAATACGTATTTAAAAAAGAAGAAAAGAAAGATTATGTTAGGGTTTGGGTGGGATTTTGAATGTGAGGGTTAGGGATGGGGTTGGGTTAGGGTTGGGATTTTGAATGTGAGGGTTAGGGTTGGGGTTGGGTTAGGGATGGGGTTGGGTTAGGGATGGGGTTGGGTTAGGGATGGGTTGGGTTAGGGTTGGGATTTTGAATGTGAGGGTTAGGGTTGGGGTTGGGTTAGGGATGGGATTGGGTTAGGGTTGGGATTTTGAATGTGAGGGTTAGGGATGGGTTGGGTTAGGGATGGGGTTGGGTTAGGGATGGGGTTGGGTTAGGGTTGGGGTTGGGTTAGGGATGGGGTTGGGTTAGGGATGGGGTTGGGTTAGGGATGGGGTTGGGTTAGGGATGGGGTTGGGTTAGGGATGGGGTTGGGTTAGGGATGGGTTGGGTTAGGGATGGGTTTGGGTTAGGGATGGGGTTGGGTTAGGGCTTGGGTTGGGTTAGGGTTTGTATATTATTATGACTCACTCGCACATACACACACACACAAAAGTTAAGCCCCAACTAAAAAGTTGTGGGATTCTGTGTTTGGGGTTCACAGATTTAAAAACGTATCCCCATTATACACACACAAAAGTTAAGCCCCAACTAAAAAGTTGTGGGATTCTGTGTTTGGGGTTCACAGATTTAAAAACGTATCCCCATTATACACACACAAAAGTTAAGCCCCAACTAAAAAGTTGTGGGATTCTGTGTTTGGGGTTCACAGATTTAAAAACGTATCCCCATTACATTTTATTTATTTATTTATTATTTTCAAGGGTATTAGCTGCTTACTTGTGTTTTTTGTAATTCTTGTGAGTAAAATGAACCCAAGATTTCTTCTCCATTTAAATCATATAATTTGTAGGTCCAAGGGACTGTATCCATTACATCAATGATTTTAAATAATTCACGAGTCCATTTTTGTGTATAACCTTTCTCAAAATGACTTTTCCATTTGTATATTCTTACAATATCACCAACTTTAAACTTGGGCTTTCTCAAATTAATCTCCTTTTCATATTCTAATTTTGTAAATGTTTCTGATGGTTTTGATTGTGTTGATGAATGAACTGTATTATTGTAATTATCTACAATATCCTGAATTAAATACACCCATTTTTGAGAACCGAGTTGTGTGAATTTTTTATATAATTTCTCTTTTAAAGTACGATTAAAACGCTCAATAACAACTGCCTTTCCTTCATTAAAGGTGCTGTATAATTTAATACCCTTCCCCTTAAGAAATTTCATGAATATTTTGTTATAGAACTCTGTTCCCTCATCAGTCCATAACTTCTTTGGTTTCCTTTTATCCCGATCAAATATTAGCTTAAAGGCTAACATTAAAGTATCACCCCTTTTATTTTTTAAAGGGACAACCCAGGCAAATCTACTCCTCAAATCAATAACGGTTAAAGCATACCTGTATCCCCTGTCATTATTCAATTCAATTAAATCAGCGGACCATATGTGGTCAGTGTATTTAGAATAAACCTTCCTTCTTTTAAACTTTGTGATTATAGGTTTGTGTAATTCTTCAGCCAAAAGCTCCTCAGTCTTGATGGCATCATTAGAGCCTAATAGTTTTTTGAGGAATAACCAAGACCAAGTTTCAATTTAGCATTTATCAAATTTCTCACAATAAACCTATCAACTTTCTCTCTCAACGTTGGATTTTGTATCAAAGACAAATTATACAACATTTCGCTGTCGGCTTTATGTTTTTCAGTCAACGTAGTGGTTTTCCCATAAGCAATATCATGCTTCATACACACTTCGTCAACCCTATTTGTAGGTTTAGACCAAGGTTTAGGATTGTCAGCCTCATCTAATCTTTTATCCAAGTTTGTTCCTGGACCACAGAAAGAATACCCTGGAAGGTGTAATTCCCCTGGAATTCCAGTTGTTGTAAATTTACTTCCTGACAGGAACTTTTGTATGTCTCCTCCTCTTTTAGGAGAGATGAATTGGCACTTTTTAGAGCCACATACTTGACATATTCCTTTTTGATAAACTCTATTATTTTTAGCTTTAACATAAGAGATATTTTTAGATTTAGTTTTCTTTTTACATTTGAGACAATAACTCATATTTATTTATCAGAAAAATTCCGACAGAGTATCAAAACCTTTTTGGTTTTCAACATATACATTTCAATCTTTATTTTTAAAACATAAAGAATCCTAAGGAATGCCTTCACTCTCTCCTCCATTTATTTACAAATAAAAACTAACTAAAGTCAATGACACCAACATCATCAATCACATAATCTTTTCCTTCTTCTTCTTCTTCTTCTTCACCACTTTCTCGTTTAAATCTCTGAAATTGAAGACATTGACGTTCTTATTTTTGAAACCATTATCTTCATAAGAGTTGTTAATTCTTTAATTTCCTCTTCGGTGCGTTGAGATTGATTTATTTGCTTTAATACACTCAATCTTTTATGAATCTCAGTGATTTCCATCTTTTTATATTTTTCCTCCCTCTCTCTTTGCTCCCTCTCCTCCTCCTCCATTTTCTCCCTCTCCCTTTCCTCCTTCTCCTTTTTCTCTCTTTCCTCCTTCTCCCTTTTCTCCCTTTCCTCCATCTCCTTTTTCTCCCTCTCCTCCTTCTCCTCCTTTTTCTCCCTCTCCTCCTTCTCCTCCCTCTCCCTTTCCTCCTTCTCCTTTTTCTCTCTTTCCTCCTTCTCTTCTTCAACTCCTTCCTCATCCCTTGCTACCCTTGAGTTTGAACCCCAAAGAATATTATACATATACTCATCTGGATTTTGAGATATTCTTGTATCTATAATTATTTTTCTCATAATAGGATACCAATAAGATTTGTTGACGATTTCTAAAAGAGTTTTATATTTCATAACTTTGAGAAGTTCATTTTTATTTAATATTTTAAACAAGTCTCTATTTGTGGGTTTAACAATATCAGTATAAGGCCAGTTTTTTATGACAAAATTCCCATGTATATGCTCCAAATCATAAGGTATGTAATACCGAGCACCCTTTTCTTGTAGGTATCCTTGAATACAAAAATTATAATTCTCTTGTAGTCTTCTTCCTGCCATTTATGTATCAGAAATATATGTGAGATTAATATTATGACAGGTAATACCACCCCATCTTCCCACTACCAAATCGGTTTGTATTCCTCGGCTTTCTATCCTTATCTCATTACCTTCCTTCTTTGTCATGCGAACCATCGCTATACTATCATATATTTTTATTTTCTTAAAATCACGTATTTGTTGTTTACTAATTGTACTTCCACATAAATCCTTATCTTCACCAAGTGGATAATATTCTTCTTTACGAGACTGATTTAAATCATGTAGGTCTTCTATGTTTATTGAAAAAGACCAATTATACCCTAAATCAGGCATATCATACCCCCATTTATTAATTCGCATATTAACTAAATGTCCTTCTTTATAAAATTCAATTGTAAGCAGGTAGTTAAATTCAATGAGGAAAGGTGTATGGTCAGTATAACCAGGTGTTGTGGTTGTAAATTTTACTTCTTTCACAAAACGTGCTGTTTTCTTTAAAAATATATATTGTGATAAATCACTTAATCTAATTAAGTCATTCGCATCTGTAGGGTTTGGATAATTGATTAATTTATAAGTATTCTTCATATTAATATTTTTACTTACACTATATTTTTGTCGTTCAGCCTGTGCCTTTGTATAATAATTTGATAAATCAATATCCTGAGAGGATTTTCCAAAGATAGAACCATCTTTTCCAACATAAGTCATTTATATTAGATTAAAAATGATATCATAAAACTTTTCATTATTGTTGAGTTGAAATAATACATATAAACATAATTGACCACAACATTTAGAATTAATTTCTTGAACTTGAAATGTTTGATAAACACCATTCTGTAAGAATTGTATTACTTCAACAGGTGGTGGCATACCATAACTATCAAAATAATATTTATCCTGACTATTATGAATACAAACCCAATGAGAACCATTCTGTGTGTCTAAATTCATAATAATATTCTTTGTATTCTTATTTATATGTATTAATTCATCTCTCATACAGATTACCACATTATCAATTTTTAGTGTTTTACAATACTTGGCTAGTTCTATATTTGACGTTGTATTCTTTCCAAATTGTTTAAACCATTTATCCATTTATTTATGAGAAAGATACAATCCATTACCCCGTTTAGTTAGTTTAACACCCGCTTGAGCGATAGAGGAAAGCATATCACCAACCAACAATCTAGCTTTATCAGGTAGACTTTCAAGTTTTTGAGCAAAATCTACAATTACACCACTTCCACTAATTTGTTTCTCCAACTCCTTGTTATGTCTTTCCAATTCTTTTTGAGCTTTTAGTTGTGCCTTCCTTTCGTTAGCAGTTTTTACCGCTGCTGAAATACCACCAGTCAATGCTCCCGCCGCACTTAAACCAGCAAATAAAGGAATTAGAAACGGGAGAAATCCTCCTCTTGACTCGTCTATTGAATATTTCTTTAACATAGGTTTCGTCATTTTAATTTTAAGTGATCCAACATCATTTAGTGTTTTTACTTGTGTGTGTGTGAGTAAAACATCAATTCTTACAGCTCCTTTTCTTTGAATTGTATTAACATTAATAATACAAGGCTTTTGATTTTGAATACAAGATGTTAATTTATTAAGATTGATTTGATTAACATATACCCCAACCATTTATTTATGAGAAAAAACCTATGTGATATTAATCATAACACCATTATCTGTATTAATCTGTAATTCTGTTTCCTCCAAAAGCAAACAATAAGCATCAACTTCTTCATTCTCCCCTCTTTCAATGTATAGAGAAGTATCCACTCGATTAGACTTTATAGTTTCCTTTTGAGAACTCAGGTCAATTGCGTAGATTGTATATAAACCTTTAAATGCAACCATATCCAAAATAGGATCATTATTACCATTACTTTCACACACCTTTTGGTAGGACTTGTAGGCTTCCGCATAATCATTTTTTTCCCAATCAATTTCCAATCTATCTCGCGGATAAAATGTGCCATCAAGAGAAACCCGAAGTTGTTTCACCTTAGCATTATCACTCAGCGCATTATTCTTATTAGTACCGTCCTCTCCATCTGGTTTTTTAAAAATGAGCCAGAGGTATCGTGGCTTTCCTTGAAGAACACCCAAATTCCAAGTGTAGGTAGTGTGTTCCAGTTTAACGTGTTGACATCTTCTTTTAAGGTATGATACATTTAGCGGTTTCTTTGAGTTAAGTCTTCTATTTAACATCTCTTCCGTTTTAAGATTAGGAGTATATTCACTGATATACCAACACAAATCATTAATAACAAATTTATTGTTGTCTCCAAAAGCATTTTCATCCCCAAAAAGCAACCTATTTACATTATCATTCCTTTGTAGTTGAAATCTAATTTTAAGACCATACAAAACTTTATCATAATCGCAAAATCCAAATATACCTTTAAGAGGTACTGCTACGGTAAAACTATTCACTGCTTTTGTTTCATCATTATACATTGACTTCCTTTGACTATAACCAGGGTCTGCGTTTGTACCCGTTGACATATCAGGAATAAAACCTTCAACAGCTCCCTTACCCATTCTATCACTAAACGAATATAGTGTAAATTTCATCATTTCAGATGTAGCAGAGACATAATCAACCGCTTCAACCTCTTGTGTTCCAATATACAGGCGGACACTGTCAAACATTTTCCAGAAGAAATCATTTACGAGTGTAGCATTAGTATTATTCGCAGCCTTAGTGAATTTAAATTTACACAGCAAGAAACTATCAGCTATATTCAAGTAAGTTTGTTGATTATTTATTTCAAAACTTTTTGTTCCGTTTGAATTCCAGTCTGTTCCTGTTATAGCATTTACCTTAAAATAGTCTTCCTTTTTAGTGGAGTTTGAAATGATAATCGTATCATCCAAATCATAGATACTATCAATCGCTTCCATACTTGTATTTATATAGCATTAAAATTGTTGAAACCCTGACCCAAGTATTTTAATGATTTTTTGTCGTTCTTGTGAAGATAGTTGAGTTTTACCTTTTTTTATTTCTTTGATTGCTTGTAATTTATGAGACTCCTTTTGAGCATCTTTTATACTCTTTATAGCACCCGCAACGGAGCCCACGGCAGAAGCAGTTGAACCAATTAGGTCTTTATGTTTAAGGATGGTTGAACCAATACCCATTAGAGTATCAATTATCCCATCTCCTTTATTTCGAAATTGATGACCTACACCTCGTTGTCTCTTAGGTTTATAGTATCCTCTACCCACATACCTTGTATAGTCTGGTGAAAGGAACATGCCCTCCCCTGTAATTATTTTATATTTTCCCAACTCGTGTTTTCTCACAATAACCATTATTTATTTATTGAAAAACTTCACGTAGGTGAATTCTGATGGATATAATTTCATCATTAAAGGATATCATACGATTATCTTGGTCGGTTATCCTAAAATTTACTCTGTATATGGTTTTTCCTGACACAGGTAAATAGACAAGATTTTTTGGTTCCATATTAAATTTATAACCAATCGGGGTTGAGTATGCACTGAATGAAAATATTGTATTTGTTCTTATTCCATCGTTATAAGCACCATCAATCAAATCACAATGAATTAATACTGAATTTATACCGGAGGATATTTGGATAACATTATCACTGTAAAACGTCCCGTTATTTTCAATCTTTTTTGAAGAGAAACCCAATAGCTCTCTAAACGAATTTTCAATCGTGAAATCAACTTTATAATTATTTTTAAGTTTAATAGTTGATTTTGAAGTGTGTTTTTGAATATCTATTACAATATTTTTTGGTTCATCACCTTTTTCTTTCATAAGGCGAGAGACTTCTGAAGATATTTGAGAAATCTCGTAAGCTCCAGGTGAAACGGTTATAGTTTTATATCCACTTCCTGGATTATAACTAAACTTGTTGTTTTTCTCTGTGATATTAAAAAGGGTATTGTAAGTTTCCATTGACAACAAAGATGCCTCATATGAGGTAAGGGGGTCAAGTTGTAGTGGGTAAGGGAATGAAGCTGTGTAATCGCTCGTTGTGAAATTAAAACTAAGAATTGTGCTTCTCATCTTATTTAATATCTAATAAAATATCTTTGTATTGACATTTATTAATTATTTTCATGTTCATCAACTGATCTAAAATGGCTGAGGATTCATTAAAACAATTGTTGTTTCCAGCCTTCTTACTACCTAACAACAATAATAGCCTATTAACTAATTGTGATGGGTCATTTGGAAGAAAACTAACACCCGAACCAAGCTTACTTAAAGCATCAATAATATGTTTCTCCTTCTCATTCTTCTTACTTTTACCAGCAACAGAAACTCCATAATCAAGTGCATTTAGCAACTCAATATATACCCTATCTTCCTCTCTTTCCATATCAAGTGGTTCCTCAAAATATTTTGAACCGCTGAATCCGGGGTTTGTTAGAAGAAACATTAATCTTGGAGTTAATTTAACATTTGGTTGAGTAGAACTCAAGAACATCAATTCATCATTAAATATCAATACCTTTTCTTCCACAAGATGAAACACTGCTGGTTCTTCTGTTGGAATGAGACCTGCTCTGGTTTTTGAACCCGCCGAATATTCATTGTTTTGAAGAGCTTCCACAACATAATTAGGGGGTTGATTTACCTCCTCAAGTTTCCGAAATAATCCCTCGTCATCATATTCTAATTCACCAAGTTCTTGTTTTGTTATCTGACTAAAATCTTTGAGCATTTGAAGTTTTTTCGGAGTAAATTCTACCGTGGGAACTGTAGGTGAGTGTTGAGTTTTCAAAAGTGGTTTAAAGAATTTCTCTTGTTTTCTTTCAAAGGCTTCTTCACCAGTTAGTTTCTGTCTCCGTTTCTTCTTTATCTCTTCCTGTTGTTTAACAACTTTTGAAACTAATTGTTGATGTTCCTTAAACTTTCTTTCTCTTTCTTCGGTATTCATTTTCTGTATTTATTTATTGAAAAATATCATTTAGTATCTCATCTTGTTTCACAACAATATATTTATATTTTCCAATCGTGTGTTTCATATAATTTTCAAATTCTTTTTTACTACATAACGTAGAGCAATTATCTCTCCAAAAATTATTTACATCTATTGAATTTAACTTAAATAAAATAAAAGTATTGGCATTGTTTCTTATTGAGCGTCGAGGGAGTTGAAAATATGATTGACTAAGATATATACAATTACAAGAAGAATGTCTCCCTCTTGTATAGTAGCTATCCATTACTGTTTGGTTTCTCTCATTAACACAATCATCAAAGATGACGAGGTTCTTTTTTGATTTATCTAAATCTTGAGGTGAAGGTATATCATCCGTATTATCACTGAGAATACAAGTTATGGGTTTCGATTTTGATTTCTGTGTATCACAAAATAATTGTATTATATCTTCAATATTATAATCATTCAGTTTGTTTTGAAGTTTAAATAAACCGATAATGTCTTCCTTTTTAAGACCTGCATTAAAACCCTGTGAGAGTAGTTGATACTCGGGTTGAAAACTTGACTTTGTAAAAATTATTAAATTATCATAATCTAAAAAATTAGGACCAAGGAGCATCTTTAAAAGTAAACAGGTTTTCCCACATCCGCTTGAACCAACTATTAGACATCTCAATGAATTTGGAATGTTTTTATGGTTATTAAACTTTATCTTATTTTCCCAAACGGGTAAAAAATCATTCATTTATATATTTGGAAAACAAGTCATCTAACTTTTTTTGAGCTATTTTAGAAACTCTATATTTTATCCTGAGTTCGGGTTTAATTTCAAAATAATTCATTATTTTATTTATATAGTATCTTGTATTAACATTTCCATTAAAATTATTTTGAATAATAAATATCATTAAACCCTTATACATTTCCTCAATACAAAGAGTCTCTTTCCTTGTAAGAAATGGTGTATTATCACCATAATGCTTAACATTCATCTCTCTTATTAATCTTGTAAAGTAATTCATTTTTGGTTCTAATTTAAAAGAGTTATATGTTTTTTTATATTTCTTATTATCATTAATTAGAATATAATCACAGAATAAACATTGTTTATATGAACCCTCATTATTAAGCCCTATTCTATCACAAGCTGGACAATTCTCTAATTTATCATATGGAGAGTCTGGAAATTCTAAATATCCTTCAGAACTTATCATATTTATATAGTAAATTTTTACTTAAACTAAACGCAAGTTTATTCATTAATAAATACAATGTTTCAAAGCACAAAAGACAAATTTCAATCAATCTCTACTTCGGTGGAAGATATAGAAAAATATGTCAAAGATGTTAAATTGAACAAAGATAAATATGGAAATTTTTGGGTAAAACCAGTTATGGAAAATAACATGAGCCCCTCTATTTCATTTAAAGGAAGAGCTCTAACTATACCTGGAAAGACATCCATTAAAGTAAATCTAACAAAAGTTTCTCCTCTACTCCTGGCAATTTATTCAAAGCTTGAAAAAGTGATTGACCACGATACTTTGAAAAAGAATGATAAGACCATTAATAATTCTAGAGGAGACATTTGTATTTTCTTTAATAATCCAAAGGGTGTAGATCTAAGTAAAATGAATGATGTTAATATTTCTGGTGAAATGTCATTTCGTTCTATGATAGTTAGAGATTATTTAAAGATAACTTTTGATATTAAAAATGTAGAGATTGAATCCGTTAATGAAAGAAAGTATATTGGTATAGATGGAAAGGTTTTTTCTGCTAATTAAATATGAGTCATTACAGCAGTGAAGATTTTACTATTTCATTGAACTCGGACGATAGTGATGATAGTATTTCATTGAACTCGGACGATGGTGATGATAGTATTTCATTGAACACAGATGATAGTTATGATACTAATAGTTTGTGCTCAAATGATAGTTATGAGAGTAGCTTTATTGATGACTCTGAGTATGATTCTGAGTATTCATGTGATAGTTATGACTTAGATGATTCTGAGTGAAAAAGTGTTTTAGTTTAAGCACAGCGATATATATAAAACGGAGCTGTAAAGCTCAAAAGTGTTTTATTTTAAGCACAGTGATATATATAAAACACCACGTTTTCTCACGCTATAAATATGGTTTATTGTGATACTTGCGAGAAGGAAGTAAAATATTATAAACAACATATTCTCACCGCAAAACATACATACAACATTTTAAACAAACTTTCCCCTCTTCCACCTGAAACAAAACACTGTTCTACATGTAATAAAAATATCCTCAAGAAAGGCTTCAAAATACATCTTAAAACAAATCTACATTTATCAAATTTTATCACAACTAAAAACTCTGATGGAGCATTCAAAGGACATATTAAAATAAGAGTCTTTAACTTCAAACCTCCTGAACCAGAGTCTATAGTTGATGCTGTAGAAATAGTTAAACCTGCTGTTCAAACGTTGATTGAAAAAACACTAAAGGAAATGAAACCACTTAAATTTTATATGGGAGTAAAATTAGAAATGACAAAGGATGAAGGAGTTATAGATGCACCATACATGAGAACTGAGCCACACTTTATATCTTCATATCAAGATTTTAAAACATCAGGAGTCTATGATGAACTTATTAAACAAGAGCAAGATGTGGATAATTCAATCGTAGGAAGTGGATTCAATATAGGAAAAATTATTTACATAGACATTCATATTCTTAAATCAGATCCTCTAAAAGCTTCTTCTTACATTGATTTACCCAGTGTTATCAAAAATAGAAAAGCAGTTATCAATATCAAAAATAAAGACAATAAATGTTTTCTCTGGTCTATTTTAGCACACTTACATCCTCCACATTTTCATGATGAAAGAGTATCTCATTATAAAAAATATGAGAATACATTAAATACGAAAGATCTAAAGTTTCCGATGACTTTAAATGATATTCCTAAATTTGAAAAGATGAATAATTTATCAGTTAATGTTTATGGTCTAACAGAAACAAACAACATTCAGGTTTTAAAGCTTTCTGACAATTGTAAACAAACTCATATTAATCTTCTATATTTTAATTCAGACGAAAATTCACATTATACATACATCAAAGATATTGCTAAATTAATAAAACCACAAGTCTGTAAGAGAACAAATAAAATATATATTTGTTTGCGTTGTCTTAACTTCTTCAATTCACAAGAAAGATTAGATAAACATTCAAATTATTGTGGCGAACATAAATCAACGGTAATCAATATGCCTAAAGAAGGCTCAAAGATCACATTCAAAGATGAAAATAAAAAGATCAAACATCCATTTGTTATATATGCTGATTTTGAAAGTATTTTAGAAAAAATTGATACTGCTTCTCCAGATCCAAAAGAATCATACACAAATAAATATCAAAAACATACTCCTTGTGGTTTTTGTTATTATATCAAATCATCCGTTGGTGATAAATATAACAAGTTAGAGATGTATAGAGGCTCAAATACCCCAGAGGAGTTTGTGAAACGACTAGAAAAAGACTGTGTTCGATTAACCAAGATAATGAGAGAAACCAATAAACCAATGTCCTTAACAAGTAAAGAAAAAAGGGAATTTATAAAAAACAATGTCTGTCATATTTGTGAGGAGAAAATTGGTAAAGGTCTAAAGGTTAGAGACCATTGTCATCTCACTGGTAAATATAGAGGTCTGGCTCATCAAAGTTGTAATATTAATTATCAACTCCCCTCTTTCATTCCTGTCTTTCTTCATAACAACGCTCATTATGATACACATCTATTTATCAAGGAACTCTCAAAGACTTCTGGAAGTATCTCAGCAATTCCAAACACGGATCAGAAATACATTTCATTCACAAAAACAATTCACACATCTCCTATTACTCATATCAGATTTCTTGATACATTTAAATTCATGGCAAGTCCATTGGTTAACTTGGTTCAAAATCTAAAAGAGTTTCCATGTCTTTCAGAGTATTTTTTAGATAAAGATTTTCTAACACAAAAGGGAATTTACCCCTATGACTATATGGACTCATTTGAGAGATTCAATGAAACACAACTTCCTTCAAAAGAAAATTTCTATAACAAATTAAACAACAGTAATATATCTGATAAAGATTATGTACACGCACAAAATGTTTGGGAAAAATATAACATCAGGAATCTTGGCGAGTATCACGATTTGTATCTCAAAACTGATGTGCTTTTATTGGCCGATGTATTTGAAGCCTTTAGATCTGTTTGTCGCACTGGATATGGATTGGATCCTGCTCACTACTACACAGCACCTGGATTGGCCTGGAGTGCGATGTTGAAAATGACAAAACAAGATTTGGATTTGATAACCGATGTTGATATGCTTTTGATGATTGAAAAGGCAAAAAGAGGTGGAATTTCACAAGTCTGCTCGAGTAGATACGCAAAAGCAAATAACAAATATCTTCCAAATTATGATCCAACGAAAGAGAGTTCTTACTTGATGTACTATGACGCAAACAACCTGTATGGCTGGGCAATGTCTCAGGCTCTTCCTTATGGAAAACTTAGATGGGTAAAGGAAAAAGACTACAAAAACGTTTTACAAGATGTATGTATCTCTACACAAAAAGAATTGGATGAAGAAAAAGTTGGTTATTATTTTGAAATTGATTTAAAATATCCAGAGGAACTCCATAACCTACACAAAGATCTCCCATTTGCTTGTGAGAAAGAAAGTCCAAAGAAAGAATGGTTGAGTGATTATCAACGATCGTTTGATATAGGTGAATCAACAGAAAAATTACTTACTACATTATATAACAAGAAAAATTATGTTCTACACCAAAGAAATTTGCGACAATATTTATCAAAAGGTCTAAGAGTAGAGAAGATCCATAGGGTTCTAAAGTTCAATCAAAGTCATTGGTTAAAGGGGTACATTGATTTTAATACACAAAGAAGAACAGAGTCAAAAACAGATTTTGAGAAAGACTTTTATAAATTGATGAATAATGCGGTCTTTGGTAAGACTATGGAGAATGTGAGGAAAAGACAAAATATCAGATTATCAACATCTTGGGAACAAGCATCAAAATTAATTAATAGACCGAGTTTTACTCGAGCTGAGGTCTTTACTGAGAACTTTTGTGCGATCCATTTGATTAAAGAGAGTATTGAAATGAACAAACCTATTTATATTGGGACAACAATTCTTGATTTATCAAAGTCATTAATGTATGATTACTTTTATAATAACTTGAGGAAGAAATATCAAAATGATGTTAATCTACTTTATATGGATACAGATAGTTTTATTTTGAAAATTAATACCAACGATGTTTATTCAGACATGAAAAGAGACATTAATATCTATGACACGAGTAATTACAGTCCAGAGAGTGAGTTGTTCTCTTCTAAAAATAAAAAGGTGATTGGAAAGTTCAAGGATGAATTAGGAGGAAATGTTATGAGTGAATTTGTGGGATTGAGGTCAAAGGCTTATGCTTATAAATACATTGTGAATAACGTTGAAAAGACTGATAAGAAGTTAAAAGGTGTAAAGAAAAATGTTATTAAAGAAACAATAAACTTTAAGGATTATTATAACTGTTTAACAACAAAGAAAGAAGAGTTTAGAAAGATTAATGGAATAAGAAGTTATAAACATCAATTATATTCAGAAGAGATAAATAAGAAAGCATTGGGGGCTTTTGATGATAAGAGGTTTATTTTAGAAAATGGAATTGATAGTCTCCCTTATGGTTATATAAGTATATAAGTGATAAGATATATATATAAGTGATAAGATATATATAAGTGATAAGATATATATAAGTGATAAGTTAAAAAGGGGGGGGGGTTGGGGATTTTAACGGGCTACCGCCGCCTTTTTTACTATTATATAAATGATAGAACCAAGTATCAACCAGACTAAAGAGTGGAGGTGTAATCAACCTTGGTATATAAATGGAAAACATAATGAATGTGAAAAATATCAAATAGGTATAATTGAAAAGGCAACTGGTAAAAAAATTCACAAAACAAATAAGAGAATTAATTTAAATACCGGTGAATTGGGTAAAAAAAGATGGAAATATTTTTGAGTGGACGGAAAACTTTGATGGTTGTCAGGAAAATATATACTTTAATTTAAAAATGGTATGTGGCACTGGAGGTGCTCAAACAAGAACATTGAGGGAGGTTTACCATTTTATCTTAGCTCAGTTAAAATATCTTAATAAAGAACCAAACTCAATCATCTTTTTTGTTAATATATTAGATGGTGAAGAGAGTGGCAAGAGAATTAAATTATTTCCCACGCATAAACAAATATTTGTAGGGTCGTTGTTTGAGTGGGTTATATTCACCAGATGATATTAAGAGTAAAAGGTTAAAAGGTCCATAAGGTCAGAAGGATCACAGGTGTTTAAGTGGTCTAATGAATAAGGATAGCATGTCAAAAGGTTAGAAGGTTCGTAAAGAACAGGGTGAGAGAAATATAGGTGTTTAGGGTCAATGAGGGAGGGAAAGAATTAATATGGAAGTGAATGGGTCAAAGATTAATCTGCCAGATGATATGTAGAAGAAGGATGATAGGTCTATAAGAGAAAACAAATATTTGTAGTGTTTGAGTGGTCTAATGAACAACATTAAGGATAGGTACTACAGACAAAAGGTTCATAAAGATGAGGGTGGGAGAAATAGAGGTGCTTATGATTTTTGAAAAAGACAAGGGGGTAAATGACATTAGATAGGGATTTCCCATGTTAAACGGAGGTGTCCCAGAAGCAACATTATTACACTACTAAGATGTTCTGGAGTCTGCCTTCAGCAAATATGGACCCCTTCTGGAAGTGCTGCTGATAAAAGACAGGGAGACACAAAAGTCAAGAGGGTTTGGCTTTGTCACGTTTGAAAACTCAAAGAACGCCAGAGATGCAGAGAAGGATCTGAATAGCAAGGAGTTGGAGGGTCGGACCATAACAGTAGGGAAGGCATTTCATCGGTGTCGTGGGGGCTACAGAAGAGGACCACAGAGTAGTAGTTTTGGTGGTGGCCGCAATCGATATTATTATGGAGGCTCCCAGAGTTACGGCAGCTCCCGAAGGAAGGATTGTCAGAATAGTGGCCGAGAAGGAGACCGCTATTCGTGTGACTACAGTGACAAGCGGTCCCACCGGAATTATTATGAAAGTTCAGAAAAGTTGAAGCACTGAATGCTGCGGAGTCGCCAAGCCAAAATTCCGAAACGGATTAACCATGAACGCCACATTCCTAAAGGCGTCCATGTAGTGAACTTCCCTACACAGATTAACCGTGAACTCCACGTTCCTAAAGGCGTCCATGTAGTGAACTTTCCTGCATGGACTAACCGTGAACTCCACGTTCCTAAAGGCGTCCATGTAGTGAATGCTTCCAGGCCTCACCACCCAACCACCATGGAACCTGGCTTTCAGCTCGGCCTCCCAGGGAAAAGTGCTGTAGACTTGCTTGACTTTGGATTTTGATCACCACCCCTTAACCTTCATTCAAAAGAAACTAAAAGAAAAAATCAGAGGGTGCTGAGATGGAGTTTGGCTTTGCGGGGGTTCAACGGGGAAATTGAACATGTAAAGGGCAGGGACAATGTCGTTGTTGATGCTTTGTCCAAAGTGAATTAACTTTGGACATCTCTGTGGGTTGTGCGAAATTTTGTTGCTTTATTTTTGAGATGTGATAATTGTTGCTCACGGGAATTGGTGATTTGGGTTGTGAGTTTTTTTTTGTTTGTTCAAAGAGTTTGCCTGCAAAGAAAGTTTTTGCGGTGTTCAAACTTTCTTTCTTGAGGGGGGGAAGTGTTACGGATTCGGCACTAATTATTATTGTTGTTATTATTATTGTGGTTCTAAGTATTGCGATTATTATTGTTTAAGGGAAATGGTTATTGTGGTTAAAGGGTTAAAAGCGCTCATGGTAAAAATGAGACAGTAAATCGGATCGGGAACCGGAAGACGTCGAGCGAGGAGGAAGAGGGCGTGAGGAAGGTGTGGAAAGACGTGTCTGTAGAAGCTCCGTACCTAGCATGGTCGAGCGTACATCGCGAGTGAACTTTGAGTCCTTGAAAGGAATCTCGAGCGATTGGTGTTATCGCTGGAATAGTGAAAAAGCCTGCGAAGTCAGGAACAGGCGTGAGATTCCAAAGAATCCTCGCCTAGAGGCTGTGGCTCGAGTAAGAGCCGTCCGCCATTTTGCCTCGCGCGCTGCATTCACCGAAAAAGGTTTTGGTACGCGCCAACTTTTCTCACCCTCCGGCCGTCTGCCGGGGATGTGTGTGTGCGACAGCGGCGTTTGAAGAATACGATGCGGTTTGCTGGTTGACCGGTGAATGTGCACGTCTGGATCGTGTCTTTGGGATTTCTCTTTCCACCACCAGTTTGCTGTTGGTTGGGGACCACGTGACGGTCCCCGCCGTGCCTACACCTCCTTACTCGCCCCATCACCTCTTCGCCTCATCCCCTCGGAGTTATAGAGACATTGAGGAGTGTTCGGTTCCATTCACTGGGAGAGCAGTGAGTTTATGTTACTTAACAAGATGGTACCATCTTAAGAGATTGATTGTATGGTTGATTGCCACCATTGTTGTATGGTTCTTCTTGTGTGCTTTTTAATATATTATTTGTTCGTTGACAACCATTGGTGTGGTTTCATTATTGATTTGATTGTTTCATTTGATGGTTTCATTGGTGGTTTCATTATAGATTGATTTCAACAAAGAATAACATATCTTTCTGCCGGGGGTCCTCACGGGGTTCGGAGGTTTACCGCGACCAGGGGATAGGGGAGGACCCCGTAACACTGCTAACCGCTCGGCAAACTCCATCTTGTCTGGGTCCGAGCAGGGAATTATATCCCTGCTTTGCGGAGGGATTGGCAAAGGTATTTGGGAACCCATTGACCAATCACCCTGGCCAAGCTCACCCCGCAAAGGAGCGTGTAATTTCCAGGACTGGGTGATCGGCCAGTGTAAAAGACAAGGGGATTAACCCCCCCCCCCCCTTGGTAAGGGGAGCGCCGACCCCCGGATCCGCAACAATTGGTGTCCGGGAGTGGAATTTGGGACCCGAACCAAATTTTAATCCACCTGGAAAAATTGGGTCAAAATTTCGAGCGGCCAAAATTTAGTATTAACATCCAAATTATAGTCGTGCCATGGATACCCAAGGCGATCGGATGCCGGTGGGGGAGATAGAAGAAGGGGTAGAGTCAACCCAGGACCCCAGGGAACAGCTGGGAGAAATGGAAGAGGAGGTTGAAGAGGGTGTAGCAGTGGGGGTTACAGGCACACAAAATGGCGGCGCCGCGCACTTGGCCACGGCAGCCGAGCCTGCGGCGCCAATAGATATGGGCTTATTTATGACCCACATGATGCCCTTTATGGTCAAAACAGAGGATAGTCTAAAAAAAATGAGTGGGCAATTGGACACCCGAGGGGAGGAAATAAAAGAGTTGGGGGACAACTCCACTCGGGACATAAATAAATTGGAAACCAGAATGGGGGAGCAATTGGGAAGCCAAATTGGGGGCCTAGAGGTCAAATTGGGAGGATTAGGGGGTGAATTGGAGGACGTGAATGGCCAAGCCAAATAAATTAATGAGGGGTTGGCGAGGGACAAAGCCACGTATGAGGCAAAATAATTTGAGAGGGAGGTTAACCGCAGGTTGAGCAGGGAGGTCGCATTAGTACGCGACGAGGTAACGTGGCTAGAGGAGCGCGGGAGAAGCGAGTTGGAGCAAAGCAAAGTCACGTGGACGGGTATAGAAATCGCGACCCGGGGTATGGAAAAGCCAACGGCCGCAGAATGAAAAGAAAAATTTTTGAGCGCGTCGGCGGTCGTTGGGCTGGAAAAAGAAATCGAATCAATCGAACCAATAGTGGAAATTGGGTTGGAAGAGACGCCGGACGTAGAAGAGCAACAGCGGAAGGCAGAAATGGAATATGCTCAAAGTCTGTATTCGCATCCTGATGCCGTACTTGCTAATCCTTATAAAGATTTGCAGGTGCGTGTGGAGAGAAGAATCCCGAACGTGAGTCGGGCTGTATATGGTACTCAGAGGTTTTTGCGGGAAGGTGTTTCGCGCAAAAAGAATTTTCGCGCACTTGGGATCGAGACAGCACCCGGACATTTGTGGAAGGTCCCTTGCACATGGTGTGAGTAGAAATGGCGCGCGTGTAAGAAAAAAGTGTACATCGGAGTGTATGTGTGGTGATTGTGACACGGAGAGTGAGTTGGTTGTGGCGAGTGTGCGAGAAGGCACACCTGAATTGGTGGTGAAGCACGTGATTGGGTGTGCGATGAGGGATTGCACACCCATGAGTAGGTGTGCGCTGAATGGGTGGATGCAAGAGTGCACCCCCATGAGTGGTACGGAGTACGTACCAAGGGAGAGTGCGCAAGACGGTGCGCGAGGAGGTGTGTTAATGAAGTGTGCGAACGACGAGTGTGTGCCAAGGTGTGCGAGGAGGTGTGCGGTGGTCAGGTGTGTAACGAAGTCTGTGAGTGAAATGAGTGCGCCTGGGTGGCGTGCATGGAGAGAGAGTGCGGTGACGAAATGTGCGGAGTGTATGGAGACACCTGGATACGTGAGTATAGAACGGGTAGCGTATGGATGTGAGAATGCAATCCGAGCATCGACGTTAACCGGGACAGCGTTCAGGCCGACGTTTAGCCGACGCGAGCTCTCGGTACGTGACGGGCTTTGTGTGCTGCGGGAGCCGGCGGGGATCGGTGTCACGTCGCTCCTGCTCGGAGCGCCGTGCACGATTCGGGCCGGGCCCCGCCCTGCACGGTCGAATCCGCACTTTGCCAAGCAAAGCGACCAGCCCGGTTCGAGGGGAGGTAGGAGGGGTTGGAGCAGCGCCCCCTTGTGGTGGCGGCGTTCCGGCCGGACAAGGCTGGGCCATCGCGCTTGGGAGCACAAGGCCCTGCGCCGGGATGGTGCCTGGAGCCTTGGCCCGCCAAAACCTCCTCCCCTGAATCCGAATGCCGGACGGACCCAACCTGCAGGCGACAAACCACCCATATTCATTGCCCGGCTTTGCGAAGCCGAGCTTTGATGATGTAATGACGTACCGAGAGGCTCTGAGTATAGTGGACATTTGATGGTAGCGGTAGTGATGGCGAATGGTAGTTTTACGCGTGAAGCGCGTGATGGTTTTACCATTCGCCTCACATAGTGGGGGCACATGAGCATTAGTTTATGGGGATTGGCCGTGTAAACTAGCCCGGGAGGGTTAGGTTATAATGTATAGGGAATTAGAAATGACCATAGGGACAAGATTTAAGTAGCGACATCGATACCTGTCGTGGGGACGCAGAATAGCTTAGATGGATGATAATGATGAGGGAGTGCTTAGCATAAGGGAAGACGGGGAGCACGAGTTTCAGAAGGGAGTAGTTAGATCAGATGATGCAGTGTGTTTGTAGTGAGGATAATGGAAACAAGCAATTGGTATGGAAGTTCTTTGTGGTGAGCATGATGAATGGCCTGGTATTGAGTGGATGGCTTGCAAGGTGTGCAAGTGGAATAGAGGTGTATGGAGAATGGTTGGATGGAATAGATGGTCTGGAATGAATGGAGTACGGAATGGATGGTGTGGAGTGAGTAGTGTGGAATACGTGGAGTGGAGTGTATGGTGCGAAAGAGTGGATGGGGAAGGATGGACCCCCTTCACGAGTACCCGGGAAGGGTAGTTTAAAAGTAGGTAGAGGGAGTAGGTAAATTGTGGTTGGATATTGGCATCTGTGGTGCGAGAGTAGCAGAGTACTGCTTGAGGGTGCATTAGTGGAGTGAAATTGGCTGGGCGTGTGGCCTGTTAGTACGTATGGTTAAATGGGCACTCCACCACTGTTAGTCTGTTGGCCAGGTGAGGCCGCAGGTAGGCTCTGGGAGCCAGTAGTGTTCAATGGGGCCCGAGGATACGGAGGACGGACCCGGGTAGCCCGACGCCAGAGAGGGCGGTAGTGGGGTAAGGGAGCCAGAGGGCCTTCCCCAGGTAGGTTAGGGTAAGGAGCAGGTAAGCTCGGGAGGCAACTACAGTGGCGGCGGTGTGCAGGTGAGTGGACCTGCTGGGAGCGCCACACGACCCAGCCCGGAAATTGTGCGAGGGCACAGAGAGTAGAATCGGGGGAGTGAGTCCCCAAATTGGTGAGCACCACAGTATGTTCAATGGGAGTTCGGTTCTTAGAACCACATAGAGTAAAGATGGCCAATGGTTTGGCAGGGAAAGACCCCGGGTAGTGTAAAGTGTGTTAAAGTCATTTAGAAGGTAGATAGGAGAAAGTCTCTTCGCACCATCCGCATCCACTCACCAAGGTGACAGGACTCCACACCACCGTTTTTTTGCAGATGTCTGGGATGTAAGACGCATCATGACGTGGGGGTGACATTGTGCTTGTGATACCATCTCTTCCTCCTTAGGAGGGATTGATGAGGAATTGGGATTGGTGGCAAATTTAGTTTAGAGGGATTGATGATGAATTTGGATTAGGGGAGATATGGGGAAGACAGGACGTAGAGATGAATTTGTAAATTGTGTAAGTACGGGGTGGGGCAAGGGTAGATTAGGTGACGGGGGGGAATGTACGGTAGGGACGAGCTTTCTCGGCTCGCTCGCCTGCGCACCTCACCTTGCATTGCCTTGTTTTGATGTGTACCCTTGCGATCTTGCCCCGCTGCTTGCTTGTCCTCCTTCCCCCACTCACGGATTTGTTTATATTGGGCCCGGGGGGAGTGCGCAGGTGTTCGCAGTTGTGTGCCCGCACCCTCGCTGCTGCCTGCCTGGACCGGTACACCACTCTATGGACCACAATTTTGTGGCCGAGCACCACCTTATGGACCACACGTTTTTGTGGCCGAGCACCACTTATGGACCCGATGTTTTGGGGCCTTGCACCTCTGCTGGGGACCGGCCATTGTGGCCAGCGAAATCTTGCTTGCGGACCACGGTTGAGGTGGCACCTAAGCCATGCAGGTGGACCACCCTTAGTTGGCCCCTGCTGGCCATAATTTAAAAAAGAAGTGGACACGTTTTGTGCCCTTTTTATTACCAACTAGGCAGCAAGCAAGAAGTCATCCAGAAGCATCGGCCCAGCAGAGAAGAGAAGACGTCGCAAGGCACCATTTTATTATTGAAGTGTATGACTGTGCACTGGATGGTGCTTTTTGTGCATGGTGGTGTTATGGTGCTTTTGGTGCTTATTTTGTTAATTGGTTCTTGTGGTGCTGGTGGTATCGGTACAGTGCAGTGTGGCAATGATTTTCCTCTTCTCAAAAGTGCTGCTTTTGTTTCCCAAAAGACAGGTCTTGGGTTCGCGTTTGTAAATACCAAATAGTAGTCTTTGTAAATAACATGCTCCCCACCGGCTAAATGTTTAGTTTTGAAGACCATTCCGCAATTTGGTTATTCTGTGGGAATGAGTCTGTTAGGTAGGATGCAACGCAGCAGGCGGGACATACTTGTTTTTAAAATGTCGCACTCAGGGTAAGGTTAAAAGTAGAGGGTAACCACACTTGAGTGTCACACTAAGTTAAAGTTTTGTCGGCACGGGCTGTGCCTGGAGGAGAGACGGGTGCAGTGTTACGGTTTTTAGAACCTTCACTTGTAAATAATAAGCCTTGTAAATAATTCCCTGTGAATATCCCCATCTCCCAAAGGTCAAAGATCGCACCCTAGCTAGGCCACAAGCAACACGTAGGACACCATAGAAACCTCTGCAGTTATCTCCTTAATATGTGTTTCAGGTAAGGATCTGTTCCCAATAGTTTGACTCTGCGTTGTGTTAATCAAATAACCTAGGTCCTCTTTTCCAAATCACATTCATTTTGCGGCTTTACCCTCTCCAAATTGTATTGCGCGCCTCTGCCAGACGCAGCCGCCTCAGCGCTCGTCTCAAGACGCCAATGACCACGCGGTCAAGTTGGAGAAGAAGGGGGGAGGAGCGCCAGGAACGCAGGCGTGGCCCCATCAACGCGTCACGAAGGGAGGTACCGATGAACCCTCGTGACCAATCCAGGCCAAGGCGTGCTCACCGGTAGGCAGAGTGAAGCGGACGCTGCTTGATACGCGAGGCATGTAATAAAAGCGCCGCCGCGGACTACTTCGAGATAAGAGAGAGCCAAGGAGACGTCACGGCAGATGAGCCAGAGGAGCCACAGATGAACAAGCAGATGAGCCAGAGAGAGCCACGGAGGCGAGCGGCAGAGAGACACACGGAGATTGACCGGCAGAGCTGCAGAGATTTCAATTATGTACACAGCATACCAGCTTTCCCCCGCTATATAATTGTCCGGTCGCGTCCAACGACACGCGGAGCTGTTTGCCGGGTTTCGCCTCGAACCCAAAAGCGTGGACCGGAGCGCGAGCTTGGAACCGGACCTCAACGCCTGCCATCTGCATGAACCTTCTCTTCCTTCCCACCACCACCTTTTCGTGTAAGTCAGTTTGTGTTGTCCAGGGCGTGTTAATTAAGAGTGTGTAAGCTTGCCCTGTGTCCTTTTACTTCCTCTACTTGTACATGCTTTTCCTTTCGTTTCCTCTTTTAGTGTAATTAATAAATCATATTTGTTCTTCCTACTCTGGTTTCCTCTCATCCGATCGCTTTCGTGATTTCCTCAATTGAGTACCGGTGGCACGATCAAAACCGCTCAGAATCGGGATTAGTCTTTTTGTTAACGGCTCGGATTTCAGACTGCTAACCGCTCGGCAAACTCCATCTTGTCCAGGTCCGAGCAGGGAATTATATCCCTGCTTTGCGGAGGGATTGGCAAAGGTATTTGGGAACCCATTGACCAATCACCCTGGCCAATCTCACCCCGCAAAGGAGCGTGTAATTTCCAGGACTGGGGGATCGGCCAGTGTAAAAGACAAGGGGATTAACCCCCCCCCCTCCCCTTGGTAAGGGGAGCGCCGACCCCCGGATCCGCAACAATATATATTGTTACGGAACCAGAGAGGGCTTCCCTCGTTGCCCTGCGGAGATTAACCCGCCGTTCCTTCTATTAACCACTCTCCGTTCCTGGTCGTCCCAACGCTCCCTCCCGCCCGCAGCGCCGCCAGGGTATTCGGGCCAGAAAGTCGGAATGGCCTTCCCGATGACCTGAGTGCAATGCTCGGTCGTGAGACAGGGAAGAGACGGCCGTTCGAGCTACGGTTTTAGGTTACCGAGCGGGTTTAGTAACCCGTAGTTCGAACCATTAACAAACTACACCCGATTCTAACGTTGGCCAAATCGCGCTATGCTAAATCAATGATGGAAAGGACACGACGACTGGGAAAGATGAAACGACGCAAAGGGGTACAGTTCTCAAGACCTCCGGAGGAGGGTGTAATTACAGTGGTGGAGAAAAGGGGTAGATTACAAGGCAGAGTGAGGTAAAGACACAGAAGAGATGGGCACTTAAATACAGGCTTATTTATCCCCAGACAGACCACGGACAAACGGACAAGGCAGACTCACACAGGGATTGATGGCAGGAATGGACAGGTAGGTCGATGGCACAAGGTGCACCTTGGCTCGGGGACAGGATAAAGCACGGTCCAAAGATGCAGGGAGGTCTCACAGCGCTCGGAGGGTACGTCTTGCTTGCTCCAAGCTCAGCGCGCATCTGACGTTACCTCTCTCTCACTGCGCATGCTCAACGGGGAGTGACACGCCCTTGGCTGGTTGGTTCCGCCCCAACTGGGGCCAGTCCGCCGCTTCCATTGGGTGCGGGGGTTACCGGGCTCCGCCCTTGACGAGGAGCCGACAGGGAGCCACGTTCCGCCCCTGTTGGGTAACCCCGTCGAGCACATGTCCGATGGCGGCTCGTTGGGAAGGCCTGGTGCCCTCCCACCACTCCTACCAACCAAGCCGGAGTGAGGACGCGCACTCCCTGCGCTCGTTGTTGTTGTTGTTGCTGCTGAAGAGAACTGTGAGGAAGAGCTGCGGGGAGGTATTGGGAGGTCCTAAACTTCCTAACGGTGCCATACAATCACATTCTGGTGCAACGAAGGGTCAGAATTAATGGAAACGAATCCTTACCTGACATAGACGAAGAATAACTAGCAAGATGTCCTATAGTTGTCTACATGAGATGCGGTGGACCTGGATGCGACATTTAATGGGGGAAATAGGGGGAGGTCGGGTCTACAGAGTGTTGTTTACAGAAAATGGGACTAGGGAATGGGGGATTGGGGAGAGTTGGGAAGTATTGAGGAAATAGGGGAATATTTACAAGCGGATATGGATGGATGCAAATCCCACATCCGCAACAATATATATATATATATATATATATATATATATATATATATGTATATATATATATATATATATATATATGTATATATATATATATATATATATATATATATATATATATATATATATATATATATATTGTTGCGAATATGGAATTTGGCCTCCATATCCGCTTGTAAATATTCCCCTGTTTCCCCAATACCCCCCAACTATCCCCAATCCCCCATTCCCTAGTCCCATTGTCTGTAAACAACAATCAGTAGAGCCGACCTTCCCCTTTTTCCCCCATTAAATGTCGTGCCCAGGTCCACCGCATCTCACGTAGACAACTTTCGGACATCTTGCTAGTTATTCTTAGTCTATGTCAGTTAAGGACTCCTTTCCATTAATTCTGACTCTTCGTTGCACCAGAATGTGATTATATGGCACCAGTAGTGAGTTTAGGACCTTCCCTTACCTACTCCCATCTTCTTCCCCAAACAACAACAACAACAACAACAACAACTACAACAACAACAACAACTACAGCAACAACAACAACTCCAGCTACAACAACAACTACAACAACGGCGCGCGGGGGGAGTGTGCGTCCTCACACCGGCTCGGTTCGCCGCCATGACCATGCGCTCCACGGGGTTACCACGAAGGGGCTCCCTGTCAGCCCCTCGTCAAGGGGCGGAGCCGGTAACCCCCCCGCACGCACCCAATGAGAAGCAACGAGCCGATTCCATCTGGGGCGGAGCTAACGAGCCGAGGGCGTGTCACTCCACGCCGGATATACGAAGCGACTCACCGGACGTGACGTCAGATGCGCCCCCAGCTTGAAGAAGAGCAAGTCACTACCTCCGAGCGCTGCGACCTCCCTGCATGCTGCATCTCTGGACCGGACCGAGCCGATTCTGTCCCTGAGCCCAGGTGCACCTGGAGCCATCGATCCTGCCTTTCCTAGCCATCAATCCCCGTGTGAGTCAGCCTTTTGTCCCGTTTATCTGTCGTCTGTTGGGGTTAATATAAGATTGTGTCTAAGTGCCTATCTTCCTTTGCTGTCCCTCTTGTAAGTTGTAATCTAACCTTCCGAACGAATATAACCTCCTCCGGAGGTCTTGAGAACCGTATACCTGGTGTCGTGTCATTTTAATCCCAGCCGTGTGTCTTTTCCTTCATTGACCTAGCGTAGCGCGATTAGTCAACGTTCGGGTATAATCGGGTAACTTGTGCAGACGTGGTCATACCAAACCGCTCGGTAAATAACATCCACCACCACGTCTGTAACAATTGGTGTCGAGGAGTGGAATTCGAACCCGGGACTAAATTTATTAGGCCCAAATTTGTAATAGAATCGATTCGGAGCGCGTTTCCCGCGCGAAATTATAACGGCGAAATTTGAATTTGTTTTACGAAAATAAAAACCCGAATTTTGAAAGTCGCGCTATGGCAGACCAAGACAGCTGGGGTCCGGTAGGGGAGAGTGAGGCAGGGTCGGTCCAGGACCAAATTGAGGGACGCGAGGAGAGCGAAGCAGCGAGGGTAGCAGACGCACAAAATGGCGCCTCGCTGGTCACCGCGCCCGCGACCGTGGCAGCGCCCCTGGTGGATTCGAACCTTTTCCTCCTGCAAATGAGGGCCCTTATGGAACAAATGGTGGGAATGAGGGCTGATAGTGAGCGGTTGGGAAACCGGATGGATGCTCAGAGTGAGCAATTAGGAGTAATGGGAAACCAAATGGGGGTAATGAGGGACGAAGCGAGGGGTACCGGTGAGGGGTTAGACAATAATTTTAAGGAGTTAGACAAGAAATTTGGGAAGTTAGACAATAATTTTGAGGGGTTAGACAATAATTTTAAGGAGTTAGACAAGAAATTTGGGAAGTTAGACAATAATTTTGAGGGGTTAGACAACGGGATAAAAGAGGTGAGAAATGGGTTAATGGGGGTAGAAAACAGAATGGCCACTCAAGAGAATCAAATGGAAGGGATGCAAAAAGGGTTAGAGGGGTTAGAAAACACCATGGAAGGCAAATTGAGGGACATGAGGGACCAAGCGGAAAGGGAAGTTAACCAAATGGGGCAGCAGATAGAGGGGGTCAGAATGGGGGTAGAAACCAAACTGGATGCTCACAGGGAGGAAATGGAGCAGATGAGGGTGGCATCTGGGCAGGAGATGCAAGTGATGGGAGAGGGGATCAGAAGAGGGGTGAGTGAGGAGGTCGGAGGAGTGCGCGAGGAGGTGAGGCACTGTAAGGAGCACATGGAGAAGGAGGTGAGAAAGGGGACTGTAAAGTTACAAGGGGGCATAGAGGACCTGACGCAGGAGGTGGAGCAGCTGACGGTGGGACAAACGGAGTTAGTGGAGCAGGTTCAAAGGAACACTGCGGTATTAGGAGGTTTAAAAGCGACACAAAACGACATAAAAACGACTTGATAGCGACAAAGAGGGAATGTCAGATGGTACGTGAGGGACTGACAACGAGGTTGGACGAGGTGATAGAGGTAATGGAGACGAAGGACCGGCAGGTGAGGACGCACCTGGAAACGGTCAAGGTAGCCTTAGAGGATGAGCTTGAGGAGACGTACCGGGGAATGAAAGAGGTGAAGCAGAAACTAGAAGAAGTGGAAGAAGGGATGAGCGAAATTAAGAAGCGACGGAGAGGGGATAAGAAAGAAATAAAAGAGGAGATAAAAGAATTGGTCCAAAGTCTGTGTTTGGATCGTGATGATGTGCTCATTAACCGGATGAGGGATTCGCAGGTGATGGAGGAGAAGCGAAGAGGAAGAGGACCCGGTGTAAGTGGTGACCAATATGGTCGTGCGTATGATGCGCCAGGGGATTTAAGGAGCTTGGGGGTCGAGATGGACCCGGGTGTTCGTGAGAGGCCATTGGTGAAGTGTGCGACAGGTCTGGTGTGCGAAAGAGGAGGTGTGCAAGAAAGTCCGACTCTGGGGTGTGTGAGGAAAAAGTGTGTGCCAAGGAGTGAGGGTGCTGGCGAGAGTGAGTCGGTCGTAGCACGTGTGCGAGGGAGCACATGGAAGCGTGGTGTGGTGAGTGTTACGGAGGGTGTGACGGGAGAGTGTGCGCGAGAAAGGTGTGTGACGGACAGGTGCATGAGGAAAGAGTGCGCTGTCAGAAGTAAGGAAGAGTGTCCACCTGTGGTGAGTGTTACAGAGGGTGTAACGGGAGAGTGTGCGCGAGAAAGGTGTGTGACGGACAGGTGCATGAGGAAAGAGTGCGCTGTCAAGAGTAAGGGTGAGTGCGCTGTCAGGAATGGAGGTGAAAGTAGTGAGAGTGACATGGAGCGTGAGTTAGTTGTGACAGGTGAGCGAGGATGTACACCTGGGATGGAAGGATGCACACCTGGAATGGTAGAGCGTGAGAGGGAATGCACGCTGGAGTTGGTGGTGAGGCACGTGGTTGGGTGTGCGAATGAGAGCACACCTGTGATTGTCACAGAGGAGGTGACCGAGGAGGGGGTGCGAAGAGGTGTATTGGTGAGGTGTGCGAGTGACGAATGTGTGCCAAGGTGTTCGGTGGTCAGGTGTGTGACCAAGGCTGTGAGTGGAATGAGAGTACCTGGGTGTGTAAGGAAAGGTACGAGGAGCATGGAGACGGCTGGATGTAGGAGCACGAAAGGGGTAGCGTATGCGTGTAAGAACCCAGGTGAAGCATCGACGGTAACCAGGTTAGAGGTTAGGTCGACTTTTAGCCGAAGCGGGCCCTCGGTGCGTGCCGGGCCTCGCTTTGAACGGCCGCGTCCGTGCTCCACTAGGCGGAGCGGGCAGCCCGATAGAAAGGGTCGTCATGGCGACCACTTTTTGTTGAGGCAGTCCGGCAGGTCGAGATCGGGACATTGGATGGCTCCACGCCGAGATGGTGCGTGGGATCTCGGCCCGGGTAAGCCCCCGTCCCTGCACCGAGTGCCGGACGCATCCAGCCGCTGGCACAGAACAACCCGCATTCATGGCTTGGCTTTACGAAGCCGGGCTTTGGACAGGAATTGGCGCACCGAGAGGCATTAGTGAGTAGACTGGGTGATGAGGTTAGTGTTTTGGACCCAAAATTAGAGAAAAACAAAATTTGATGATTGGCAAGGGATTGGCAGTAGTGATTGGCAGATGATGGGTAGTGATTGGCAAATTTTTAATTTGTTGAAATTTGATGTGCAAAATTGGTAGTGAGCGATGGGCCCGGTGGGTAAGGCTGGCATCCCTGCCACCCTTCCCATGTGGGGGCAAAGGAGCACTAGATTATGGGGTGTATGGCAGTGAAAACTAGCCCGGGTGGGTTAGGTTATATTGTAGGGATCTAGAAGAGATTGACATTAGGTAACGTTAAGTTTAGTTAGTGACTGATACCTGTAGTGGGGACGCAGGTAGATTAGTGTGGATGATAATGACGAGGGAGCGCAATAGTTTAAAGGGACGACTGGGAAGCGCAAGTTTCAGAAGGGAGTAGTTAGCTGAGATGATGCCGTGTGTGTGAGAATTGAACAGGTGTGATTGCACAGGTGTGCAACTGGACAGGTGTGTGGAGCAGTGTGTGAATAGTGAGTGTTGTGGATCAGCGCGAATGCGCTCAAGTACAGGTGTGTGGAGAGAGTTGGAGTAAGTGGTACGGAGTGGTGTGCATGGTGCAAAGGTGTGGATGGGGGAAGAGTGGACCCCTTTCACGAGTACCCGGGGCGGGTAGTGTAAGTGTTAGGTAGAGGGTATAGGTAAATTGTGGTTGGATATTGGCATCTGTGGTGCGGGTGACAGAATGGTATTGTGAATGGGTGCATTAGTGTTGTGGAAATGGCTGGGCGTGTAGCCTGTTAGTGTGTGTAGTTGGTTGGGCACTCCACCACTGTGAGGATGTCGGCCAGGTGAGGCCGCAGGTGGGCTCTGGGAGCCGGTAGAGTTGTGGATGGGGCCCGAGGATCCGGAGGACGGACCCGGGTAGCCCAGTGCCAGAGAGGGCACCGAGTGGGGAGAGTGCGAGAGGGCCTTCCCCAGGTAGTTAGGTTAGGGTAAGGAGCAGGTAAGCTCGGAGGCAACTGCAGTGGTGGAGGTGTGCAGGTGGGTAGACCCGCTGGGAGAGGTACACGCCACAGCCCAGAAATTGTGCGAGGGCACCGGGAGATGCATCGGGGGAGTGAGACCCCAAATTGAAAAGCACCACAGTTTGGCCAATGGGAATTGGTTTTTTAGAACCCATAGTGTAAGAGGGCCAATGGTTTGGCCGGAGAAAGACCCCGGGTAGTGTAAAGTTGTTAAAGTCATTTAGGAAATAGTTAGGATTGATGAACCTGTCGCACCATACGCAGCCACTTACCTGTGGTGATGATGACTCCACACCTGTGTTTTCTTTGTTCTGTGTGCAGGAACTGAGAATTGCTGTGTGGATTGGTGAGACGCATCACGACGTGGATGAGACATTGGGGTGATTCCATCTCTCCCTCCTTAGGAGGGACTGATGATGAATTGGTAATGGCAAATTGTGATGTTCAGTTGGAGATGGCAAATTTTGATGAGAGTTGAAAATGGCAAATTTGATTGGTTAGGAGGGAGAGAAGAGGAATTTGGTTTATGGGAGGAACGGGGAAGACAGTAGGGACGTTTGTTGATTGGTAAAATAGATGTTTATGGGTAGTGTTGTGTTTTGTGGATACAGTAAGGGGTAAGGGAGGGGCCATGTAGGTTACCTGGTGGGGGGGGGGGGGCGTACGATAGGAACGTACCTGTCTCACCTGGTTCCCATGTGCCCCCAGTGTGCATCATCTTGTATTGCGTGCACTTTTGCGCCCTTACCACCTTACTCACTTGTCTGCTTCTTTTGTCTCCCACCTCCGAGGATCTGGCTTTGGGGTAGAGAGAGAGGAGAGAGAGGTGCTGGCTTCGCAGTTGTGGGCCTGCACTTTCGCTGTTTGCTGCCTGGATCGATACACCATATGGACCGCAATGTTTGTGGCCACCCACAATGGACCGCAGTTCTTTTGCGGCCAAGCACCACCCGTGGATGGACCTATGGGTCAACGTGGCACCTATGCCATACAGGTGAACCACTAACAGTTGGCCCCCTGACGGCCACAATAGAGAAATGGACGCGGTTGGCACCTTTCTTTATTTTTGAAAGAAGTAAGAAGGCCAAGTGCACCACACGAAGGCAAGACCAGCGGCAGAACATCGGCCGGCTGCGACACCACACAATGATTTATAGACACTTTATTGGTGCACCGGATGGTGCTGACTGTACATGATGGGGTGGTGCTTTTCGTGCTGGGAAAGGGTGCTCTGCACATTATTAAAGGCCGTAGGCCACAGAGCACTCGTGGGTTGGTGTATCGATGCTGGCATGCGTGCTCTCTCTATGCATAACATCTGCATGTGTTCCTCCAAAAACAGGTCCTGGATCGTAGTGTAAATATCAGCGTAGTCTTGTGTAAATAATGCTCCCTACCGGCTGTATGTTTAGTTTGAGGATTCTTTCCGGATTCGGTTAGCCTGTGGGTGTGTTTCTGTGAGGAGAAGGGTGCAACGTCGCAGGGGGACATATTTACTCATTTGTGAATATCTGTAAAACTGTCGCACTCAGGGTAGAGTTAATAGTAGAGGGAACTACATTGCGTGCCACACTAAAGTAGGTAAAAATTTATCGGGTCGGGACGCCCCGAGGGTAGAGAAGGGTGCAATGTTGCGAATATGGAATTTGGCCTCCATATCCGCTTGTAAATATTCCCCTATTTCCCCAATACCCCCCAACTATCCCCAATCCCCCATTCCCTAGTCCCATTGTCTGTAAACAACAATCAGTAGAGCCGACCTTCCCCTTTTTCCCCCATTAAATGTCGTGCCCAGGTCCACCGCATCTCACGTAGACAACTTTCGGACATCTTGCTAGTTATTCTTAGTCTATGTCAGTTAAGGACTCCTTTCCATTAATTCTGACTCTTCGTTGCACCAGAATGTGATTATATGGCACCAGTAGTGAGTTTAGGACCTTCCCTTACCTACTCCCATCTTCTTCCCCAAACAACTACAACAACAACAACAACTACAGCAACAACAACAACTCCAGCTACAACAACAACTACAACAACGGCGCGCGGGGGGAGTGTGCGTCCTCACACCGGCTCGGTTCGCCGCCATGACTATGCGCTCCACGGGGTTACCACGAAGGGGCTCCCTGTCAGCCCCTCGTCAAGGGGCGGAGCCGGTAACCCCCCCGCACACACCCAATGAGAAGCAACGAGCCGATTCCATCTGGGGCGGAGCTAACGAGCCGAGGGCGTGTCACTCCCCGCCGGATATACGAAGCGACTCACCGGACGTGACGTCAGATGCGCCCCCAGCTTGAAGAAGAGCAAGTCACTACCTCCGAGCGCTGCGACCTCCCTGCATGCTGCATCTCTGGACCGGACCGAGCCGATTCTGTCCCTGAGCCCAGGTGCACCTGGAGCCATCGATCCTGCCTTTCCTAGCCATCAATCCCCGTGTGAGTCAGCCTTTTGTCCCGTTTATCTGTCGTCTGTTGGGGTTAATATAAGATTGTGTCTAAGTGCCTATCTTCCTTTGCTGTCCCTCTTGTAAGTTGTAATCTAACCTTCCGAACGAATATAACCTCCTCCGGAGGTCTTGAGAACCGTATACCTGGTGTCGTGTCATTTTAATCCCAGCCGTGTGTCTTTTCCTTCATTGACCTAGCGTAGCGCGATTAGTCAACGTTCGGGTATAATCGGGTAACTTGTGCAGACGTGGTCATACCAAACCGCTCGGTAAATAACATCCACCACCACGTCTGTAATCTGCATCTGCATGAACCTTCTCTTCCTTCCCACCACCACCTTTTCGTGTAAGTCAGTTTGTGTTGTCCAGGGCGTGTTAATTAAGAGTGTGTAAGCTTGCCCTGTGTCCTTTTACTTCCTCTACTTGTACATGCTTTTCCTTTCGTTTCCTCTTTTAGTGTAATTAATAAATCATATTTGTTCTTCCTACTCTGGTTTCCTCTCATCCGATCGCTTTCGTGATTTCCTCAATTGAGTACCGGTGGCACGATCAAAACCGCTCAGAATCGGGATTAGTCTTTTTGTTAACGGCTCGGATTTCAGACTGCTAACCGCTCGGCAAACTCCATCTTGTCCAGGTCCGAGCAGGGAATTATATCCCTGCTTTGCGGAGGGATTGGCAAAGGTATTTGGGAACCCATTGACCAATCACCCTGGCCAATCTCACCCCGCAAAGGAGCGTGTAATTTCCAGGACTGGGGGATCGGCCAGTGTAAAAGACAAGGGGATTAACCCCCCCCCCTCCCCTTGGTAAGGGGAGCGCCGACCCCCGGATCCGCAACAATATATATTGTTACGGAACCAGAGAGGGCTTCCCTCGTTGCCCTGCGGAGATTAACCCGCCGTTCCTTCTATTAACCACTCTCCGTTCCTGGTCGTCCCAACGCTCCCTCCCGCCCGCAGCGCCGCCAGGGTATTCGGGCCAGAAAGTCGGAATGGCCTTCCCGATGACCTGAGTGCAACGCTCGGTCGTGAGACAGGGAAGAGACGGCCGTTCGAGCTACGGTTTTAGGTTACCGAGCGGGTTTAGTAACCCGTAGTTCGAACCATTAACAAACTACACCCGATTCTAACGTTGGCCAAATCGCGCTATGCTAAATCAATGATGGAAAGGACACGACGACTGGGAAAGATGAAACGACGCAAAGGGGTACAGTTCTCAAGACCTCCGGAGGAGGGTGTAATTACAGTGGTGGAGAAAAGGGGTAGATTACAAGGCAGAGTGAGGTAAAGACACAGAAGAGATGGGCACTTAAATACAGGCTTATTTATCCCCAGAAAGACCACGGACAAACGGACAAGGCAGACTCACACAGGGATTGATGGCAGGAATGGACAGGTAGGTCGATGGCACAAGGTGCACCTTGGCTCGGGGACAGGATAAAGCACGGTCCAAAGATGCAGGGAGGTCTCACAGCGCTCGGAGGGTACGTCTTGCTTGCTCCAAGCTCAGCGCGCATCTGACGTCACCTCTCTCTCACTGCGCATGCTCAACGGGGAGTGACACGCCCTTGGCTGGTTGGTTCCGCCCCAACTGGGGCCAGTCCGCCGCTTCCATTGGGTGCGGGGGTTACCGGGCTCCGCCCTTGACGAGGAGCCGACAGGGAGCCACGTTCCGCCCCTGTTGGGTAACCCCGTCGAGCACATGTCCGATGGCGGCTCGTTGGGAAGGCCTGGTGCCCTCCCACCACTCCTACCAACCAAGCCGGAGTGAGGACGCGCACTCCCTGCGCTCGTTGTTGTTGTTGTTGCTGCTGAAGAGAACTGTGAGGAAGAGCTGCGGGGAGGTATTGGGAGGTCCTAAACTTCCTAACGGTGCCATACAATCACATTCTGGTGCAACGAAGGGTCAGAATTAATGGAAACGAATCCTTACCTGACATAGACGAAGAATAACTAGCAAGATGTCCTATAGTTGTCTACATGAGATGCGGTGGACCTGGATGCGACATTTAATGGGGGAAATAGGGGGAGGTCGGGTCTACAGAGTGTTGTTTACAGAAAATGGGACTAGGGAATGGGGGATTGGGGAGAGTTGGGAAGTATTGAGGAAATAGGGGAATATTTACAAGCGGATATGGATGGATGCAAATCCCACATCCGCAACAATATATATATATATATATATATATATATATATATATATATATATATATATATATATATATATATATATGTATATATATATATATATATATATATATGTATATATATATATATATATATATATATATATATATATATATATATATATATATATTTATATATATATATATTGTTGCGAATATGGAATTTGGCCTCCATATCCGCTTGTAAATATTCCCCTGTTTCCCCAATACCCCCCAACTATCCCCAATCCCCCATTCCCTAGTCCCATTGTCTGTAAACAACAATCAGTAGAGCCGACCTTCCCCTTTTTCCCCCATTAAATGTCGTGCCCAGGTCCACCGCATCTCACGTAGACAACTTTCGGACATCTTGCTAGTTATTCTTAGTCTATGTCAGTTAAGGACTCCTTTCCATTAATTCTGACTCTTCGTTGCACCAGAATGTGATTATATGGCACCAGTAGTGAGTTTAGGACCTTCCCTTACCTACTCCCATCTTCTTCCCCAAACAACAACAACAACAACAACTACAACAACAACAACAACTACAGCAACAACAACAACTCCAGCTACAACAACAACTACAACAACGGCGCGCGGGGGGAGTGTGCGTCCTCACACCGGCTCGGTTCGCCGCCATGACCATGCGCTCCACGGGGTTACCACGAAGGGGCTCCCTGTCAGCCCCTCGTCAAGGGGCGGAGCCGGTAACCCCCCCGCACGCACCCAATGAGAAGCAACGAGCCGATTCCATCTGGGGCGGAGCTAACGAGCCGAGGGCGTGTCACTCCACGCCGGATATACGAAGCGACTCACCGGACGTGACGTCAGATGCGACCCCAGCTTGAAGAAGAGCAAGTCACTACCTCCGAGCGCTGCGACCTCCCTGCATGCTGCATCTCTGGACCGGACCGAGCCGATTCTGTCCCTGAGCCCAGGTGCACCTGGAGCCATCGATCCTGCCTTTCCTAGCCATCAATCCCCGTGTGAGTCAGCCTTTTGTCCCGTTTATCTGTCGTCTGTTGGGGTTAATATAAGATTGTGTCTAAGTGCCTATCTTCCTTTGCTGTCCCTCTTGTAAGTTGTAATCTAACCTTCCGAACGAATATAACCTCCTCCGGAGGTCTTGAGAACCGTATACCTGGTGTCGTGTCATTTTAATCCCAGCCGTGTGTCTTTTCCTTCATTGACCTAGCGTAGCGCGATTAGTCAACGTTCGGGTATAATCGGGTAACTTGTGCAGACGTGGTCATACCAAACCGCTCGGTAAATAACATCCACCACCACGTCTGTAACAATTGGTGTCGAGGAGTGGAATTCGAACCCGGGACTAAATTTATTAGGCCCAAATTTGTAATAGAATCGATTCGGAGCGCGTTTCCCGCGCGAAATTATAACGGCGAAATTTGAATTTGTTTTACGAAAATAAAAACCCGAATTTTGAAAGTCGCGCTATGGCAGACCAAGACAGCTGGGGTCCGGTAGGGGAGAGTGAGGCAGGGTCGGTCCAGGACCAAATTGAGGGACGCGAGGAGAGCGAAGCAGCGAGGGTAGCAGACGCACAAAATGGCGCCTCGCTGGTCACCGCGCCCGCGACCGTGGCAGCGCCCCTGGTGGATTCGAACCTTTTCCTCCTGCAAATGAGGGCCCTTATGGAACAAATGGTGGGAATGAGGGCTGATAGTGAGCGGTTGGGAAACCGGATGGATGCTCAGAGTGAGCAATTAGGAGTAATGGGAAACCAAATGGGGGTAATGAGGGACGAAGCGAGGGGTACCGGTGAGGGGTTAGACAATAATTTTAAGGAGTTAGACAAGAAATTTGGGAAGTTAGACAATAATTTTGAGGGGTTAGACAATAATTTTAAGGAGTTAGACAAGAAATTTGGGAAGTTAGACAATAATTTTGAGGGGTTAGACAACGGGATAAAAGAGGTGAGAAATGGGTTAATGGGGGTAGAAAACAGAATGGCCGCTCAAGAGAATCAAATGGAAGGGATGCAAAAAGGGTTAGAGGGGTTAGAAAACACCATGGAAGGCAAATTGAGGGACATGAGGGACCAAGCGGAAAGGGAAGTTAACCAAATGGGGCAGCAGATAGAGGGGGTCAGAATGGGGGTAGAAACCAAACTGGATGCTCACAGGGAGGAAATGGAGCAGATGAGGGTGGCATCTGGGCAGGAGATGCAAGTGATGGGAGAGGGGATCAGAAGAGGGGTGAGTGAGGAGGTCGGAGGAGTGCGCGAGGAGGTGAGGCACTGTAAGGAGCACATGGAGAAGGAGGTGAGAAAGGGGACTGTAAAGTTACAAGGGGGCATAGAGGACCTGACGCAGGAGGTGGAGCAGCTGACGGTGGGACAAACGGAGTTAGTGGAGCAGGTTCAAAGGAACACTGCGGTATTAGGAGGTTTAAAAGCGACACAAAACGACATAAAAAACGACTTGATAGCGACAAAGAGGGAATGTCAGATGGTACGTGAGGGACTGACAACGAGGTTGGACGAGGTGATAGAGGTAATGGAGACGAAGGACCGGCAGGTGAGGACGCACCTGGAAACGGTCAAGGTAGCCTTAGAGGATGAGCTTGAGGAGACGTACCGGGGAATGAAAGAGGTGAAGCAGAAACTAGAAGAAGTGGAAGAAGGGATGAGCGAAATTAAGAAGCGACGGAGAGGGGATAAGAAAGAAATAAAAGAGGAGATAAAAGAATTGGTCCAAAGTCTGTGTTTGGATCGTGATGATGTGCTCATTAACCGGATGAGGGATTCGCAGGTGATGGAGGAGAAGCGAAGAGGAAGAGGACCCGGTGTAAGTGGTGACCAATATGGTCGTGCGTATGATGCGCCAGGGGATTTAAGGAGCTTGGGGGTCGAGATGGACCCGGGTGTTCGTGAGAGGCCATTGGTGAAGTGTGCGACAGGTCTGGTGTGCGAAAGAGGAGGTGTGCAAGAAAGTCCGACTCTGGGGTGTGTGAGGAAAAAGTGTGTGCCAAGGAGTGAGGGTGCTGGCGAGAGTGAGTCGGTCGTAGCACGTGTGCGAGGGAGCACATGGAAGCGTGGTGTGGTGAGTGTTACGGAGGGTGTGACGGGAGAGTGTGCGCGAGAAAGGTGTGTGACGGACAGGTGCATGAGGAAAGAGTGCGCTGTCAGAAGTAAGGAAGAGTGTCCACCTGTGGTGAGTGTTACAGAGGGTGTAACGGGAGAGTGTGCGCGAGAAAGGTGTGTGACGGACAGGTGCATGAGGAAAGAGTGCGCTGTCAAGAGTAAGGGTGAGTGCGCTGTCAGGAATGGAGGTGAAAGTAGTGAGAGTGACATGGAGCGTGAGTTAGTTGTGACAGGTGAGCGAGGATGTACACCTGGGATGGAAGGATGCACACCTGGAATGGTAGAGCGTGAGAGGGAATGCACGCTGGAGTTGGTGGTGAGGCACGTGGTTGGGTGTGCGAATGAGAGCACACCTGTGATTGTCACAGAGGAGGTGACCGAGGAGGGGGTGCGAAGAGGTGTATTGGTGAGGTGTGCGAGTGACGAATGTGTGCCAAGGTGTTCGGTGGTCAGGTGTGTGACCAAGGCTGTGAGTGGAATGAGAGTACCTGGGTGTGTAAGGAAAGGTACGAGGAGCATGGAGACGGCTGGATGTAGGAGCACGAAAGGGGTAGCGTATGCGTGTAAGAACCCAGGTGAAGCATCGACGGTAACCAGGTTAGAGGTTAGGTCGACTTTTAGCCGAAGCGGGCCCTCGGTGCGTGCCGGGCCTCGCTTTGAACGGCCGCGTCCGTGCTCCACTAGGCGGAGCGGGCAGCCCGATAGAAAGGGTCGTCATGGCGACCACTTTTTGTTGAGGCAGTCCGGCAGGTCGAGATCGGGACATTGGATGGCTCCACGCCGAGATGGTGCGTGGGATCTCGGCCCGGGTAAGCCCCCGTCCCTGCACCGAGTGCCGGACGCATCCAGCCGCTGGCACAGAACAACCCGCATTCATGGCTTGGCTTTACGAAGCCGGGCTTTGGACAGGAATTGGCGCACCGAGAGGCATTAGTGAGTAGACTGGGTGATGAGGTTAGTGTTTTGGACCCAAAATTAGAGAAAAACAAAATTTGATGATTGGCAAGGGATTGGCAGTAGTGATTGGCAGATGATGGGTAGTGATTGGCAAATTTTTAATTTGTTGAAATTTGATGTGCAAAATTGGTAGTGAGCGATGGGCCCGGTGGGTAAGGCTGGCATCCCTGCCACCCTTCCCATGTGGGGGCAAAGGAGCACTAGATTATGGGGTGTATGGCAGTGAAAACTAGCCCGGGTGGGTTAGGTTATATTGTAGGGATCTAGAAGAGATTGACATTAGGTAACGTTAAGTTTAGTTAGTGACTGATACCTGTAGTGGGGACGCAGGTAGATTAGTGTGGATGATAATGACGAGGGAGCGCAATAGTTTAAAGGGACGACTGGGAAGCGCAAGTTTCAGAAGGGAGTAGTTAGCTGAGATGATGCCGTGTGTGTGAGAATTGAACAGGTGTGATTGCACAGGTGTGCAACTGGACAGGTGTGTGGAGCAGTGTGTGAATAGTGAGTGTTGTGGATCAGCGCGAATGCGCTTGGGGAGAGAAGGGTGCAGGTGGCACCAGGTGTGAGAGCACAGGTGTGCAAGTACAGGTGTGTGGAGAGAGTTGGAGTAAGTGGTACGGAGTGGTGTGCATGGTGCGAAGGTGTGGATGGGGGAAGAGTGGACCCCTTTCACGAGTACCCGGGGCGGGTAGTGTAAGTGTTAGGTAGAGGGTATAGGTAAATTGTGGTTGGATATTGGCATCTGTGGTGCGGGTGACAGAATGGTATTGTGAATGGGTGCATTAGTGTTGTGGAAATGGCTGGGCGTGTAGCCTGTTAGTGTGTGTAGTTGGTTGGGCACTCCACCACTGTGAGGATGTCGGCCAGGTGAGGCCGCAGGTGGGCTCTGGGAGCCGGTAGAGTTGTGGATGGGGCCCGAGGATCCGGAGGACGGACCCGGGTAGCCCAGTGCCAGAGAGGGCACCGAGTGGGGAGAGTGCGAGAGGGCCTTCCCCAGGTAGTTAGGTTAGGGTAAGGAGCAGGTAAGCTCGGAGGCAACTGCAGTGGTGGAGGTGTGCAGGTGGGTAGACCCGCTGGGAGAGGTACACGCCACAGCCCAGAAATTGTGCGAGGGCACCGGGAGATGCATCGGGGGAGTGAGACCCCAAATTGAAAAGCACCACAGTTTGGCCAATGGGAATTGGTTTTTTAGAACCCATAGTGTAAGAGGGCCAATGGTTTGGCCGGAGAAAGACCCCGGGTAGTGTAAAGTTGTTAAAGTCATTTAGGAAATAGTTAGGATTGATGAACCTGTCGCACCATACGCAGCCACTTACCTGTGGTGATGATGACTCCACACCTGTGTTTTCTTTGTTCTGTGTGCAGGAACTGAGAATTGCTGTGTGGATTGGTGAGACGCATCACGACGTGGATGAGACATTGGGGTGATTCCATCTCTCCCTCCTTAGGAGGGACTGATGATGAATTGGTAATGGCAAATTGTGATGTTCAGTTGGAGATGGCAAATTTTGATGAGAGTTGAAAATGGCAAATTTGATTGGTTAGGAGGGAGAGAAGAGGAATTTGGTTTATGGGAGGAACGGGGAAGACAGTAGGGACGTTTGTTGATTGGTAAAATAGATGTTTATGGGTAGTGTTGTGTTTTGTGGATACAGTAAGGGGTAAGGGAGGGGCCATGTAGGTTACCTGGTGGGGGGGGGGGGGGGCGTACGATAGGAACGTACCTGTCTCACCTGGTTCCCATGTGCCCCCAGTGTGCATCATCTTGTATTGCGTGCACTTTTGCGCCCTTACCACCTTACTCACTTGTCTGCTTCTTTTGTCTCCCACCTCCGAGGATCTGGCTTTGGGGTAGAGAGAGAGGAGAGAGAGGTGCTGGCTTCGCAGTTGTGGGCCTGCACTTTCGCTGTTTGCTGCCTGGATCGATACACCATATGGACCGCAATGTTTGTGGCCACCCACAATGGACCGCAGTTCTTTTGCGGCCAAGCACCACCCGTGGATGGACCTATGGGTCAACGTGGCACCTATGCCATACAGGTGAACCACTAACAGTTGGCCCCCTGACGGCCACAATAGAGAAATGGACGCGGTTGGCGCCTTTCTTTATTTTTGAAAGAAGTAAGAAGGCCAAGTGCACCACACGAAGGCAAGACCAGCGGCAGAACATCGGCCGGCTGCGACACCACACAATGATTTATAGACACTTTATTGGTGCACCGGATGGTGCTGACTGTACATGATGGGGTGGTGCTTTTCGTGCTGGGAAAGGGTGCTCTGCACATTATTAAAGGCCGTAGGCCACAGAGCACTCGTGGGTTGGTGTATCGATGCTGGCATGCGTGCTCTCTCTATGCATAACATCTGCATGTGTTCCTCCAAAAACAGGTCCTGGATCGTAGTGTAAATATCAGCGTAGTCTTGTGTAAATAATGCTCCCTACCGGCTGTATGTTTAGTTTGAGGATTCTTTCCGGATTCGGTTAGCCTGTGGGTGTGTTTCTGTGAGGAGAAGGGTGCAACGTCGCAGGGGGACATATTTACTCATTTGTGAATATCTGTAAAACTGTCGCACTCAGGGTAGAGTTAATAGTAGAGGGAACTACATTGCGTGCCACACTAAAGTAGGTAAAAATTTATCGGGTCGGGACGCCCCGAGGGTAGAGAAGGGTGCAATGTTGCGAATATGGAATTTGGCCTCCATATCCGCTTGTAAATATTCCCCTATTTCCCCAATACCCCCCAACTATCCCCAATCCCCCATTCCCTAGTCCCATTGTCTGTAAACAACAATCAGTAGAGCCGACCTTCCCCTTTTTCCCCCATTAAATGTCGTGCCCAGGTCCACCGCATCTCACGTAGACAACTTTCGGACATCTTGCTAGTTATTCTTAGTCTATGTCAGTTAAGGACTCCTTTCCATTAATTCTGACTCTTCGTTGCACCAGAATGTGATTATATGGCACCAGTAGTGAGTTTAGGACCTTCCCTTACCTACTCCCATCTTCTTCCCCAAACAACAACAACAACAACAACAACTACAACAACAACAACAACTACAGCAACAACAACAACTCCAGCTACAACAACAACTACAACAACGGCGCGCGGGGGGAGTGTGCGTCCTCACACCGGCTCGGTTCGCCGCCATGACTATGCGCTCCACGGGGTTACCACGAAGGGGCTCCCTGTCAGCCCCTCGTCAAGGGGCGGAGCCGGTAACCCCCCCGCACACACCCAATGAGAAGCAACGAGCCGATTCCATCTGGGGCGGAGCTAACGAGCCGAGGGCGTGTCACTCCCCGCCGGATATACGAAGCGACTCACCGGACGTGACGTCAGATGCGCCCCCAGCTTAAAGAAGAGCAAGTCACTACCTCCGAGCGCTGCGACCTCCCTGCATGCTGCATCTCTGGACCGGACCGAGCCGATTCTGTCCCTGAGCCCAGGTGCACCTGGAGCCATCGATCCTGCCTTTCCTAGCCATCAATCCCCGTGTGAGTCAGCCTTTTGTCCCGTTTATCTGTCGTCTGTTGGGGTTAATATAAGATTGTGTCTAAGTGCCTATCTTCCTTTGCTGTCCCTCTTGTAAGTTGTAATCTAACCTTCCGAACGAATATAACCTCCTCCGGAGGTCTTGAGAACCGTATACCTGGTGTCGTGTCATTTTAATCCCAGCCGTGTGTCTTTTCCTTCATTGACCTAGCGTAGCGCGATTAGTCAACGTTCGGGTATAATCGGGTAACTTGTGCAGACGTGGTCATACCAAACCGCTCGGTAAATAACATCCACCACCACGTCTGTAATCTGCATCTGCATGAACCTTCTCTTCCTTCCCACCACCACCTTTTCGTGTAAGTCAGTTTGTGTTGTCCAGGGCGTGTTAATTAAGAGTGTGTAAGCTTGCCCTGTGTCCTTTTCCTTCCTCTACTTGTACATGCTTTTCCTTTCGTTTCCTCTTTTAGTGTAATTAATAAATCATATTTGTTCTTCCTACTCTGGTTTCCTCTCATCCGATCGCTTTCGTGATTTCCTCAATTGAGTACCGGTGGCACGATCAAAACCGCTCAGAATCGGGATTAGTCTTTTTGTTAACGGCTCGGATTTCAGACTGCTAACCGCTCGGCAAACTCCATCTTGTCCAGGTCCGAGCAGGGAATTATATCCCTGCTTTGCGGAGGGATTGGCAAAGGTATTTGGGAACCCATTGACCAATCACCCTGGCCAATCTCACCCCGCAAAGGAGCGTGTAATTTCCAGGACTGGGGGATCGGCCAGTGTAAAAGACAAGGGGATTAACCCCCCCCCTCCCCTTGGTAAGGGGAGCGCCGACCCCCGGATCCGCAACAATATATATTGTTACGGAACCAGAGAGGGCTTCCCTCGTTGCCCTGCGGAGATTAACCCGCCGTTCCTTCTATTAACCACTCTCCGTTCCTGGTCGTCCCAACGCTCCCTCCCGCCCGCAGCGCCGCCAGGGTATTCGGGCCAGAAAGTCGGAATGGCCTTCCCGATGACCTGAGTGCAACGCTCGGTCGTGAGACAGGGAAGAGACGGCCGTTCGAGCTACGGTTTTAGGTTACCGAGCGGGTTTAGTAACCCGTAGTTCGAACCATTAACAAACTACACCCGATTCTAATGTTGGCCAAATCGCGCTATGCTAAATCAATGATGGAAAGGACACGACGACTGGGAAAGATGAAACGACGCAAAGGGGTACAGTTCTCAAGACCTCCGGAGGAGGGTGTAATTACAGTGGTGGAGAAAAGGGGTAGATTACAAGGCAGAGTGAGGTAAAGACACAGAAGAGATGGGCACTTAAATACAGGCTTATTTATCCCCAGACAGACCACGGACAAACGGACAAGGCAGACTCACACAGGGATTGATGGCAGGAATGGACAGGTAGGTCGATGGCACAAGGTGCACCTTGGCTCGGGGACAGGATAAAGCACGGTCCAAAGATGCAGGGAGGTCTCACAGCGCTCGGAGGGTACGTCTTGCTTGCTCCAAGCTCAGCGCGCATCTGACGTCACCTCTCTCTCACTGCGCATGCTCAACGGGGAGTGACACGCCCTTGGCTGGTTGGTTCCGCCCCAACTGGGGCCAGTCCGCCGCTTCCATTGGGTGCGGGGGTTACCGGGCTCCGCCCTTGACGAGGAGCCGACAGGGAGCCACGTTCCGCCCCTGTTGGGTAACCCCGTCGAGCACATGTCCGATGGCGGCTCGTTGGGAAGGCCTGGTGCCCTCCCACCACTCCTACCAACCAAGCCGGAGTGAGGACGCGCACTCCCTGCGCTCGTTGTTGTTGTTGTTGCTGCTGAAGAGAACTGTGAGGAAGAGCTGCGGGGAGGTATTGGGAGGTCCTAAACTTCCTAACGGTGCCATACAATCACATTCTGGTGCAACGAAGGGTCAGAATTAATGGAAACGAATCCTTACCTGACATAGACGAAGAATAACTAGCAAGATGTCCTATAGTTGTCTACATGAGATGCGGTGGACCTGGATGCGACATTTAATGGGGGAAATAGGGGGAGGTCGGGTCTACAGAGTGTTGTTTACAGAAAATGGGACTAGGGAATGGGGGATTGGGGAGAGTTGGGAAGTATTGAGGAAATAGGGGAATATTTACAAGCGGATATGGATGGATGCAAATCCCACATCCGCAACAATATATATATATATATATTATATATATATATATATATATATATATATGTATATATATATATATATATATATATGTATATATATATATATATATTATATATATATATATATATATATATATATATATATATATATATATATATATATATATATATATATATGTATATATATATATATATATATATATATATATATATATATATATATATATATATATTATATATATATATATATGTGTATATATATATATATATATATATATATATATATATATATATATATATATATATATATATGTATGTATATATATATATATATATATATATATATATATATATATATTGTTACGGACACGGTTTTTGGATGTTATTTTACCGAGCGGTGGTGTATTTAACCGCGTCCGAACAGTTACTCCCCGATTAGAACCGATTCCAACCGAACGTTGACTAATCGCGCTACAGATATTCAATTGGGAAACCTCTAAAGCGACCGAAAGAGAAGAAGAGAGAAGAAAGACAGAGTTTGGAGGAAGAACAGATTTATTATACACACACAAGCAATATTTTAGAGCGACCAATATTATTTACAGCAATAGATGGAAAAGAGCAGTCACACAGTGCATTGTTAACTTATTCTATTTCATTTACTTAATCCCCAAGACAAACGAGTAGGACAGGACGTTCACACTCACACACGGTGGATATTGCAGGCAGGTAATGGCTCGAGGTTGATTGCTTGGGAGGAAGGCAAGGTCGGAGGCGCAGCAGCTTTCAACCCCTCGCGGTTTTGGCGGGAAAACCTCCGTCGCGTATCCACGGCCGTCACGCGCTGGCTCGGCACACCTGCTCCTCTTCCTGGGGTGGAGCCGTCTCCCTCCGTTCAGCGCGTCTCTCCAAAGGACAGGGGATATTGCAGGCAGGTGGTGTTTGCGGTGGATTGCGCTCCTCTTCCAGGTCATCCCCCAGCGTATCTCTCAAGGCCTCTCTGCTCATCTCTCATCTGGACTCTTAAAGCAGTCCCCTGCAGTCGCTTTTATCACCTCCGGCGGAATTAAGCCGCCGGCTCCGAGGGCACGCCTACCGGGTCACTCACCGCGGTGTTGATTGGCTGTTAGGGCTGGTTCACTCCTTCCCTCTTACGACGAGGTGGAGACACGCCTTTCTTCCCCAACCTTACCTCGTGGCCAATGGTGGTTTGAAGAAAACCAGCCAAAATGCGGAAGACAATTGGAAGGGAGGTTTTGGGGAAATTGGAAGGGCCTACGCTTATTTTGTTTGATACAATGCAAAGTCAATCTAGTGGAAAACACATACTTAGCCTACATGGAATAAGGAAATACACTATTTAAAAGATATATCGTGACCTGCGTGTATGTTCTATGAAATTAATTAGGAGGACGGCTGCGACCATTATTTACATTACCAGGATGTTACCATACCAAAACCATACTCTTCACATCCGTTACCCTTCCTCCAAAATTGTTACACTCCTCAAAACCCGTTACACTTCTCAAAACCCGTTACACTTCTCAAAATCGTTACACTGCACCCTCCTTTCTTCAGGCACGTCCTCGGGCCTACTAGACTTAACTGAGTGTGACATGTAGGTGTAATTCCCTCTACAATTAACCTGACCCTGAGTGTGACAATTTTAAAACACAAATAAGTATGTCCCCCTATTGCATTGCATCCTGTCTAACAGACTCAAGCCCACAGCTAACCGAATTACGGAATTATTCTGAAACTATACATTCACGGTGGGGAGCATTATTTACAATGACGTGATTTCTTATTTACAACGCAACCCAGGACCTGTGTGTTTTTTTCTTTTCTTTTTAGGGAACAAGAGAAAGAAATTCCTGTTGGGAGGGAGGAGACAGCACGCATTGCATCGATGCACCAGTACCAATACCACCAAAGCACCCAAAAGCACCCAAAAGCACCACAAAGCACCACTCGGTGCGCAGTCACCATGGTTCATAATAAACACAACATAACAACTGGTGGTGGTCTTCTCCTTGTCTGCTGGGCCGATGTTCTTCCTGACGTCTTCTGGCTTCATGCGGCCTATTTGGACATAATAAAAAGCACAACTTGTGTTCGTTTTTTATTATTATTTAGGGCCCCAGGGGCCAACTAAGGGTGGTCCACCTGTTTGGCATAGGTGCCACCTTACCGAGGTCCGCAAGCAAGATTCCCTGGCCACTATGGCCGGTCTCCAACAGAGGTGCTCTGCCCCAGAACCTGGGGTCCATCAAGTGGTACTTGGCCGCCGAACAGCGGTCCATAAAGTGGTACATCAACGCAATGCGTGCTGGTTCTGGGAATCTCGGGCGCACAATGGCCACCTCACGCACGCTCCCCTCGGCACCCAATGGCGCACAGGTCATGTGGGAGACAAGAGAAAGACAATTGAGCGAGGGGTAAGGTCACAAGGGTACACGTCAAACAAGGCAATGCAAGGTGAAATGCGTACGGAGGGCGAAGTGAGAAAGCTCGTCCCTACCGTACGTCACCCCCCTGTCACCTACACTACCCTTGCTCTTACCCCATATTTACAAAATCTACCCATTTACAAATTCGTCACTACTGTCACGTCTTCCCCATATTTCCCTTATACCAAATTCGTCACCACAATCCCTCTACTTCAAAATTTGCCATCACCAAATTCATCATCAATCCTCATAAGGAGGCAGAGATGGAACATCAAAGCACAATGTCACACCCACGTCATGATGCGTCTCACAATCCAAACATTTGCATCATAAAAAATAATCAAAACATGGCATGGTGTGGAGTACCTGTCACCTCAGGTGAGTGGATGCAGATGGTGTGAGGAGATCCTTCATCCTAACTATCCTCTAAATGACTTTAACACACTTTACACTACCCGGGGTCTTTCCCTGCCAATCCATTGGCTAACTTACACTATGGGTTCTAATAACCAATTCCCATTGGCCAAACTGTGGTGCTCCTCAATTTTGGGGTCTCACTCCCCCGATTCATCTCCCGGTGCTCTAGCACAATTTCTGGGCTGCGACATGTACCTCTCCCAACAGGTCTACCCACCTGCACACCTCCACCACTGTAGTTGCCACCCGAGCTTACCTAGCTCCTCACCCTAACCTAACTAACTGGGGACAGCCCCTCTCCTGGCTCTGTCACCCCTTGGTGCCCTCTGGCACTGGGCTACCCGGGTCCGTCCTCCGGATCCTCGGGCCCCATCCACACAACTACTACCGGCTCCCAGAGCCCACCTGCGGCCTCACCTGGCCGACATCCTTACAGTGGTGGAGTGCCCAAACCAACTACACACACTAACAGGCTACACGCCCAGCCATTTCCACAACACCAACGCACCCATCCACATACCATTCTGTCACCCGCACCGCAGATGCCAATATCCAACTACAATTTACCTATACCCTCTACCTAACACTTACACTACCCGCCCCGGGTATCCGTGATGGGGGTCCACTCTTCCCCCATTCACACCTTCGCACCATCCACTCCACTCCACAATTTCCACCATACTCACTCCACGACCATCCATTCCAATACTCCATACCATTTATTCCATACACCTGCCCTCCATTCACCTGTCGTTGCACACCTGTGCAATCTCACCTGGTGCCACCTGCACCCTCCTTTCTTCCTGGACCACTTGGTCATCACAATACACAATCACCATCACTCACTCATACACTGCTCCATCCACCTGTTCAGTTGCACACCTGTGCAATCACACCTGTTCAATCACTCCCACACACGGCATCATCTCAGCTAACTCCTCCCCTCTGAAACTTGCGCTTCCCAGTCGTCCCTTTAAACTATTGCGCTCCCACGTCATTATCATCCATACTAATCTACCTGCGTCCCCACTACAGGTATCAGTCACTAACTAACCTTAACGTTACCTAATGTCATCTTCGCTAGATCCCTACAATTATCCAAGCCCTCCCTGGCTCGGTTGTCATAGCCACCCCATAAACTATTGCGCATTTGCCCCCACCTGGGAAGGGTGGCAGGGATGCCAGCCTTACCCACCGGGCCCATCGCTCACTACCAATTTTGCACATCAAATTTCAACAAATCAAAAATTTGGCCAATCACTGCCCATCATCTGCCAATCATTACTGCCAATCCTTTGCCAATCATCAAATTTTGTTTTTCTCTAATTTTGGGGCCGAAACACTATCCTCATCATCCGTCTACTTATTAGATCCTCTCGGTGCGCCGTGACATCATTAAACTCGGTTCGTAAAGCCGAGCAATGAATTCGGGTGGTTTGGTCGCCTGCAGGTTGAATCCGTCCGGCTTTCGGTTCAAGGGAGGTGGTTTGGTTGGACCGAGATTCCACGCACCATCTCGGCGCGGCACCTTGCGGTCCCGGGCCCGATGGCTCCATCTCCCCTGGTCGGAACCCCGTCCCCACGAGGGGGCACCGTTCCGCTTCCTCCCACTCGCCCTCGAACCGGACCGGTCGCCTCGCCCGACAAAGCCCGGACTCGACCGTGCGGGGCGGGGCCAAGCCCGAATCGGCAACGACGCTTCGAAGAGAAACGACGCAGCTTCGATCGACGCCGGGCCTCGCACCCAACCAAGCACCCCTCGCACCGAGTGCTCGCATCGGCTATCCGTCGCTCTAACCACTAAACCGGTTACCATCGATGCTTCACTTGCATGCTTACAAGCATACGCTACCCCTTTCACCCTCACAAAACCTGGCGTTCCAACGCCGTCCGTACATTCCACCAACGCTCTCTCTGTTACACACCACACCTCTTGCGCACACTCTCCCGTTACACCCTCTGTAACACTCACCACAGGTGTACACTCTCTCGTTACTTCCTCCGTAACACTCACCACAGACGTACACTTTCTCGTTACATCCTCTGTAACACTCACCACAGGTGTACACTCTCTCGTTACTTCCTCCGTAACACTCACCACAGGTGTACACTCTCTCGTTACTTCCTCCGTAACACTCACCACAGACGTACACTTTCTCGTTACATCCTCTGTAACACTCACCACAGGTGTACACTCTCTCGTTACTTCCTCCGTAACACTCACCACAGACGTACACTTTCTCGTTACATCCTCTGTAACACTCACCACAGGTGTACACTCTCTCGTTACTTCCTCCGTAACACTCACCACAGGTGTACACTCTCTCGTTACTTCCTCCGTAACACTCACCACACCGCGCTTCCATGTACCCCCTCGCACACGCGCTTCGACCGGCTCACTCCTGACGGCACACTCACTCCTCGGCGTGCACTTTTTCCTCACACACCCCATGGTCGGACATTCTCGCACACCTCTTTTTTCGCACACCTGACCTGTCACACACTTTACCAACGGCCTTTCACGAACACCCGGATCCAAACCAATCCCCAAGCCGACTGAATCTTTCCTCACATCATATACATTGCCACTCACCTCCGTACCTTGTCTCCGCACCTCCTTTGCCACCTGCAAACTTTTTATTTGGTTAGTGAGCATCTCATCATGATTTGAACACAGACTTTGTACATTATCCATTTCTCCCTGCAATTCCCGGGCTACCTCCGTCATCTCTTCAATTTCAATGCCCACTTCCGCTTTTTCTGTACTCACCTCGACGACCGTTGGCTTTAATAAAATTCCCTCTACCTCATCGGTCGCCGGCTTTTCCAAGCCCCGGGTCGCGATTTCTACCCCCGTCATTGTACCCGTGCTTTCCTCCGCTTCGCTCAACCAGCGCTTTTCGACTCGCGTTACCTCCTCGTGCACCCCTGGGACCCTTTCGCCCACCATGCGATCCATGGTCTCCCCACATTTTTGCATGCGGTCACCCATTCTGTTGTTTATTGCTTCCATTTTATTACTCAATTTCTCCCCGTTTATTCTCAGCATCTCGGCGAATTGCGCCATGAAGGCTTGCATTTGGACCACCGTTGGTAGTACAAAGGGTGCGGCCGCAGCTACCCCCTCAACCACGTGCGCGAGGCCGCCATTTTGTGCACCTGATACACCCTCAACCACACCTTCTTTACTCTCCTCCACCATTTTTTTTTCTAAGTCCTGGGTCGATTCTAACCCCTCTATCTCTCCCACCGACATCCGATCGCCTTGATTGTCCATGGCGCGATCTCAAAATTCGGGTTTTATAAAACAACACAATTTCGGCAGCTCGTAATTTTGACCAAAAATTTTTTTTAAAATTTGGGCCTAACAAATTTAGTCCCGGGTCCGAATCCGACTCCTCGACACCAATTGTTACGGTAATAACACAATTGGTGTTCCAAAATTTGGGCCTAACAAATTTAGTCCCAGGTCCGAATCCCATCTCCTGACTACCAATTGTTACGGACACGGTTTTTGGATGTTATTTTACCGAGCGGTGGTGTATTTAACCGCGTCCGAACAGTTACTCCCCGATTAGAACCCGATTCCAACCGAACGTTGACTAATCGCGCTACAGATATTCAATTGGGAAACCTCTAAAGCGACCGAAAGAGAAGAAGAGAGAAGAAAGACAGAGTTTGGAGGAAGAACAGATTTATTATACACACACAAGCAATATTTTAGAGCGACCAATATTATTTACAGCAATAGATGGAAAAGAGCAGTCACACAGTGCATTGTTAACTTATTCTATTTCATTTACTTAATCCCCAAGACAAACGAGTAGGACAGGACGTTCACACTCACACGGTGGATATTGCAGGCAGGTAATGGCTCGAGGTTGATTGCTTGGGAGGAAGGCAAGGTCGGAGGCGCAGCAGCTTTCAACCCCTCGCGGTTTTGGCGGGAAAACCTCCGTCGCGTATCCACGGCCGTCACGCGCTGGCTCGGCACACCTGCTCCTCTTCCTGGGGTGGAGCCGTCTCCCTCCGTTCAGCGCGTCTCTCCAAAGGACAGGGGATATTGCAGGCAGGTGGTGTTTGCGGTGGATTGCGCTCCTCTTCCAGGTCATCCCCCAGCGTATCTCTCAAGGCCTCTCTGCTCATCTCTCATCTGGACTCTTAAAGCAGTCCCCTGCAGTCGCTTTTATCACCTCCGGCGGAATTAAGCCGCCGGCTCCGAGGGCACGCCTACCGGGTCACTCACCGCGGTGTTGATTGGCTGTTAGGGCTGGTTCACTCCTTCCCTCTTACGACGAGGTGGAGACACGCCTTTCTTCCCCAACCTTACCTCGTGGCCAATGGTGGTTTGAAGAAAACCAGCCAAAATGCGGAAGACAATTGGAAGGGAGGTTTTGGGGAAATTGGAAGGGCCTACGCTTATTTTGTTTGATACAATGCAAAGTCAATCTAGTGGAAAACACATACTTAGCCTACATGGAATAAGGAAATACACTATTTAAAAGATATATCGTGACCTGCGTGTATGTTCTATGAAATTAATTAGGAGGACGGCTGCGACCATTATTTACATTACCAGGATGTTACCATACCAAAACCATACTCTTCACATCCGTTACCCTTCCTCCAAAATTGTTACACTCCTCAAAACCCGTTACACTTCTCAAAACCCGTTACACTTCTCAAAATCGTTACAATATAAAGATATATATATATATATATATATATATATATATATATATATATATATATACATATATATATTGTTACGGGTCGCGGACAAGATGTTACTTTGCGCCGAGCGGATGGTCAACCGCGACCGTTACAGGATGCCCGATTGGCCCGACTCCCCCAAACGTTGACCAAATCGCGCCACAGGTATTCAATTTGGAAACCTCTAAAGCGACCGAAAGAGAAGGAAGAGAGAAGAAGACAGAGTACGGAGGAATAACAGGATTTATTATACACACAAGCAAAAAGAAGGAGCGATCAAGTTATTTACAAGCAATGGATGGAAGGAGCAGTCACACAGTGAATCGTTAGCTTATCTATGCAGTTTACTTATAAACCCCAGTACAACATTCAAGACAGACGACGTTCACACTTACACGGGGAAAATTGCAGGCAGGTATGGCTTGAGGATGGATGGTTGTTTTGGGAGGCAATGGAGGGTCCAGCATGGATTGCTGCCTGGCGCGCCCTTTTCGTGGCCTGCGTCCCCTTAGCTGCAGCGCAGCTGGTCGCACGATGGCTCGCAGGCTCGGTCACACCTGCTCGTTCAGGCGTCTTCCATCTCCCCAGCAACAACGAGCGACAGCAAGCAAGAGGACGGGGTAAGAGCAAGAGGACGGGGTCAGAGCAAGAGGACGGGGTCAGAGCAAGAGGACGGGGTCAGAGCAAGAGGACGGAGTGCGTCCCGCGGCGGTTTATATTGGTTTCTCACCGAACCTTCGCGCACTTTGTCGGGGGTTCCCGCTCCGCCCTCTCTTAGCCAAACCCCTTGTTCTGGGTTGGATGAGCGGGGCCGACTTACTCCTCCCCCCTATGACGAGGGGGGCGACCCATCTTCTCTAGCCACTCCCCTTGTTCGTAATGGCCGCAAATGTCGAAAACCGGTCAGCAGCTGCAGGTAATGCGCCGTCACGTTGCACAGCAGTTCAGTACTGCAATAAACGGTTGCTGTCAAAGCTCAAGTGGGGGAATCCCTGGCACTTGAGCTGCCATGGATCATCGGAGGGGCCTACGCTTATTTCGTTTGATGCAATGCAGAGTCAATCTCGTGGGAAACACATATTTAGCCTATATAGAATAAGGAAATAAGCTATTTAAAAAGATATATCGTGGCCTGTCTGTAGGTTCATGGAATTAACTAGGGGGACGTCTTTCGATCTTATTTACTCTACGAGGGCCAGTTAAAACACAGCAAACCAGTTCTCACATTCTTTACACTTTCCAAATTCGTTACTATATATATATATATATATATATATATATATATATATATATATATATATATATATATATACATATACACATATACATACATACAGTATATATATATATTGTTGTGGATATGGGATTTGCATCCATCCATATCTGCTTGTAAATATTCCCCTATTTCCTCAATACTTCCCAACTCTCCCCAATCCCCCATTCCCTAGTCCCATTTTCTGTAAACAACACTCTGTAGACCCGACCTCCCCCTATTTCCCCCATTAAATGTCGCATCCAGGTCCACCGCATCTCATGTAGACAACTATAGGACATCTTGCTAGTTATTCTTAGTCTATGTCAGTTAAGGATTCGTTTCCATTAATTCTGACCCTTCGTTGCACCAGAATGTGATTGTATGGCACCGTTAGGAAGTTTAGGACCTCCCAATACCTCCCCGCAGCTCTTCCTCACAGTTCTCTTCAGCAGCAACAACAACAACAACAACAACGAGCGCAGGGAGTGCGCGTCCTCACTCCGGCTTGGTTGGTAGGAGTGGTGGGAGGACACCAGGCCTTCCCAACGAGCCGCCATTGGACATGTGCTCGACGGGGTTACCAAACAGGGGCAGAACGTGGCTCCCTGTCGGCTCCTCGTCAAGGGCGGAGCCCGGTAACCCCCGCACCCAATGGAAGCGGCGGACCGGCCCCAGTTGGGGCGGAACCAACCAGCCGAGGGTGTGTCACTCCCCGTTGAGCATGTGCAGTAGAGAGAGAGGTGACGTCAGATGCGCGCTGAGCTTGAAGCAAGAAAGACGTACCCTCCGAGCGCTGTGAGACCTCCCTGCATCTTTGGACTGTGCTTTATCCTGTCCCCGAGCCAAGGTGCACCTTGTGCCCTCGATCTACCTGTCCATTCCTGCCATCAACCCCTGTGTGAGTCTACCTTGTCCGTTTGTCCGTGGTCTGTCTGGGATTTTAAAAATAAGCCGGTATTTAAGTGCCCATCTCTTCTGTGTCCTTTACCTCACTCTGCCTTGTAATCTACCCCTTTTCTCCACCACTGTAATTACACCCTCCTCCGGAGGTCTTGAGAACTGTACCCCCTTGCGTCGTTTCATCTTTCCCAGTCGTCGTGTCCTTTCTATCATTGATTTAGCATAGCGCGATTTGGCCAACGTTATAATCGGGTGTAGCTTGTTAATGGTTCGAACTACGGGTTACTAAACCCGCTAGGTAACCTAAAACCGTAGCTCGAACGGCCGTCTCTTCCCTGTCTCACGACCGAGCGTTGCACTCAGGTCCCGGGAAGGCCCATTCCGACTTTCTGGCCCGAATACCCTGGCGGCGCTGCGTGCGGGAGAGAGCGTTGGGACGACCAGGAACGGAGAGTGGTTAGTAGAAGGAACAGCGGGTTGATCTCCGCAGGGCAACGAGGGAAGCCCTCTCCGTTTCCGTAACAATATATATATATATATATGTATATATATATATAATTATGACATAAGGTAGCTCCCTTCCATTCCCAAAGCCCCCATTCCCAAAGCCTCCGTTGCCAACTGCATCGGGTGGTTTTCAGCATTTGCCGCCATTGGCCATGTGCTCCGTCTCGGGGAAGAAGGGCGTTGCCCTCCACTCGTCATGAGAAGGTGGAGCCCAGCGAGCCCCCACCAGCCAATCAGGGCTGGTGAGACACCATCACGGGCGTGGCGCGGCTTGATCGCGACGCGCCTTATAAAAGTGTGTGGGGAAGGATTAGGAGAGAGATGCGTCAGAGAGTGAGCCCGTCACGCAACGCCCCCCACAAGAGAGATGAGCTTTGACTCCACCACGCAGCTTTGAATCAACCACGCAGCTTTGGAACCATCACAGCTTTGAACGACCACAGCTTCGGGGCTTTGACGGCAGTTTCGACCGTGGCCGCGGAGGAACGGCGGCTGCTGAATGCGCCGATCGAGAAAGGGTGGCGGCTACTCACTCCCGGCCCGACCGTGCTCCGGTTCCAGCTGAACCTTCCTCTCCCTCCAGCCATCCACCTCCTGCCATTCCTGTCATCATCCCCCGTGTAAGTGTGCTTGTAGTCTGTCTTTTGTCTCGTCCCTGGGTTTAAGTAAGACTGCAGTAGGTAAGCTAATATTTGCACTATGTCCTTCTGGTTCTTCCATCCTTCTGTATTTATTTTATTATCCTTCCTTCTCCTTGGTTTCTTTAATTGTGTACATTTAGTAATAAATAATATTTGTATTTCCTACCTTTGTTCTTCTTTCCTTTACATCCGTTTCGTCCTTGTCTTTTCCCTCATTGAATACCTGTGGCACGATTTGGCCAACGTTAAGGATCGGCTCAGTGCTTGTTAATAGTTCGTGCCGCGGTTGCTAAACTGCTCGGCAATTACCATCTGTCCGCGGTCGCGAACGGGGTTGCGCTCCTCCCTCTCCGGAGGGAGCGGTGCAGCGTCAGGACTCACGTCGGTCAGTCACGAACAAGGGGACTAATCCCCCCTTCTTAAGGGGAAGAAGGCCGACGTAGAGATCCGCAACATTTGGTGTCAGGAGCGAGATTCGGACCTGAAGCGCTTAGCGCACTCAAATTACGAGTGGCCCAAAATTTTATTTTATAATATCCTAAATTTAAAATCGTGCCATGGATGGTCAAGGCGATCGGATGCCGGTGGGGGAATTAGAGGGGTTAGGGGTAACCCAGGACCACAGGGAGGAAATGGAGGAGGAGAGCAATGGTGATGTGGTAGCGGGGGTATCAGGTGCACAAGATGGCGTCCTCGCGCACGTGGTTGTAGAGGCACAAAATGGCGGCGCTTCGCACGCGGTTGCGGCAGCCGAGCCCGAGATGCCAGAGTACATGCGAGTCTTTATGATTCAAATGATGGCAAAAATGGATGCCCAAAGTGATAAATCCACCCGAGAGCGAAGAGAAATGGGTGGCCAGATGGAAGATGGGTTAAACAATTTGAGGAATGATATGGGCAATCAAATGGGGGCAATTAGGGACGAAGCGTGGGGTACCAGCACCCAAATTGGGAAGTTGGACAGTAAATTTGGGGGATTAGAAAATCAAATAGGGGAATTGAGGAATGATATGGGAAGCCAAATCGGGGGGCTCAATGGCAAAATCGGGGGGCTAGAAGCCAAATTTGAGGGTTTAGACAGTAAATTCGAGGGTTTAGACAATAAATTTGGGGGTTTAGACAACAAATTTGAGGGGTTAGACAACGGGATGAAAGGGGTGAAGAATGGGTTAACGGGGTTAGAAAACACGATGGAAGGCAAATTGCGGGAAATAGGGGAGTAATCTGCCCGGGAAATTAAACAAATGGGAAATCAGATGGAGCAGGTGAAAATCGGGTTAGAAACCAAATTGGAAGCCCAGAGGAATGAGTTGGAACAGATGAGGGCAGCATCTACCAAAGAGATGGGAGAAATGGGGGAGGAGATCAGACGAGGTGTGAGCGAGGAGGTCTCGGGGGTACGCGAGGAGGTAAAGCGAGGTGAGGAGCGTATGGAGCAAGAGGTGAGAAATGGGACGGCTAAGTTACAAGGTGGCATAGAGGAGTTGACGCAGGGGGTGGGGCAGCTGACAGTGGGACAAAGGGAGTTGAAGGAACAGGTAAAAAAGAATACGGCTGTGATCGAGGGGTTGAAGGCGGCCCAGAAGGAAATAAAGAGGGACGTAGCAGTCATAAAGAAGGAGTGTCAGACGGTACATGAGGGACTGACCACGAGGTTGGACGAGGTGACAGAGGCAGTGGAGACGAAGGACCGGGAGGTGAGGACGCATATAGAAACGGTCAAGGTGGCATTAGAGGAAGAGATCGAGGGGGCACACCGGGAAATGAAGGAGGTAAAGGAGAAATTAGAGGACGTAGAAGAGGGGGTGAGTGAAATTAAGAAGAGACAGAGGGAAACTAAGAGGGAGATAAAGGAGGAGGTGATGGAATATGTACAAGGTCGGTGCTCAAATCGTGATGGTGTGCTTGCTAACCAAATAAAGAGTTTGCGGGTGGCGGAGGAGGAACGGAGACGAGGTGCCAAGGTGAGTGGCGATATACTCGGAAATGTATATGGTGTGAGGGGAGATTCAGTCGGCTTGGGGGTTGGTTTGGACCGGGGTGTTCGTGAGAGGCCGCTGGTGAAGTGTGCGACAGGTACAGAGTGTGAAGGAGGAGGTGTGCGAGGAGGTCCAACTATGGGGTGTGTGAGGAAAAAGTGCGCGCCGAGGAGTGAGTGTGCTGTCGAGAGTGAGTTGGTCGTAGTGCGTGTGCGGGGGGGCACATGGAAGCTCGTAGTAGGGAGTGTTACGGGGGATGTAACGAAAGAGTGCACACCTGTGGGGAGTGTTACGGAGGACGTAACGGGAGAGTGTGCGCAAGAGGATGCGCGAGCAAGGTGTGTAACAGAGGAGTGCATGCTTACAGTGTGCGCTGTCGAGAGTAAGGGTGAATGCGCGACCGAGTGTGGTGGTGAAAGTAGTGAGAGTGACACGGAGCACGAGTTGGTTGTAGCAGGTGAGAAAGGATGCACACCTGGAATGGTCGAGCGCGTGTGGGAATGCACGCTTGAGTTGGTAGTGGAGCACGTGATTGGGTGTGCGGAGGAGAGCACACCCGTGGTTGTCACAGAGGATGTGACCGAGGAGTGGGCGCGAAGAGGGGTGTTGGTGAAGTGTGCGAACGACGAGTGTGTGCTAAGGTGTGCGGTGGTCAGGTGTGTGACGAAGCCTATGAGTGTACAGGGGGGGGTGTAAGAGAAGGTGCAATGACGGAGAGCATGGAGACAGCTGAATGTGTGAGCAAGGAACGGAACGCGGGTTTGAGCATGCAAGTGGAGCATCGACGCTAAACGGGATAGCGGTTAGATCGACTTGTACTTATAGCCGAAGCGAGCCCTTGGTTCGTGCCAGGCGTGGTGCGCCACGGGAACCAGCCGGGATCGTAACCACGGCGGTTTCAAAGGAACCGCCGTACGGGATCCACGCCGGGCCTCGCTCCGAATGGCCACGTCCGTGCTCCGCTAGGCGGAACGGGCGGCCCGGTCGGAAGGGTCGTCACGGCGACCCCTTGTGGTTGAGGCGTTCCGGCAGGGCGAGATCGGGCCATCGGACGGCTCCGTGCCGAGATGGTGCGTGGAATCTCGGCCCGCGTAAGCCCCCTTCCCTGCACCGAATGCCGGACGGATTCAACCGCCGGCAACAAACCACCCGCATTCATTGCTCGGCTTTGCGAAGCCGAGCTTTGGAAATGAATTGGCGCACTGAGAGGCTCAAGTGAGTAGACGTGTGAGGGTGGTAGCAGTAGTGAATTGGAAAAGCAAAATTTGATTGGCAACTGATTGGTAGAATGATGTGCAGTGATTGGCAAATTTTTGATTGACTGGAATTTGATGAGCGAAATTTATTGTGGAAGATGCCCGATGTGGTGGGATGGCAACTCTGCCATTTCTCACACACCCGGGGGCAAAGGAGCTATAGGTTTAGGGGGTTTGGCAGTGAAAACTAGCCCGGGAGGGTTAGGATAAAATGGTAGGGATCTAGAGATTGACCATAGGTAACGGTAAGGTTAAGTAGCAACATTGGACAGGTAGTGGGGACATAGAGAGGGTAGTTGGATTATAATGACGAGGGAGCGCAATAATGTAAGGGGCGACTGGGAAGCGCGAGTTTCAGAGGGGAGTAGTTAGATCAGATGATGCCGAGTGTTTGAGGATCGAAAGTGTATTGAGCAGTGTATGAGTGAGTAGTGGTGATTGTGTGTTGTGTTGACCAAATGGTCCAGGGAGGAAGGAGGGTGCAGGAAGCACCAGTAGGAGTGATTGCACAGGTGTGCAACTACAGGTGTATGGAGAATGGTTGTGTGGAATACATGGAGTTTGGAATATATGGAGTATGGAATGGATGGTCGTGGAGTGAGTATGGTGGAAACTGTGGAGTGGAGTGGATGGTGCGAAGGTGTGGATGGGGGAAAGGAGGATGGACCCCATCGCGAATACCCGGGGAGGGTAGTTTAAGCGTTAGGTAGAGGGTACAGGTAAATTGTGGTTGGATATTGGCATCTGTGGTGCGTGGTGGAAGAATGGTGTTTGGATGGGTGCATTAGTGACGAGGAAATGGCTGGGCGTGTGGCCTGTTAGTGTGTGTAGTTGAATGGACACTCCGCCACTGTGAGGATGTCGGCCAGGTGAGGCCGCAGGTGGGCTCTGGGAGCCGTTAGAGTTGTGGATGGGGCCCGAGGATCCGGAGGACGGACCCAGGTAGCCCAGTGCCAGAGAGGGCACCGAGTGGGGTAAGCGCCAAGGAGGGCCTTCCCCAGTTAGATAGGTTAGGTTAAGGAGCAGGTAAGCTCGGAGGCAACTACAGTGGTGGAGGTGTGCAGGTGGGTAGACCTGCTGGGGGAGCGACACGACTCAACCCGGAAATTGTGCAAATGCACAGGGAGTTGAATCGGGGGAGTGAGACCCCAAATTGATGAAGCACCACAGTTTGGTCAAGGGGAATTGGTTCTTAAAACCGCATAGAGTAAGTTGGCCAATGGATTGGCAGGGAAGACCCCGGGTAGTGTAAAGTGTGTTAATGTCATTTAGAAGATAGTTAGGATTGAAATCTCCTCGCACCATCCGCATCCACTCACCTGAGGTGACGCTACTCCGCATCATGCCAGGTTGTGATTATTGTTTTTTTGTGCAAATGTTTTGGATTGTGGGACGCATCATGACGTGGGTGTGACATTGTGCTTTGTTGTTCCATCTCTCCCTCCTTATGAGGATTGATGATGAATTGGTGATGGCAAATTTGGTTAGAGGGATTGTGGTGACGAATTTGGTATAGGGGAGGTAGGGGGAAGACGTGACAGTAGTGACGAATTTGTAAATGGGTAGATTTTTGTAAATATGGGGTAAGGGCAGGGGTAGTGCAGGTCACATGTGGGGGGCGTACGGTAGGGACGAACTTTCTCACTTCGCTCTCCGTACGCACCTCGTTCTGCATTACCTGTTTTGATGTGTACCCTTGTTGCCTTACCCCTCGCTCACCTGTCTTCTATCCCCCTGTCTCCCACCCGAGGACTGTGCTCTCTGGGCACCGAGGGGAGCATGCGGGAGTCCGCCATTGTGTGCCCGAACTCTCGCAACCACAGCTGCCTGCATCGATGCACCACTAATGGACCACATGTCTGTGGCTGAGCACCACTCATGGACCCCACGGGTTGGGGCATGGCCCCTCTGCTGGAGCCGGCCATGATGGCCCAAGATCTTGCTGGCGGACCTCGGTAACGTGGCACCTATGCCATACAGGTGAACCACCCCTAGTCGGTCCCTGTGGGCCATAAATAAAAAGTGGACACGTTTGGTGCTTTTTATTATGGCCAAATAGGCCGCCAGTAAGAAGAACATGAAGAAAGACAACATCAGGAAGAACCATGGCCAGCAGAGGGAGCCGAAGAGGAAGACCAGCACCAGGGGTTTGTTTATTTTTATTACGAACTGTGATGACTGTGCACTGGTTGGTGCTGTTGGTGCTTTATGGTGTTTTGGTGCGTTTTTGGTGCTTTGTGGTGCGTCGATGCAGCGCAGGCTGTCTCCCCCCCAAAAAGAACAATCACAGGTCCTGGGTTCGTGTTGTAAATACCAGCGTCAATTGTAAATAATGCTCCCCCACCGTAAACGTTTAGTTTGAGAACCATTCCGAAATTCGGGTAGCTGTGGGCATGAATCTGTTAGGCAGGGTGCAATGCAGCAGAGTGACATACTTATTTGTGTTTTAAAACTGTCACACTCAGGGTCAGGTTAAATGTAGAGGGAACTTCATCTACGTGCCACACTAAAGGTAAAAGTTTAATAGGCCCGGGTCGTGCCTAAGAGGATGAGGGTGCAGTGTTGTGGATTTGAGAATTGTGTTTTTTTGTGTGTAAATATCACCCTCCGTGTTGTGTGTAAAGGTCAAAGGTCGTTCCTTAGTTAGTCCATATACAATCACGTAGCAAATCATAGATGTCCCTTTTCAGTAGTTATCTCCTTATTCTATGTAGTTGAAGGCTCTGTTCCCACTAGTTGACACTGCATTGCACCAGATGACATAAGGTAGCTCCCTTCCATTCCCAAAGCCTCCGTTGCCAACTGCATCGGGCGGTTTTCAGCATTTGCCGCCATTGGCCATGTGCTCCGTCTCGGGGAAGAAGGGCGTTGCCCTCCACTCGTCATGAGAAGGTGGAGCCCAGCGAGCCCCCACCAGCCAATCAGGGCTGGTGAGACACCATCACGGGTGTGGTGCGGCTTGATCGCGACGCGCCTTATAAAAGTGTGTGGGGAAGGATTAGGAGAGAGATGCGTCAGAGAGCGAGCCCGTCACGCAACGCCCCCCACAAGAGAGATGAGCTTTGACTCCACCACACAGCTTTGAATCAACCACGCAGCTTTGGAACCATCGCAGCTTTGAACGACCACAGCTTCGGGGCTTTGACGGCAGTTTCGACCGTGGCCGCGGAGGAACGGCGGCTGCTGAACGCGCCGATCGAGAAAGGGCGGCGGCTGCTCACTCCCGGCCCGACCGTGCTCCGGTTCCAGCTGAACGCGCCGATCGAGAAAGGGCGGCGGCTGCTCACTCCCGGCCCGACCGTGCTCCGGTTCCAGCTGAACCTTCCTCTCCCTCCAGCCATTCCTGTCATCATCCCCCGTGTAAGTGTGCTTGTAGTCTGTCTTTTGTCTCGTCCCTGGGTTTAAGTAAGACTGCAGTAGGTAAGCTAATATTTGCACGGTGTCCTGGTTCTTCCATCCTTCTGTATTTATTTTATTATCCTTCCTTCTCCATGGTTTCTTTAATTGTGTACATATTAGTAATAAATCATATTTGTATTTCCTACCTTTGTTCTTCTTTCCTTTACATCCGTTTCATCCTTGTCTTTTCCCTCATTGAATACCTGTGGCACGATTTGGCCAACGTTAAGGATCGGGTCAGTGCTTGTTAATAGTTCGTGCCGCGGTTGCTAAACCGCTCGGCAATTACCATCTGTCCGCGGTAACGAACGGGGTTGCGCTCCTCCCTCTCCGGAGGGAGCGGTGCAGCGTCAGGACTCACGTCGGTCAGTCACGAACAAGGGGACTAATCCCCCCTTTTTAAGGGGAAGAAGGCCGACGTTGGGTTCCGCAACAATATATATATATATATATATATATATTGTTACGATTTTCAGAACCATCACTTGTAAATAATAATCCCTTGTAAATAACTCCCTGTAAATATTCCCATTTGGTAATGGTCAAAGGTCGCACCCTAGTTAGTCCATATTGCAACACGTAGGGCACCATAGGAACTTCTTCAGTTATTTCATTAGTATGTGTTTCAGGTAAGGCTCTGTTTCCAATAGTTTGACTCTGCGTTGCATTAATCAAATAACATAGGCCCCTTTTCAAATCCCGTTCATTTTGCGGCTTAGCCCTCTCCAAATTGGGTTACGCGCCTCTGCACGCCCAGCAGTGTTCGCTGCCTGGCTCAAACGCCATTAACCATGCGGTCAGAGCGGAGAAAAAGGGGGAGGAGTTATCAGAGCGAGGCGTAGCACTGTTAAGGGCGGAGTCGGTGAGCCCTCGCGACCAACCAGGGCTGAGGCGAGCTCACCGGTGGGTGTGTCCTAAAAGCACGCGGCTTGATACGCGAGCGCGTAATATAAGCGCTCGCGTGGGACTACTTGGAGAGTCGGTCGGCCGGAGAGAGTCTGTCGGAGTCGGAGTCTGAGAGTCTGCCGGGGAGAGTGGCACCATTGGAGAGAACGAGATCCACGATGAGAGACGCGGGTGGAGAGTCACGATTCCTCCGATTCACGGACGCAATTCCTCCCCGATATATGAACCCCCCCGCATGTAAAGACCGCTCGCGCCGACAATACCAACCGCGCTGCCTGCCGGGTTTCGCCGCGGAACCGGAGCCTGAACCGAGGTGGAGCGTGGACCAGAGTGGAGCGTGAACCGGGGCCGGAGCCAACGCTGGCCCATCTGCTTGGACCTTCCTTCCTGCTATTCCCCTTTCGTGTAAGTCTGCTTGTGTTGTCCTGGGCGTGTTAATTAAGACTGTTTAAGGTTGCCCTGTGTCTGCTTCTTCTTCTTCCCTTGTACAATGTACATGCCCTTCTTTCGTTTCCTCTTCGGGTTTTTGTACGTAATAAATCTCTGTTCTTCCTATCTTTTGGTTTCCTCTCCATCCGATCACTTTCGTGATTTCTCAATTGAATATACGTGGCACAATTCGAACCACTCAGAATCGAGTTAGTCTTTTTGCTAACGGCTTGGATCGCGGATTGCTAAACCGCTCGGCAATTTCCACATGTCCGTGGTTCGAGCGGGAGTTATTTCCCTGCTTCGCGGAGGGATTGGCACGCAGGTATTTGGGAATCCATCTTGACCAATCACCCTGGCCAATCTCGACCGCGGAGGAGCGTTGTAACTTCCAGGACTGGGGAAACGGCCAGCTTAAAAGACAAACCCCCCCCCCCCCCCCTTGGTAAGGGGAGCGCCGACCCCCGGATCCGCAACAATATATATATATATATATATGTGTGTGTGTGTGTGTGTGTGTGTGTGTGTGTGTGTGTGTGTGTGTGTGTGTGTGTGTGTGTGTGTGTGTGTGTGTGTGTGTGTGTGTGTGTGTTATGCACCATCAGTAGATTTGGGCTATCGACCTATCGCGCTACGCCATCAATGGATCCGTCGTTAATAGTAATACACGTATCGGTAGATTTCGCAGGCATCGATCGATCTATCAACCGATCGCGCTGTCGGCTATTTCCTACATACGTCGTCTGAGGTTATCATTCACGTTGTATCGTCGATCACTCACTGGGAAAGTGTATGGCAAACAGGAGAAAGAGGACACATTTTATCGGCGAGTGATGGGCCAGCAACCCATGAAAATGACCCAAAAGTTGTGAAATCAACTAACTTTCTGGTCATAAGAACCAAGACAGGACAAACGAGAACATCACTCAGTGAAGAGCATACCTGGTTGGCCCTATCTATCTCCCAATGGTGAAGAATCACTTTTAAAAATTCTACTAGCCGGATGCGAATCCGGATCTTCACCAAAATCTAATAATTTCGTCCTTGTCACATACTCTACATCTCTGCCAAATTTCGTCCGAATCCGTCCACAACCAGACAGACAAACAGGGGTGAAAACATAAACTCCATCCACCTTTGGCGGAGGAGGTAATGAACCGCGCCAGCGATGGCGTCCTGGCCTGCCTATACACCGCCTGATTTGTAAACATAACGCAGCCGAGACAAATGTATTTTGGCCCCTAATTTTCATGTCGTATCAACATTCGATGCATTGTGTATTTGGGTTATTCTATTCGATATCGGCTGCTGTTTAAATTCAATCACCACTCAGTACCTCTCCTTCAAACCTTTACGAAGCCATTTAATATTGATTCGCAGCTCGCGAGACTATGGAATCGTTCACGTTTCTATAATTCACCATTTTAACATCCAATTTCCAAGGATTTGCTTATTCATTAATGGGAATTATTTTTTATTTACCGTGGAAAATGTCATCGTGAGTGGATGGATACGCGTTGTGGTGAGTGAACAGGCCAAATTGCTATAAAAGTGAGTGCAGGCGGCGCGTAGGAGACGCTTTACCCCCCTTCAAAAGAAGTTCGCAGTTGCTTTTTCTTTAATTCTAACATTTCATGTTTAAAGTTTAACTGATAAAGAGCCTCCACTTCGATCGCATTTTTTAAAATGTTCGTCAATGTACAGCTTGTCTTGTCTTACCGTTCTCAGTTTCTTCACCATTTGAAGCAGACAATGGCGATCTAGGCGTGGCAGCAATGGCGTGAGTACCTGAGGCTGCCACGTGGCACCTTTCAACGCACGCTACCAGGCACCAGCACTGTATCAGGGGTAGTCGGTGATGGGTTTTATTGTAACCTCGCATCAAATTTTGGGGTTTAATTTCGCAAGAACTTTAATGGTAAAGATTCTCAAGTCCTGTTCTTAAATTGTAGTTGATTTTTTTTGTAAAGGTTTATTCGGTAAATTAGTATCACTTGTTCTGCGTCAACTGTTCTTTTTCAATTTACTTTGAGATTTCAAGTTTATGGCTTGGTACGACTTTTGATTGCACACTAATATGTAATAAACTAGTGATGGGTGTGACATTTATTTTTAAGATGTGCATTCCTCTAAGATGAAAGGTTTTGCCCCGTTTTCGTTGTACTGTTCCATATTAAAACTAAAAGCTGTTTTTTTGTTTTGTTTTCTTTAGGGGAATTTCAAGATTTTTTGCAGCTCCGGCTGCCCTGCGAGACCCTGGAATTGGGCCTCATCCAAATCCCCAACCCCTGTACCATCGACCACACAGATCAAAAAGTTTTCGACGTCAAATTGTACCTCCATTAGCCTTTTCTTGGTCTTTGCGACCTTGTACCGATTTGCATTCCACCTCGAGTGGAATTTGCAATGGCTCGCACACTTTCCAGCCCATGGGGTGATTGGTCAGGTCGGGGTGGTATTTGTCAGCAAGAGGGCCTTTTCAAGGAAGTGGACGAAGGGGAATTGATGCCGGAGGTTTGGGGAAGCGAATGTCATGCTTCAGGTTCGTTGTAACCCGTGGTGGTGGAAAGCTGTGATCAGTCACAGTAACAATGATCAATGAAAAGTTAACATTCTTTGATCCAAATGACAGCAATTTTTCTTGTCAGTTTGTGTTATCCATAAAAAACGATAACTGATGGTACTGGAGTGAGGTGGTTATGAGGGATTGCTAATTTGGGTGACCATTGGATTTAAAAAAAAATTTGTTGAAAGTTTTTGGGATGACAAGCTAGCTTATTTGTATTAAAGATGCAAGGCTACAATGGAAAAGAACGCAGCTCAGGCCTGCAGTTTGCTTTCATTTAAAAACAATATGGTAAACATGGCATACATGTGAGCAATGGTTAAATGGATCTATCTGGAATGTGTGATTAATGGCAATATTGGAATGAGAATTGCTGAGCTAAATGAAAATTTCCTAATTTAGTAAGAATTTAATCAGCAAGCTTGCTCAGCAAGTAAACAATGCCCCCATTATTTGTTCTTAGATCACAACACGGATGCTGATTGGTTGGATATCGCACTGAAACAACTTGGTGACCTGGAAGAGTTGCAGGATTTGGGACATCTGGAAGATTATGGGGAATTAGAAAACTTAGAGTTGGAAAATCTGGGGGAAGAGCTGCCATTGCCGTGGGAGTCTCCTCGGCATGGCGATTGTGTGGGCGAGCTGGTGGACGGTGGAGAGGCAAACGCTTGGAGTGGGTGCTGGATTCGAGTGAAAGAGGAGAGTGGAAGCTGGGGTGCTGTCGAACAGAGTGGCTGCGAGGTATCGCAGGAGTGTAAACCCCTCGAGGCAAGTGAGCAGCGAGACCGCAAAAGTGCCAAAGTGGGTAAAACCATAGCCCACGATGCAAGCACCGATGCTCAGGAACCCTCGACCCGGGCCTGCCGGAGAGAGCGAAAGCGCGAGCAAAACCAGCGAGCCGCACTCCGCTACCGAGAGAGGAGACAAAGAGAGCGTGAAGAGCTGAGGCGAATGCTGCGGTGTGAGGAACGGCGTGGAGAAGAACTGAGGGAAAAGCGGAGGGAGTTGGAAAAAGAGTTGGGTTATCTGAATTGCCTGTTTGCCGAGCTTCGACGGTCAGAAGAGGGGTGTTTGAATAAAAGAAAAGTGTAAAGGGCTCCAGCATCGAGAGAGAGGAATTGATGGCAAAATAATGTGCTGGTTAAATATACTTGCTGAACCTACTGTCTCAAAATGATAAAAACATCCGTGTAATCGAGTTGAACTTGACCAATAAAACAAAGGAATATCATAATTTACAGGAACTGTGTGCAAAGTGCCTTTGATGAGGTTAACGTTAACTGTAGCTGAGTATTTTACCCTTTTGTGGAGTGAAGCTCATTTTTTGTTTACCCTCGATTGGTAAATACATGTGGTACACAGCAAACAGACTTCTGGATAAACTAATGTTTACCTTGTCTGATCATTCAGACCAAGATTCTATTGTACACATTCCTGAGTGATGGACAATAAAGATTCAAGCAGCTTAAACTTCACAACCTCGTCATTCCGTTGACTTGAAGCTCATGCACAGTTTTTTTTCAGCCATTTTAATGTTGTTTTTTTTTAATACAGGAAGCAAGATTCAGAAGAGTAGACCATCAGGAGGCAAAGGGAAAAGTGGGATAACAAACATGCACCACAGCACGGAGATGAATTGCAGAAGGGTGGGACACGGTCTTAATTTGAACAACAGGCGGGTAAGCTCGGTTGTGAAAATGAGATCGAGGTGGCAGTGAGAAAAAACCCTGTAAGAAAAAGCTCGACTGATTCGGAAAGATTTCCACAAATGAGAAGGGGTGCGGAGGAGGAACAGTTTACAGTTGAGGGGAACAGTCTGGCAAACACGCGTGAGCTGGAGGGGACGGCGAATGGAGCAATACGAGAAGATAGCCAGTAAAAAACTGCAAGGCCACCAACCTGCCCTGCAGTTAAGGAAGAAGCAGACCCTGACAGCTCAGGATTAACAATGACACTGATGGCCTCAAAAAGGGGAGGGGAAAGGGGGGGGGGGCAAATGGGAAACAGCACCAGTCCACAGTCACCATATTTCATGACGCTCCAGCTAAAGGCCTTGTACACTTAAAAGTTGAAGATTGCTTTCAGAGACAGCAGCAGGCTAGTTTCAGGATATCTGTCCAAGACAGGTTAAAGCTGATAGGGTGAGGGGCTCTAGAAACTACCTTTCCCAGAGTTTAACCTTGGGGGATTTGCTTAGCAGTTCTTATTACACCAAGTCAACAACCAGCCCTTTTCTCGAGATCAGAGGGAAGGGTTGTTAAACTACCACGAGGCAATCACCTTAATGGTTCATCGAAAAGCATTCCTGATGGAACTTGTAAAATTGTCCGAGGAAGTGAGAGCCTCCTCATCGGGGTAATGCCGCTTTCCTTTTTTTATATTTTTTATACTTATTCTCAAGAAATTTGGAACCCTGTATTTATTTTTTGCACAGCATGTTAATCAAACCGCAACACATTCTTTCTTCAAACAACCTAGGAACCAACTATTACCTGCTTTTGGCCTAGTTTTGGATCGGCTGTTTATTCGAAAGGAGAGTCGGGCGTGCAAGGGAGAAAAACCACACAGCCAGCTCGACAAAACGGAACTTTAAAGGAAAAAACCAGAGCCACAAAAAAAACATTCCCAAATTCCATAGCCAGAACCAGACAGACAGCGGCAAGATGGAAGAGGGAGGGAGCACAGATAAACGTTTGGGGAAGGGTTCGCCAATAGTAAAAAGCAAGGCAAATGACACAAAAAAGCTCAAACAAAATATCACGTAATATTGGGATTATGGCTTTCTGTAATGTTCTTATTTCCCTCTCGATGTGGCTCGCATTCAGATGTCATGACGGTCAGAATAATGGAAAAAGCTATGGAAAAGGTGATGCCAACTTCGGCGAGACCGAGTGAAATGGATGTTGCAGGGCAGAGGGGAACATAAAAGAGAAAAATGGTGGAAGGGGCAGGTAGGGATATAGGGAAGTTGATTCAAAGTGATGACTTGCTTTTATGGGATGGTTTTGCAGGGGAACATACAAGGGATCACTGTGAGATGGATGTCAGGGTGGGGACAGTGTCTGCAGACAGCTGGCTGTGTTTCTTAAAGATCAATACGCCCCTCCTCCCCCATCCCCCAACCATTCCCTAATCTTTCTCCTCGCTCTCCACTGGAGTTTGCTCCTTGCGTTCCGTAGCCTCAGCATCCACTGAAAAAGAGAATGGAAGGTACACTGAGAAAGTATTCCCTGCCAATAATCCAATACACTGGAAAATTGTAAAGCTCAAAGGTTAACAAAATAGCACAGACAAGAATGTGGGAAAGGCATATATTTGAACCTGAAGAGGTAGGCCCAAATTAGAAAAAGGCAAAATGTTACAATGGGTGAAATCAAACAATGATGAAATTTGGTAATTATATTACTGGTGGAGCCTTCACACCATCTTGGAAAACATCCTGAGCAAATAAGGGGTGAGGATGAGGAAGGTGTTCGCAAGATCACAAACGTCACATGTATGCACTGCCCAGCTGACTGTTACCTCATTTCTGGAAATGTCAATTTCTGCTATTCATACATTCGTCATCTCCTCCCTCACCTCTACCATTAAGTCAGGCATGTAGAATTCAATTTGAACTGTGGCATGTGATGGACCAATGAATGAATGGCAACAAAAAGTCAGCTGACAACATTCCCACCAATAAACAGAATATGCTGCAGCGAGAGCTGCCTGTGAAGCACGATGAGCCTGAAGTCTGAAGCTTGCAAGAATTCATTTATAGTCAGTTTGAGACGGTCCACCATTTTGTGACTTCGACCAATTTATCGACCACTTGCTCGTTACACTCCACTGCGAGGATTAAGGTCTCGACAAGGTCGATCTCTTCTCTGTAAATCTTTATGGGTTGATCAGAATCTTTTTTTTTTTGGGACAAAGGTAGTTGGCTCGTACCATTTCAATTCAGCAAAGCTATTCACATTCACCTTACGAGTTCAACTCGGTAAATGGAATTGCTGGTTCCGTTAATTTTGAAATACAAATTTGAATTTATTACATAGATGTCGAACATGATTTTTATCTGTCATATTCCATTTTATTCCAATCTTCCAACTCTGCAGGTTTAGCTCTTCAATCATATTTCTCAGCATTTTTTTTAAATCAAAACTGTCGCCTGAAAATAGTTGGGGGTTTTAGTCTTGCTCAGTCCATATTTCTTCCACATGGTGGTGGGATGATGAAGTTGGAAAGAAGTGACGAGAAGAGGAAGAAGTTCAAGGAGTGGCAGAAGGCAAAGGGTATGGGGGTAGAAAAGGCAGAGCATGAAAGTTATAAGGCAGCCAAGAAGGCTGCAAAGAAAGAGGTAGCAAAGGCGCAAGAGGCATGTAGGAAAATGTTCGGAGAACGCTTGGACTCGGAAGAGGGTCAGAGAGCGGTATTCAGGATTACAAAGCAGATAGCGAAAGAGAGGTGTGATGTGATGGGGGTGAGTTGCTTGAAGGATGAAGTGGGACAAATCGTTGTGGACCCAGATGGAATTAAAGGAAGATGGAAGAGATATCTGGAAATACTGTTGAATGGAGAGAATGAATGGGATGGCAACATAGAGAGTAACCCAGTTTTAAGACCGGCAGAGAAGATAACCGAGAAGGAAGTTGAGGAAGTGATAAAAGCAATGAAGAGTAGAAAAGCGGGAGGGCCGACGGGAGTTGTGGGAGATATGTTGAAGGCAGCGGGAAATTGGGGTGTGAAGAGAATGACGGAGATCTGCAATCTGGTGGTGAAAGAAGGCCGCATTCCAGTGGATTGGGAACTGAGTACCCTCGTCCCTCCATACAAGGGGAAACGTGACCCTCTGGAGTGTGGCTGAGCAAAAAAGTTATTGGAGCATGGAATGAAGGTATTGGAAAGGGTGTTGGAGAGGAGGATAAGGAAGAAAGTGAAGATTGACGAAATGCAGTTTGGATTTATGCCAGGAAGAGGAACGACAGACGCGCTTTTTATTGTGAGGCAGTTGCAGGAGAAGTACATGGAGAAGAGGAAGAAGTTGGTTCTTGGGTTTGTTGATCTGGAGAAAGGATCTCGATAGGGTTCCACGTGAAGTAGTGACATGGGCATTGAGGAAGTTAGGAGTGGAGGAATGGCTGATCAGAGTAGTGATGGCAATGTACAAAAGAGCGCGCACAGCTGTAAGGACGAAGGATGGGAACAGTGGTGAGAGTTTGGGGTGAAGGTGGGAGTGCATCAGGGGTCAGTACAAAGTCCACTTCTATTTGTAGCTGTGATGGAGGTGCTGGCTCGGAACGTAAAGGAGGGTTTACCGTGGGAGTTGTTGTATGCAGATGATCTGGTGTTGATTACAGAAAGTATGGATGGACTGAAGGAGAAGAGGAACAAGTGGAAGGAATGTATGGAGACAAAAGTTCTGAAGGTGAATATCGGAAAAACGAAGGTGATGGCAAGTGGTAAAGCATGTGGTGAGGTCAAAAGAACTGGGAAGTGGCCGTGTGCTGTGTGTAGGAAGGGTGTCGGAGTGAATTCCATTCAATGTACAATGTGCGCTGAGTGGGTTCATCAAAAATGTAGTGGTTCGAGAGGGTCATTTACCAGTGTGGCAGCTACATTCAAGTGTAAGGTGTGCACAGTGGGAGCTGGAGATGGAGGAAATGTTGAGTCGGATCTTGGAGACGGCGTGAAGCTGGAAGGTGTGAAAACATTTTGGTACCGAGGAGACATGCTGAATGGAGAAGGTGGATCAGACTCTGCAACGGTTGCTAGAGAGATGTACATGGAAGAAGTTTCGGGAACTGAGTGGCGTGCTGACGAGGAGGGGAGTGTCGTTGAAGCTGAAGTGAAAGGTGTATGCTGCATGTGTGAGAAGTGTTATGATTTATGGGAGCGAGCCATGGGTAATGAACATAGAGCAGCAACGAAGGCTGGAAAGGGTGGAAATGCGAATGGTTCGGTGGATGTGTGGAGTATCGTTGAGAGAGAGGAAGACAAATGATGAATTGCGAAAGATGATGGGAATAGAGCCTGTGAGGGATGCTGTGAAGAGAAACAGTTCGAGATGGTTTGGTCACGTGTTGAGGAAGGATGAAAGTGACTGGTTGAGAAGAGTGATGGAAATGAATGTAGAAGGAAGTAGAGGACGGGGAAGACCGAGAAAGACTTGGCTAAAGATGGTCGAAGAAGAAATGCGGGCCAGGGGGTTATAACAAGGGGAGATGCAGAAAATAGGGCAAAATGGAGAAGATCGTCATGGGGACCACAAGGCTAACCCCCGCTCTTGCAGGGAAAATGGCCTTAAAATGCCTGTTGTTGTTGTTGTAGTCCATATTTCTTCCATGATACCATCCCAGTTTAACTGTTGGAATACTCCAAGACAAGCAACAAACAATTTTCGGGAAACCATTACTTTGTCCGACACCTCTTTAGATTTTTAGCTTGCCATTTATTTGATGAAGTTTTTGGGGCTCTGTTGCTTTATGGGATGTTAAGATCCCATAAAAACACTTGCAATAATGTCGACCACGTCTCACTTTCCACTGCAGTCAATATACTCTTATCAACTTTTAATTGATAAAATCCAGTTTGCCTAATCTGCAGACACTGGCCTTTACAAAGACAAGTTCTGCAGAGGATACAATGACTCTTAAAACGAGGTTGGGGAGGGGAAAAGGGAATCCTAAAATATTAAATACGGCAATTCTATGGATTTATGTATGTTCATCTGAAAATCATAGAAAAAATAATAATAATAAAAATAAACAAGGCTGGCCCGATCTCCACCAAATTTTGCATACATGTTGGTAGTACCCAGGACAAGGAAGGTGCACAAGGCACAACATCAGGCACATCAGGGAACAAGGAAGAAAACCTCCACCTTGCCAATGCTCCCCAAGAATATGGTGTTTGTCCTCCCATAAATTATTGGAAACACTTGATAAACTAGAACGGCGCTCTGACGTTGACCGATATGCCTCCATCCGCATAAACACATTATACATACTTGTACCAAGTTTGATTTAAATCCCTTCAATTGTTCTCAAGTATCACATTTTTACCTGACATGACCTCTGACCTTTGATGCCAAAATCTAATCAGTTCCTCTTTACATAATAATATGCTTATACTTGTCCAAGTTTGGTCAAAATCCCATCACTGGTTCACAAGTTAGCTCGATAACAGAAGTTTTACTGAAAGGGACCTCTGACCTTTGACCACTCGACCACCACATAATCTATTTTCATTTTTGCATCACTATACATACTTGTACAAAGTTTGAATTAAAACCCTTCAGCCGTTCTTAAGTTAACAACAACAACATGCATTTTGAGGCCATTTTCCCTGCTGGAGCGGGGGTTAGCCTTGCGGTCCCCATGAGGTCCATCGTTCTTAAGTTATCGCGGTAACAAAAACCTATCACGGAGGCATGGATGGACAGCCGGACCGACGACCCAAAAACGTAATGCCTCTGGTGACTTTGGTGGCACAAAAAAACAAAAAAAAAACAGATGAGCATGCAACCGAAAAAACAAGTGTCAGAAGTTTGAAAACGAAACAAAACCAAAACAAACAAAAAAAAACCTTCATATGGGATCAAAGCTGGTTTTCAACATTTCAATGACAATAAATAAATAAATAAAACAAGCCCCTTTAAAGCAAAAATCAATTAAACATCAAATCTCCGTCTCACCATCAGCCTGCATGTCAGAAGTCCACAGCGTGAGGTTATCCCTCAGCAGCTGCATGATGAGTGTGGAATCTTTGTAACTGTCTTCATTCAAAGCGTCCAACTCTGTGATGGCTTCATCAAAGGCTACTTTAGCAAGCCTAGAGAGGAAGATGGAGAAAGTATGGAGTGTAGCAAATACACACCATTACCAACAAAAAAACAAAACAAGATTGACAACGTAATTGTTCAAGGACTGTTCCAGCGTTTATTCCAAGTGCCTTTGGCACAAGGGATGTGCAGAACATCTGATTGCATGTTTCGATGTGACGCAATCGCCTCGTGCAACTAGAGTTCATAATAACACCTTACCCCACCGTTGTCTTGCCAGAGAGAAAAAAATATATATATATTACATGGTCAGGGTCTGCAAGCGGCAAATTTGATTGGTCGAGATGACGTAATAGCTTGTCCAAGTACTGCCAAAGAAAATGTTTTTGAAAGTGCCAACAAGCTGATTTGTGTTCCAGTGTTCAAGTATATCATTCAATGGGAATAAAAGATTTTAAAGGATGCAGAATGAGCACTGGCTGACTGACTAGTGAGTGGCCGACAGTGGCGCATGTAAACATGAAAAGGGAAAATTAGGAAGAAATCATATGTACACCATATTGGAGGACAATTTGGATTGTTTGTTTGCTCAGTGGTTTCGTTTTTTTTTGATGCATTCAGATGTTAATTTTTTTATAATCACATCTTCAACTGCTTCCCCTCCGTCCCCTCCCACCTCCCCCGCTCCCCCACCCAAAATATGTCAACCTACTCCCACGGGGTAATTTACCCCTAGTTCAGATCCAGAGAGATAAGGGAATCAGAGACCGATGTCAAACGGTGTCGATTTGCCATGGTTAACACGCCATTTTTTGTTTAATTGGTACAAACTAGGCACAAATCAGCCAATACATGTGTAATGTATGCATCTACCACAGCATATGGTATGCAAAACTGGTATCATACGACAGTAATACCCCGGCCTACGTCATTAATTGGTTCCATAAGCCGTGACGTAACTCGGTTTTTGACGTAAACCGGGCGTAATGTCTTAAAAATGCCCTACCACACCACTCAATCCACACACCATTTATTCCCACACACCAATATTCTCTCCATTTATCCACTTGCACCCCATGCAAGTCAATCACTCAACACCATTACACATGTCCTCAATACACCACTCATACACTTTCTCCGGTCATCCCAGACCATTGCCTCATTTCACCAAGTTCAACGATAACGAGATTCTCACACACACAACCATTCTCGACCAATGCCTCATTTCACCAAGCCCAAGAGGCATCCACAATTACACACACACAGCATCATCGAACTAACTACTTCCCTCTAATACTTGTGCTTTCCCTGTCTTCCCTTATACTAAGCACTTCCCTAGTCATTAACATCCTTCTAATCTACCTAGGTCCCCTCTACCTGTATCAATGTCTCCACTTAAATCTCGGTCTCCTATTGTCATCCTTCTAAATCCCTAACAATATCCTAGCCCGCCCACGGCTAGTTCACACTGCCAAACCCCATAAATCTACTGCTCCTTTGCCCCAACGTGAGGGATGGTAGAGCTACCATCCCTCGACATCGGACACTATCTCCCACTATCACCCCCCAGTCCTCTCGCACTATGAGCCCCCGTCATTGGAGGTACTGGGTCCTGCCTATATATATATATATATACACAAGCGTATACTGTACGTCCGAGCCGGCATCGTCATGTTTCGCCGTTGCCACGTTACGTTGGTTGTTTTACACAGTAAAGGAATACAAAAAACAACAGGAATTTTAAAAGGCCATTTTCCCCACAAGAGTGGGGGTTAGCCTTGCGGTCCCCATGACAATCTTCTCCATTTTGCCCTATTTTCTGCATCTCCCCTTGTTAACCCCCTGGCCCGCATTTCTTCTTCGACCATCTTTAGCCAAGTCTTTCTCGGTCTTCCCCGTCCTCTACTTCCTTCCACATTCATTTCCATCACTCTTTTCAACCAGTCACTTTCATCCTTCCTCAACACATTACCAAACCATCTCAAACTGTTTTTCTTCACAGCATCAATCACAGGCTCTATTCCCATCATCTTTCGCAATTCATCATTTGTCTTCCTCTCTCTCAACAATACTCCACACATCCACTGAACCATTCGCATTTCCACCCTTTCCAGCCTTCGTTGCTGCTCTACGTTCATTACCCATGTCTCGCTCCCATAAATCATAACACTTCTCACACATGCAGCATACACCTTTCCCTTCAGCTTCAACGACACTCCCCTCCTCGTCAGCACGCCACTCAGTTCCCGAAACGTCTTCCATGCACATCTCACTCGAGCAACTGTTGCCGAGTCTGATCCACCTTCTCCATTCAGAATGTCTCCTAGGTAACAAAATGTTTTCACACCTTCCAGCTTCACGCCGTCTCCAAGATCCAACTCAACATTTCCTCCATCTCCAGCTCCCACTGTGCACACCTTACACTTGAATGTAGCTGCCACACTGGTTAATGACCCTCTCAAACCACTACATTTTTGATGAACCCACTCAGCGCACATTGTACATTGAATTGAGTTCACTCCGACACCCTTCCTGCACATAGCACATGGCCACTTCCCAGTTCTTTCAACCTCACCACATGCTTTACCACTTGCCATCACCTTTGTTTTTCCGATATTAACCTTCAGACCTTTCGTCTCCATACATTCCTTCCACTTGTTCATCTTCTCCTTCAGTCCACCCATACTTTCTGCAATCAACACCAGATCATCTGCATACAACAACTCCCACGGTAAACCCTCCTTTACGTTCCGAGCCAGCACCTCCATCACAGCTACAAATATTAGTGGACTTAGTACCGACCCCTGATGCACTCCCACCTTCACCTCAAACTCACCACTGTTCCCGTCCTTCATCCTTGCAGCTGTGCGCGCTCTTTTGTACATTGCCATCACTACTCTGATCAACCATTCCTCCACTCCTAACTTCCTCAATGCCCATGTCACTACTTCACGTGGAACCCTATCGAATGCTTTCTCCAGATCAACAAACCCAAGAAACAACTTCTTCCTCTTCTCCATGTACTTCTCCTGCAACTGCCTCACAATAAAAAGCGCGTCTGTCGTTCCTCTTCCTGGCATAAATCCAAACTGCATTTCGTCAATCTTCACTTTCTTCCTTATCCTCCTCTCCAACACCCTTTCCAATACCTTCATTCCATGCTCCAATAACTTTATCGCTCGATACGAGCCACAGTCCAGAGGGTCACCTTTCCCCTAGTATAGAGTGACGAGGGTACTCAGTTCCCAATCCACTGGAATGCGGCCTTCTTTCACCACCAGATTACAGATCTCTGTCATTCTCTTCACACCCCAATTTCCCGCTGCCTTCAACATATCTCCCAAAACTCCCGTCGGCCCTCCCGCTTTTCTACTCTTCATTGCTTTAATCGCTTCCTCAGCTTCCTTCTCGGTTATCTTCTCTGCCAGTCCTAAAACTAGGTTACTCTCTATGTTGCCATCCCATTCATTCTCTGCATTCAACAGTATTTCCAGATATCTCTTCCATCTTCCTTTAATTCCATCTGGGTTCACAACGATTTGTCCCACTTCATCCTTCAAGCAACTCACCCCCATCACATCACACCTCTCTTTCGCTATCTGCTTTGTAATCCTGAATACCGCTCTCTGACCCTCTTCCAAATCCAAGCGTACTCCGAACATTTTCCGACATGCCTCCTGCGCCTTTGCTACCTCTTTCTTTGCAGCCTTCTTGGTTGCCTTACAACTTTCATGCTCTTCCTTTTCTGCCCCCGTACCCTTCGCCTTCTGCCACTCCTTGAACTTCTTCCTCTTCTCGTCAATCTTCTTTCCAACTTCATCATCCCACACAGTTAAGGAATAATCACAAAAATACCAGCGAAAGGCAAAGCAAGCACGCAACCGCAGCACAGGACAAAATGCATATGGCGTTGCCTTTGTTTTGCATGAGAACCAGCAGCTACGCGTACGTATACTGTACGTACATTTTTAAATATTTTTAATGTGCTTTTTATTGTATTTTAAATTGTTTCGATCGTTAAAACATCAACGTTAAAACAACGATCAACAATCGTTAAAACATCCAATTGTTTAAATTGTTTAATTTTTTTCACGTCCGTAGGAGTGACGTAAAGTCGCACATAATGACGTTCGCTGAACTGAAATTTACTCTAGAAGAGTGGCGTAAAGCCGGATTTGACGTAGGTCAAAATGGCGTAAAACGGGGTATGACTATATGGAGCGATGTACTCAAAAACCCAATTTATGGAATGAAAGATTCAGAGGTAAAATAATGTGGAAATAATTGAGTGTTTGGAGTTCTACCATACACAGGAAGAGGGGACATTTTCAAAAATTATAAAGAAAAAGTGGATAAATAAGTGCAAAAGAAAGGTAGAACATGATGGGAATTCAGAATTTGGAGAGTTAATAAGTGAAGTAGCAAAACATACTGGCAAGCTTTGTCCGGGGAGTTGAGGATTTCATAATAAAAGACAGAGAAGTTCAGCGCCAGCCCTAGCCTGATTGGGTGAGTCGGTGGCAACTCCGTAACGGCAATGTCTTGGGCAGCCTTGTAGGCAACAAGACTGTTCTCGGCCGCTTCCTTGCGATCATTTCCACTTGCAAACTCAGCCACATATCGGTGGTAATCACCCTTCCTGCAAGGCAAGTCAACAGTGCAAAAAAAGGCAGAGGGGGAGAGGTCATGGGGAGGGGGACAAGTCAGCATCTGTCAATCACATTTCATGACAAAATGTTTTAGGTTCGGTTGCTGTTGCAATGACTGAACAGGTGTAGGTGTTCTCTGTGGCGGAGAAGTTTTTAAATTTTGAGGTTGTATACATTTCCAGTTTGAAGTCCAAGGGAAGTACAGGGGAGGTGGGGGAAAGGAGGGGGGGAGGTGGGGGAAAGGAGGGGGGCAGGAGGGGGGAAGGAGGGAGGGAAAAGGAGGGAGGGGGGGGGCAGGGGAGAAGTGTGATATTACAAAAGCAGGAAATTACCATTTGTTGGCTGATAAAACTCTGAAGTCAAGCAAATGCACATGTTTGTTGTCGAGTCATTAATCCAATGCACATGCAGTTTTGTTAGATTAACCAGGATTGGCGTATCATCTGAAATACGTTTTAAAGTGACCACAGAAGAAGGAAAGGGGAACCACCGCTGGGCTCAGTTATGGCAGAATACAAAAGAGACAAGCATGGCAGAGTTGCCACTTTTCAGTAAAGATAAAGTGTGGAGGCACACGTACATTTTGTAATAAAAAACCTTGCTCTCCCCAGTCTTGGCGGCTGGAATCAACTTGGTGTCCAAAACTTCAAGGATGTCCTGACAGATTGAGCGCAACTCGTCTTCTATCTAAACAAACAACACAAGTAACCTGCAGTGAGGCTGCAGGAAGCACAGCAAGGGACATTGCATCTTGCTCTGCATTTCCAGTTCCACATCCCACATCCAGTCGAGAAGGAAAAGGAAGGTCGAAGCATTTTGAGGTCAGGTTTCCTTATTCCTTATGCAATGTTTTTTTGCACAAAAGCCAAAAAAACAAACAAACAAAAAAAACATGTTCAGTCACCCAGCACATCATCTTTCTAAAATTTTACACCAAACTTCAAAGGCACCATTGCGATTATATACCTGGATTGTGTGTTTGCATGAAAATCCACTTTTAGAACAAAGCCACGCGAGCTCATGATAGCGTATGTTTTCATGATCAACAATCAACATGCGTTACATCTTTCAAGAAGTGTAGACATATCCAACATTCCAGGAATTGAGGATCAGCACAAACGGTGAAGCAATTGTAGGCAGAAACCGAAGTCAAAAACTGGATTTAGGGTAAGGCAAAACTAAAATAAAATACACAAACTACTACACAAATAAACTTGCAAGCAACACTCCCATCAGTATATGGCTGTCAATGCAAGAAAAACTATAACGGCACTTCAACGCCCCCCTCACACTTGCGTTGTTTCGGCAGGATTCAAACCTTCGTGTAGTTGAAGGAAGACGTTGATTCATGTGTAAGTAGGCATGGCGACAAGCACAGTCCACATCACCAGCAGGTAACCAATGAGAGGTCGTGGCCACGGAAGCAGCCAATGAGAGATCATGGATATGCAAACAACCAATCAGAGGTCGTGGACATGCAAAACAACCAATCAGGTCTGGCCTCTTCCCCAGCAACTCACTCACAAGCAAACTTCGACCAATGAGAGATCGTGAACATGCAAAACAACCAATGAGAGGCCATGGAACATTCTAGGGAGCTTTTACACCCGATATAGACCCCATATCCATCGCACTTTTCTCTCTCTGCCCTCTCGTCGTGGTCCTTTGAGCTGGCTGTCCTCCGTGCTGGTTCGTCCTTCCTGCGCTCGACCTTCGTTCCCCATGCTGATTCTTCATTCGAGCTGAGGTCGTCGCCTGCGCTGAATCGTTCCTGGAGCAGGGATCGTCGTTCGTGCTGACTTTGAAGCGGCGGTTCGTCCTTCAGATCACCCAAGCTGCACATCCGGATCGATCCGCGTGCTGCTCGCAGAAGCGGCCACCCTGTCAGCACATCGATCGGTACAAGTTTGACCTGTGCGATTCATCCCCCGTGTGTGTGTGTGCAAGGCACCTGTTGGGATTTAGGCTCGGTAAGAATTGATAAGCCTGCCTCTCATCCTTGCTCTGTAAATAATAAATAAAAAACGTGTACATTTTGTTCCTTTCAACCTGTTCGTACGTCCTTTTCCCCCATTGGCCCAGCACCGTTCGAAACCAAATCCGGTTACTCAACCAGGTCCGTATATCACGCAGGTTAATGCCGCAACCCACACCGTGCGACCTGCTCGGCGCACTCGATTGGCATAAGGTGTGGGAATGCGAAGGTTCAATTCCCGGCCGCGTGGTCTCGCAAGGTATTCGGGTCGTGACGGCTAACCCTTCGAGCCGTGACAGGGAGATTGGCAATTGAAGTTGCTTCGCAACCCGTCGACCGCGAGCTTCGTCGCGGCCAGCGGCCTGTGGTACCTGTATCCGAGGGGAACAGGGGACTTCCCCTGTATCTGAGGAGAACTGGGGACCGGGGACTTCCTCTCCCACCCCCCCTTAGTACGTCGACAGAACCGGGATCCGCAATATTAAGCCTCGTCATACCACTCCACCATCCAAAATAACACACACCAATTTATTGATAGATTAGGAATGTTTCAGCCAATTTCTTCACAATGTAACCAGATAAGTCATCGTACAAAGATTTAACAAGTGAATACAAAAATTTATGCTAAATTAAAAGGGCAATGTAGGGATGACAAACTGCAGTCTAAAAAAGGTCCTAAACAAGACAGGGATGACGTTGGTTTAGAGAGTAGCAAACAGTATTGCCATCACATAACAATCCCTACATCACTAGCCTCATTTGCATTATTATTATTATTATTTTTTGTATACTGAATAGAGGCTCGTGAAAGAGCTATCATCAACAAGAAAAAGCAATCAGAGATTGCAAACCCTCGCCAGGATGTATTTTCAGTGGTTTTTAAGGCTTTTGTGTTGAAACAAATATGGCGGCCGAACCACGTGACCGACGACATCATTTTTTTTTTTCTAAACGAATTTATTTCTAGATTATGCTCAAGAAATATCATCGGATGAAGTTTTGTACTTGTCGAATTATGACGTCATAATGGAGGCACCTATGACATCATCAAACATATTTTATTCCCCATGGAGAGTTCTTTACAATGAGCCATGTCTCAATTTTTTCTATTCAGCGCTGTCAGAGATATAGAGGTGCAGAGTTTTTCGATTTTTTCCAAGATGGCGGCCGAGCCACATGACATACGTCATAATTATCATTAAAAAATTATTATACAGGTGGAGTTGCAACTATTGTGAAAATTTCCTGTCAATCGGACCAACGGTTGCAGAGAAAATCATATTTATTATGTGCGGACAAACAAACAGATAAACAGACAAACAAATGCTGCAACTGGGCTGTCCAACTTACACTTGCATCTACAAGCTGTAACATGTAATATGGAGCACAAGCGGATTTAGAAAGTCTGTGGCTGCATATGTTGTGATGTTCCAGACAGCCATGGTTAGATTGTGGTTGTAACCGGAAGGGTTACAGCACCAAATTTGTCGGACATCTTGGTACACACCGATTTGAGAGAAAAGTAAATGGACAGCAATACAAGCGCAAAAACGGTTTTAGTCAATTGCCCCATTTCATATCCAGATGCCCACCATGAAATTCAAAGAACAGCGAAAAAATTTACGAAGCTCAAATATGTGCAAGGTCAGTCAGTACGTTGTACGTACTACGTTCAGGGGCATCATGCAGGGGCGGGGAGGTACAACGTTAACCATCAGGATACGTCAGCCCAAAGATGTGTTTTCATGGTTTCATGTGAAAGTGCAGCTTCTAAACCTTGTGAAAATTTCACTTAGCTATCCCCCTCAAATATATTAAGAAATAATTTGAAGGGATAAGAGTGCAAGACAGCAGCAATCTTCAAAAGGGTAATTATCTCATCAACTGCTTTACCAACAACAACACAACATGCATTTTAAAGGCCATTTTCCCTGCTGGAGCGGGGGTTAGCCTTGCGGTCCCCATGACAATCTTCTCCATTTTGCCCTATTTTCTGCATCTCTCCTTGTTAACCCCCTTGCACGCATTTCTTCTTCCACCATCTTTAGCCAAGTCTTTTTCGGTCTTCCCCGTCCTCTGCTTCCTTCTACATTCATTTCCATCACTCTTCTCAACCAGTCACTTTCATCCTTCCTCAACACATGACCAAACCATCTCAACCTGTCCTCTTCACAGCATCAATCACAGGCTCTATTCCCATCATCTTTCGCAATTCATCATTTGTCTTCCTCTCTCTCAACGATACTCCACACATCCACCGAACCATTCGCATTTCCACCCTTTCCAACCTTCGTTGCTGCTCTACGTTCATTACCCATGTCTCGCTCCCATAAATCATAACACTTCTCACACATGCAGCATACACCTTTCCCTTCAGCTTCAACGACACTCCCCTCATCATCAGCACGCCACCCAGTTCCCGAAACTTCTTCCATGCACATCTCACTCGAGCAACCGTTGCCGAGTCTGATCCACCTTCTCCATTCAGCATGTCTCCGAGGTAGCAAAATGTTTTCACACCTTCCAGCTTCACCCCGTCTCCAAGATCCAACTCAACATTTCCTCCATCTGCAGCTCCCTCTGTGCACACCTTACATTTGAATGTAGCTGCCCCACTGGTTAATGACCCTCTCAGACCACTACATTTTTGATGAACCCACTCAGCGCACATTGTACATTGACTGGAGTTCACTCCGACACCCTTCCTACACACAGCACAGGGCCACTTCCCAGTTCTTCCCACCTCACCACATGCTTTACCACTTGCCATCACCTTCGTCTTTCCAATATTCACCTTCAGACCTTTTGTCTCCATACATTCCTTCCACGTGTTCATCTTTTCCTTCAGTCCATCCATACTTTCCGCAATCAACACCAGATCATCTGCATACAACAACTCCCACGGTAAACCCTCCTTTACGTTCTGAGCCAGCACCTCCATCACAGCTACAAATAGTAGTGGACTTAGTACCGACCCCTGATGCACTCCCACCTTCACCTCAAACTCACCACTGTTCCCGTCCTTCGTCCTTACAGCTGTGCACGCTCTTTTGTACATTGCCATCACTACTCTGGTCAACCATTCCTCCACTCCTAACTTCCTCAATGCCCATGTCAATACTTTGCGTGGTACCCTATCGAATGCTTTCTCCAGATCAACAAACCCAAGAAACAACTTCTTCCTCTTCTCCATGTACTTCTCCTGCAACTGCCTCACAATGAAAAGCGCGTCTGTCGTTCCTCTTCCTGGCATGAATCCAAACTGCATTTCGTCGATCTTCACTGTCTTCCTTATCCTCCTCTCCAACACCCTTTCCAATACCTTCATTCCATGCTCCAATAACTTTATCGCTCGGTACGAGCCACACTCCAGAGGGTCACCTTTCCCCTTGTATAGAGGGATGAGGGTACTCAGTTCCCAATCCACTGGAATGCGGCCTTCTTTCACCACCAGATTACAGATCTCTGTCATTCTCTTCACACCCCAACTTCCTGCTGCCTTCAACATATCTCCCACAACTCCCGTCGGCCCTCCCGCTTTTCTACCCTTCATTGCTTTTATCGCTTCCTCAACTTCCTTCTCAGTTATCTTCTCTGCCGGTCCTAAAACAGGGTTACTCTCTATGTTGCCATCCCATTCATTCTCTGTATTCAACAGCATTTCCATATATCTTTTCCATCTTCCTTTAATTCCATCTGGGTCGACAACGATTTGTCCCACTTCATCCTTCAAGCAACTCACCCCCATCACATCACACCTCTCTTTCGATATCTGCTTTGCAATCCTGAATACTGCTTTCTGACGCTCTTCCGAATCCAAGCGTTCTCCGAACATTTTCCTACATGCCTCCTGCGCCTTTGCTACCTCTTTCTTTGCAGCCTTCCTGGCTGCCTTATAACTTTCATGCTCTGCCGTTTCTGCTCCCGTACCCTTCGCCTTCTGCCACTCCTTGAACGTCTTCCTCTTCTCGTCAATCCTCTTTCCAACTTCATCATCCCACCACCATGTTTCCGAGTGCCTCGGTGGTCCTTTTGTCCATCCACATACCTCACCAACGGCTCCCAACAGACAAGCTTTCATTGACATCCAACCACTTTCAAGCTCAACCACATCATCCTCGACCCTACTCAGCCTCTCTTTTAATGCCTCCCTTACTGTCACCTCTTTCAACCTCCACACCTTCATTCTCGGTTGGTACTTCACCCGCCGAGCTCTCCTCACACCTTTCACCTTTCACCCTTACGTCGCAGACAACCAAGTGGTGCTGTGAAACAACCAAGTGGTGATCACCTTTGTGTCCCGGAGGTGCCCCCTATCTCGCCTACGCACCATCAGGAAGTCAACGATTGTCGTCGACCCACCTGACGTGTATGTAACAAGCTTATTATCCTCTTTCTGGAACTGAGTATTACAAATCAACAAATCAGCTCCATCAGCAAACTCCAAAATCCTTTCACCTGCTGCTGCTGCAAACTGCTTTACCAACCATCCTTAAATTTGGCAAGGAAGTACGTTTTAAGAACAACTTTTTACCAAGATTGGAGACAGCAAACTCAAAACTGCTATTTTCAATCGACTCAATGTGGATTAATCCCATCACTGTTCCAGTTACTAGGTGTGTTTGATCACCAGATCCCATTGGAATATTTTCCACACTTGCAATAGTTATATGACTCGTGAACTGCACCAGCAATTTATACTGCACCTGTTCCCACACGTTAATTTTCCATCCCAGAAGTAGATGTTCTAATCTTGCCAAGATAATTTGTTGCCTTAGTGACCATTATAAAAATAATTTGCTCATGTCTGTTCCATTTTAGCATTATTTATTCATACTAATCATCCAAGATATTATTTGCATGCAGCAAATCGACTGGTATGGAATAGTTTGCAGAACGTGCCCCATTTTGGCTTTCTTTCAAACTTCTGGAAATGCAGGGGCGGGGAGTGGGAGGTGGTGGGGGGGAGGTGGTGGGGGGGGAGGGGGGCAGATTTTCGTCGGAGAGGAAGAGCTGCAGTCCGATTGCCTACATTTATCCAATTGGCAAGCAATTGATCAGACAGCATGCAGGTGGGACACGATAGACAAAAAAGTGGGAAAATCCCATTTATAAGCTGGCAGGATTCATCTGTTTCATAGATCACAGAAACTTGACTCAAGGATGCAGACGTTTTAAAAGAATAATATAAAATAAAATAAACCCAGACCTATTTTAGAGGTAAAAAACATATTTTTACCAAAGGAAAAGCAAAACTCTTATTTATTTATTTAACAGTGAGCAGTTCTACGTTCAGGGAGTATATGCAGAATGCCTGCCTTAATGGAGAACACCAAATTAGAGGTATTCTATATCTAGAGAACTTGAGGTTCATCCACATTTCAACACCGACATCATCCATAGCCCTTCATGCTTTCTCAAATTTAACCATTCTGCAAACCTGACATACCCAGGTAAATAAAGGATGTGTGTTGGGAATTGCATTCACAAACTAGAGCAATGCGACTATCGCCAATATGCCTCCGCATAGTCCCACAATAGGTAGATGTCTGCGTTCACTGTCCTAAAAATAAACAAGTTTGATTTAAATCCCTTCAGCTGTTTTCAAGCAACACATTTTCACCAGCCAAGACAGGTTTCCCATTGATCGGTGAAGCAGTTTCAGAGTAGGGAATATTTTAAATATCGGCTTTCAAGCTAATATGGCTGCCATACCACATGACATATGACCTTAAAGAATGTACACTCTGCAAATGTATGGGTAGGGGATCACGTTTGTGAAGTTTCGTGTTTATTGGATAAGGTTCATTTTTCTATCCAAGACTGCTGCCAAACTACGTGACCTACGACATCATTTTCAAAATATATGCAACAATGGTGTTGGATTAGTAAAATTTAGCATCGATAGGGTAAGCGGTTTCAGAGATATAATTATTTAATATTTTCCTTCAATCCAACATGGCTGCCACACCATGTGACTAATGATGTTTTCGTGATCATCTTTTAATCGCCATGCCGCACGTAAATTTTCGAGCCAATTAATTTGGTGGTTTGGGAGAAGATTTTTTTTTTTTTAAGGTTTTAGGTTAAATACAATATGGCTGCCAAACCATGTGACCTATGATGTCATAAATTTAATACATCAATGCAAATGGGTCATAGATAATGTGCATGCTATTTCAGATTTTTAGGATAAGGAATTCGATTAAAACATTTTTGGCTGGTATACCACTTTGCCTATGATATCAGTATCATGCTTTTGTTCCCTATTGGGAGTACTTGACAATGTGGCAAGTTTCAAATTTTTCCATTCAGCGGTTTCCGATAAATATTTTTTAATTATATGCGTTTAATCCAAGATGGCTGGCATACCACATTACCTATGACGTCACAATTATCATAAACATATTCTGGATGGGTGTCACTTCTACCCTGAAAGTTTAGTCTCGATGGACCTGTGGTTGCTGAGAAAAACAAGGTTTTGCCTGTACGGACGGACGGACTGACAACCTGAAAACATAATGCTTCCAGCCGCCTTCGGGGCAGAGGCATAAATATATTCATAAGGCCGTCCCACAATTACTAATGACATGACCTATGTGGATCACGAGCAGCAAGTGCCAAGTCAGGACCTTTGTACTAAAAAGTTCCACTACGTTTATAGTGGTGTATTAGCAGTGAACACTATTCAAATAAGCATCATGCACAAGAAATCATACACATTTTCACAAACCTAGTTTTATGCACATTATAAATCGACTGCATTTGCATCGTTCGGGTACCACATGCCTTTCTAGCTGTAATACCCTATTGGGTATTGCCAAGATTATTATTATTCTCATTCTTTTGCCGGGATTTTGTGGGGTTATTCCCTTTAAAATTCATTTTCTCTAACTGTTCTTCCGATTGGCACAAATTTTTCACCAAAAGGAACGGCTCCTCCTGTATAATTTTTTATGCTAATTATGTCATGTCACGTGGTATGGGGATTGGTTACAATCTCGGAAAAAAAACGATAAACTTTGCAGCTCTATCTCCAAAACCGCTCCAAGGAAAAAAATTGAAACATGTCTCATTGTAAAGTATTCCCCATGGGGAATAATATTTTACTGACGATGTCTCCTGTGCCCTCATTACGATGTCATAATTCGACAACTATAATGCTTGATCCGATCAGTATGAACGTTATCGAGCGTGATCCACTCAAAAATTGCATGGGAAAATTAAATTGATGACTTCATCAGTCACGTGGTTCGGCAGCCACATTGGATTGAACATAACACCCTTAAAGGCTCTTTGAAACAGCTGAACAGATCGAGGCAAAACTTTACATAGGTCACATGGTTTGGCAGCTATGATTTTTTTGAACAAGCCTTTAAAAATAAACTCCTCCAGAACGGCTAAACAGATCGAGTGAAAACTTAACACGTTCCCTATACCTTGGGGATGCCATGGTGTTTCAGAATAATTCATTCATTCACATGGTCTTGGATTGAACGAAAATATTTTTTAAATTCTGACTCTTGAACCGCTTCATATATCGATGTGAAACTTCACAATTATGATCCAGCAACCATGTGGAATATATGTTTTAAATTTCATCCTGTTTGAACTCATGATATGGCAGATATTAAAAAAAAAAATCATCTCTGTTCTTTTTATTTTTGAAATGGCTCAGGCTATCGAAGTCAAACTTTACAAGTATAATCGAGTCAAGTCATCGTTAAAAATTTCAACATGATCGGTCGGTCGCACTGTCTGGCAGCCAAATTGTTTTAATTTTTTTGGAGAAGAAACCTAACAATTTTATCTTCTCCGGAATGGCTTACAAGATCGATGTGAAACCTCTCTCACATGATGAGTTTCGGAATGCAGTTCGATAATACAAACTGCACATCATATGGCCATATGGTCATTTTAAAAATTACGTTTGAATCTGAGTTTTGTTTTTAATTCCTTTGAATTTAATTTTTTTAAATCCAATTTTGAAAGCCGTTTTTTTCTGTTTTGTTTTTAAGAGGACATCATGTGTCACGTGTCGATCAAAGTGGAGCCGTATCAAAGTGGGATACCCGGTCATCCCTGCCAGAAGTTATAAAGTGGCAGTTCTCGTTACAATTGTATTTACATATCAGACAAAACTGGCAGTTTTTCTGCCTCTAAAACCAATCACCAATAAAGGTGCCAACTAACAGCAAGACCAGCAAAACGAACAGAAAGGAAAAAAAAAAAAAAAATTGTATCTATGAAATTAATACCCTTTTGCCGACATTTCCTCTTTTCAACATAAAATGATTTTTTTGAATGACTGCATGGTCAATCAAATAAAAAGATTTTAAAAATTTTTTAAAATCAGCAAACGCAACAAACCGTTTTGCGGTAGACCTTGACAAGTTGGACACGCTCCTGGGAATCTGATGACACCTTTGTTTCCTCCTTCTGCTCCACAGAGCTGATGATGCGCCATGATGCCCGACGCGCACCGACCACATTCTTGTAGGCCACGGACAACAGATTACGCTCCTCAAGCGACAGCTCCCCACTGAGCTCTGCCACACCCTTCATGAGGTCCACCATCTCTGGATGGAGCAGGTGGTGAAAGAGATGACAAAGACGATCAGATCAAAACATTTCAGTGCACTGCAGTTAATAGGTGTAAGTGGACACAAACACCAAGGTCTCTGGAGATAGACTTGTAACCTTGAGATTGTCCATGCTTGGCTACAATGTTGTGTCTGACCTCAGAAAATTATCTGGTTTTCTTTCTTTTCTCCATGCTCATTGCGGTACACACAGTGACACAAAACAGCAGACTGACTTCTTTTCTCTATTCAAACTGGTTGAATGAGTGATTTTTATATTGCAGGCACCTGCAACTCACCACAGGTGAGTTCAATTCCAAAGTAAAGGAGAATCACCTGCTTGAAAATTATCTCTAACAACTTCTAAAAGGTGCCAATAATATTGTCTGGGCCATTTTAGGATTCCTGTGTGGAATAAACTAAGATTTAGTAATTTTTTCAGCTATTTTGTTTTGTTCCACTGCAAACCGAAGGAATACATATGTGGATACCAAAGTATTTTTAAATTTCAACAATTTTCTGGAAGAAATGATGCATTCTTTGAAAAAGGTGCAAGGGTGCCAATATTTTTGGCCACGACTGTGTATATTGCAATGCATATTGCATATTGCAATGTTTATACACACACACAAACACACACACCACACACCCCCACACACACACAAAAGGTAATCCGAATTCAAGGGGTTAATATGCAACGGTTATTTATTTTGACAATTTACATGTGGTTTACTAATTAAGAGGAGATCCTCAGCTTTCCATTGATACCTTCCATGCATCATTGCTGTCACACATGACCGAGTACATGTTCATTGAAAATGACAAGTTCAAATCGCATTTTTACAAGTTTGGCTAATCGATGCAAGTCAGGATAATTGGTGCAAAATGAACGTCAGACATGAAATTTTCTCAGGAATGATTGGCCTTTATGCACCCACACCTTCAACATGTCCACCTTTCCTTTCAACACAAAGCTCACAGCGGCGGAGCATGCCGTGAACTGCTCGTCTCACCATAGCCGGGTCATTGCGCAAAGCATCCACTTCATGTCGAATACGGTCCTGCAATTCGTCAAGATCAAGGGGAGGAGTTACGAACACCTTGTTCTTTAAATGTATCCAAATGAAATAATCACATGGTGTGAGGTCAGGTGATCTTGGCGGCCATTCCACTGCATGGTTGAGGGCGATGACTCGGTCTCCAAAGAGTTCCCTCAGTCGATCTCGGACAGCGATAAGACGATGGGCTGGGGCGCCATCTTGGGCCCACCAGAGATATCTGAAGACACCACGAACCTGTCGATCAAAGTTCTCCTCCAGCTGCGGTAAAACTTCATCATTGATCATCTGCAGATAACTGTTACCATTGACATTCCTTTGAAAGAAAAATGGGCCGATCACCTGACCACTTCCACAAAGTCCCAACCAAACAGTCCACTTTTGTCGATTCATGTTGGTGTCAAAATTAAATTCCGGGGGTTGTCCTGTTGGTGCATATTCAAGAACATTATGGGTATTGACCTTGTCGTCCATAGCGCAAGCAGCTTCGTCGCCGATAATGAGATACTGCAGGAAATTGACATTTGCTTCGCAACGTGCCATCAACCATCCGACAAGCACCAGCCTCCTGGCAAAATCCCCTGGCGTAAGTTGATGCCGGATGTGAATCCGATATGGATGTTGGTGGAGGTCCAGTCTTGTGATTCGGTTGAATGTTGCCGAAGGCAATCCCGTCCCATTTCGTCTTGCGCTGGTATCCTTAAGATGCTCCAAAACTTGCTGCCTTACTGCTGCAATGTTCATTTCCGATCGCCCAGTGCGCCTCCTACCAGAATTCTTGTTGCGGTTGAGGCGAGTGTCATGCTCTTGGTATTTTCTAACATTCGCCCAGATGGTTTGGACTGCTGGAGGCTCCCGTTCTGGGAAATGTTCCCTGAACGCATGATGAGTTCGCTGCAAACTTCCAGTTTGGTGAAAGGTTGTAACCACGAAGGTCCGCTGTTCAGTCGTAAGTTGAACCATCTTTTCAATGACTCAAGACTGTCTCTAAACCCATACACTGTAGGCCCATCTTAAATACCCATCTTAAACAAAAGATGACGCAACCGACGATTACCAGATCAGCTTAACAATTTTACATAATCAACTTGGCAGTTGACAAGTAATGCGTCCATTTAAACCTGTCTTGCACTGATTAGCCAAACTTGTAAAAATGCGATTTGAACTTGTCATTTTCAATGAACATGTACTTGGTCATGTGTGACATCAATGATGCATGAAAGGCATCAATGGAAAGCTGAGGATCTCCTCATAATTGGTAAACCACATATAAATTGTCAAACTAAATAATCTTTGCATATTAACCCCTTGAATTCGGATTACCTTTTTTTTTTTTGATACGCACTGCATACATACATACGTATATATATATATATATATATATTGTTGCGAATATGGAATTTGGCCTCCATATCCGCTTGTAAATATTCCCCTATTTTCTCCGATACTCCCCAACTCTCCCTTACCCCATTCCCTAGTCCCATTGTCTGTAAACAACACCCATTAGAGCCGATCTTCCCCTTCATCCCCCCATTAAATGTCGTGCCCAGGTCCCCCGCACCACACGTAGACAATTATAGGACATCTTGCTAGTTATTCTTAATCTATGTCAGTTAAGGACTTGTTTCCATTAATTATGACTCTTCGTTGCACCAGAATGTGATTATATGGCACCTGTTAGGAAGTTTAGGACCTCCCCATACCTCTCCGCATCTCTTCCCCATGAAGAAGCGCCAACTACAACAACAACAACAAAAGAGGGGGGCGGCACGGTGACGGCATGGGGAGTGGGCGTCCTCCTTCCGGCTCGGTTAGCCACCATTGACCACGCGCTCCACGGGGTTACCACGAAGGGGCTCCCTGTCGGCCCCTCGTCAAGGGCGGAGCCGGTAACCCCCGCACCCAATGAGAAGCCATGGGCCGATGCCATCTGGGGCGGCGCTAACGAGCCGAGGGCGTGTCACTCCCCGCCGGAGATATACGCGGCCCCGCGCCGGACGTGAAGAGAGATGCGCCCCGAGCTTGGAAGGAAAAGACGCCACCCTCCCGAGCGCTGAGCGACCTCCCCAGCTTGAGACCAAAGTCGCGACCCACAAGCGCTGTGATACCTTCACGCATCTCTGGACACCACCGTACGTGATTCTGTCCCTGAGCCAGGTGCACCTGAGCCATCGCGACCTGCCTCCCCTTTTCATCAACCCCCGTGTGAGTCAGCAATTTTGTCCCGTGTGTCTGTCGTCTGTCCGGGGATAATATAAGAGTGTGTCTAAGTGCCTGTCTTCCTGTAATATACCTCTAGCCCCTGTAATCTAACCTTTTTCCGTACGAATATACTTGAGAATCGAAACCCTGGTGTCGTATTGTGTCATTATAACCCAGCCGGGTGTCTTCTCTTTCCTATTGAGCCAGCGTAGCGCGATTAGTCAACATTCGGGCACAATCGGGTAACTTGTACGGATACGGCGGCCATCCCGCTCGGCCCACCATACCATCAAAGTCGTATCTGTAACAATTGGTGTCGGGAGTGAGATTCGAGGCCCGACCAAATTTTGAAGAAAAAAAAAAAAAAACGAATAGAGGAAAAAAAAAAAATTTGGTCAAAATTTGGAGCGGCCGAAATTTGTTTTGTTTTACGAAACTCGAATTTTGCAAGTCGCGCTATGGCGGATCAAGACGGCTGGGGTCCGGTAGGGGAGAGTGAGGTAGGGTCGATCCAGGACCAAAATGAGGGACAGGAGGAGAGCGAAGCAGTGAGGGCGGCAGGTTCGCAAAATAGCGCCGTCACGCACGAAGTAGCGGGCGCGCAAAAAGGCGCCTCGCACGAGCGTGCGGTAGCCGAGCCGGCTGTATCACCGGGCTTTAACATGCAGCCGATTGACATGCAGGCCCTCATTGCGCAGTTACAGGCAGCTGTACAGATGAGTATGGGGAGCCAGATTGAGCGATTGGGTGAGCGGTTGGGGAACCGGATGGATGCTCAGGGTGAGCGATTAGAGGGCCAAATGAGGGGTACCGGTGAGAAGTTAGACAATAATTTTGAGGAGTTAGACAAGAAAATTGGGAAGTTAGACAATAATTTTGAGGGGTTAGACAACGGGATGAAAGAGGTGAAACATGGGTTAACGGGGGTAGAAAATAGAATGGCTGCCCAGGAGAATCAGATAGAGGGAGTGAAAAAAGGGTTAGAGGGGTTAGAAAACAGTATGGAAGGCAAATTGAGGGACATGAGGGACCAAGCGGAAAGGGAAGTTAAACAAATGGAGCAGCAGATAGAGGGGGTCAGAATGGGGGTAGAAACCAAACTGGATGCTCACAGGGAGGAAATGGAGCAGATGAGGGTGGCATCTGGGCAGGAGATGCAAGTGATGGGAGAGGAGATCAGAAGAGGAGTGAGTGAGGAGGTCGGAGGAGTGCGCGAGGAGGTGAGGCACTGTGAGGAGCACATGGAAAAGGAGGTGAGAAAGGGGACTGTAAAGTTACAAGGGGGCATAGAGGACCTGACGCAGGAGGTGGAGCAGCTGACGGTGGGACAGACGGAGTTAGTGGAGCAGGTTCAAAGGAACACTGCGGTATTAGGAGGGTTAAAGGCGACACAGAAAGAACTAAAAGATGACTTGGTAGCGACGAAGAGGGAATGCCAGACGGTACATGAGGACCTGACGAGGAAAATGGACAAGGTGGTAGAGGTAATGGAGGTTAAAGAGCGGGAGGTGCGGGAGCACATAGAAAAAAATAAAGTGGAGTTAGAGGAAGAACTTAAAGGGGCGCACGAAGAGATGAAGGAGATGAAACACAAATTAGAAGAAGTGGAAGAAGGGATGAGTGAAATTAAGAAGCGACGGAGAGGGGATAAGAAGGAGATAAAGGAGGAGATAAAAGAATTGGTCCAAAGTCTGTGTTTGGATCGTGATGATGTGCTCATTAACCGGATGAGGGATTCGCAGGTGATGGAGGAGAAGCGAAGAGGAAGAGGACCCGGTGTAAGTGGTGACCAATATGGTCGTGCGTATGATGCGCCAGGGGATTTAATAAGCTTGGGGGTCGAGATGGACCCGGGTGTTCGTGAAAGGCCGTTGGTGAGGTGTGTGACAGGTCTGGTGTGCGAAAGAGGAGGTGTGCGAGAAAGTCCGACTCTGGGGTGTGTGAGGAAAAAGTGTGTGCCAAGGAGTGAGTGTGCTGGCGAGAGTGAGTCGGTCGTAGCGTGTGTGCGAGGGAGCACATGGAAGCGCGGTGTGGTAAGTGTTACAGAGGGTGTGACGGGAGAGTGTGCGCAAGGGTGTGCGCGAGAGAGGTGTGTAACGGACAGGTGCATGAGGAAAGAGTGCGCTGTCAAAGGCAAGGAAGAATGCACACCTGTGGTAAGTGTTACAGAGGGTGTGACGGGAGAGTGTGCGCAAGGGTGTGCGCGAGAGAGGTGTGTAACGGACAGGTGCATGAGGAAAGAGTGCGCTGTCAAAGGCAAGGAAGAATGCACACCTGTGGTGAGTGTTACAGAGGGTGTGACGGGAGAGTGTGCGCGAGGAAGGTGTGTGACGGACAGGTGCATGAGGAAAGAGTGCGCTGTCAAGAGTAAGGGTGAGTGCGCTGTCAGGAATGGAGGTGAAAGTAGTGGGAGTGACATGGAGCGTGAGTTAGTTGTGACAGGTGAGCGAGGATGTACACCTGGGATGGAAGGATGCACACCTGGAATGGTAGAGCGTGAGTGGGAATGCACGCTGGAGTTGGTGGTGAGGCACGTGGTTGGGTGTGCGAATGAGAGCACACCTGTGATTGTCACAGAGGAGGTGACCGAGGAGGGGGTGCGAAGCGGTGTATTGGTGAGGTGTGCGAGCAACGAATGTGTGCCAAAGTGTTCGGTGGTCAGGTGTGTGACCAAGGCGGTGAGTGGAATGGGTGTACCTGGGTGTGTAAGGAACGGTACGAGGGGCATGGAAACGGCTGGATGTGTGAGCAAGGAACGGGCTGCGGGGTGTAAGCGTCCAGGTGAAGCATCGACGTTAGACGGGATAGAGTTTAGAACGACTTATAGCCGAATCGGGCCCTCGGTGCGTGCTGGGCCTCGCTTTGAACGGCCGCGTCCGTGCTCCACTAGGCGGAGCGGGCGGCTGGATAGGAAGGGTCGTCATGGCGACCACTTTTTGGTGAGACGTGCCGGCAGGTCGAGATCGGGACATTGGATGGCTCCACGCCGAGGTGATGCGTGGGATCTCGGCCCGGGTAAGCCCCCGTCCCTGCACCGAGTGCCGGACGCATCCAGCCGCTGGCACAAAACAACCAGCATCCATTGCTTGGCTTTACGAAGCCGGGCTTTGGACAGGGATTGGCGCACCGAGAGGTATTAGTGAGTCGACTGGGTGATGAGGTTAGTGTTTTGGACCCAAAATTAGAGAAAAAACAAAATTTGATGATTGGCAAAGGATTGGCAGTAATGATTGGCAGATGATGAGTAGTGATTGGCAAATTTTTGATTGGTTGGAATTTAGGTGTACAAAATTGATAGCGAGAGACCCCCGATGTGGTGGGATGGCAAATCCACCATCCCTCACAGACGGGGGGCAAAGGAGCAATAGCTTATGGGGTGTATGGCAGTGAAAACTAGCCCGGGTGGGTTAGGATATTGTGTGTAGGGATCTAGAGAAGATGACCTTAGGTAACGTTAAGGTTAGTTAGTGACTGATACCTGTAGTGGGGACGCAGGTAGATTAGTATGGATGATAATGACGTGGGAGCGCAATAGTTTAAAGGGACGACTGGGAAGCGCAAGTTTCAGAAGGGAGTAGTTAGCTGAGATGATGCCGTGTTTGTGAGAATTGAACAGGTGTGATTGCACAGGTGTGCAACTGGACAGGTGTGTGGAGCAGTGTGTGAGTAGTGAGTGTTGTAGATCAGCGCGAATGCGCTTGGGGAGAGAAGGGTGCAGGTGGCACCAGGTGTGAGAGCACAGGTGTGCACGTACAGGTGTGTGGAGAGAGTTGGAGTGAGTGGTACGGAGTGGTGTGCATGGTGCGAAGGTGTGGATGGGGGAAGAGTGGACCCCTTTCACGAGCACCCGGGGCGGGTAGTGTAAGTGTTAGGTAGAGGGTGCAGGTAAATTGTGGTTGGATATTGGCATTTGTGGTGCGGTTGCGGAATGGTGTTGTGAATGGGTGCATTAGTGTTGTGGAAATGGCTGGGCGTGTAGCCTGTTAGTGTGTGTAGTTGGTTGGGCACTCCACCACTGTGAGGATGTCGGCCAGGTGAGGCCGCAGGTGGGCTCTGGGAGCCGGTAGTTGTGAGTGGGTGCCTGAGGATCCCGGGTGTGGATCGGGCAGCCCAGTGCCAGAGAGGGCACGGAGTGGGGAGAGAGCCAGAGGGCCTTCCCCTGGTAGTTAGGTTAGGGTAAGGAGCAGGTAAGCTCGGAGGCAACTGCAGTGGTGGAGGTGTGCAGGTGGGTAGACCCACTGGGAGAGGTACACGTCGCAGCCCAGAAATTGTACGAGGGCACCGGGAGATGAATCGGGGGAGTGAGACCCCAAATTGAAGAGCACCACAGTTTGGCCAATGGGAATTGGTTTTAGAACCCATAGTGTAAGAGGGCCAATGGTTTGGCCGGAGAAAGACCCCGGGTAGTGTAAAGTTGTTAAAGTCATTTAGGAGATAGTTAGGATTGATGAACCTGTCGCACCATACGCAGCCACTTACCTGTGGTGATGATGATGACTCCACACCTGTGTTTTCTTTGTTTTGTGCAGGAAATGAGATTGCTGTGAGGATTTGTGAGACGCATCACGACGTGGATGAGACATTGGGGTGATTCCATCTCTCCCTCCCTAGGAGGGACTGATGATGAATTGGTGATGGCAAATTTTGATGTTCAGTTGGAGATGGCAAATTTTGATGAGAGTTGAAAATGGCAAATTTGATTGGTTAGGAGGGAGAGAAGACGAATTTGGTATATGGGAGGAACGGGGAAGACAGTAGGGATGTTTGTTGATTTGTAAAGTAGATGTTTATGAGTAGTGTAGTGTTGTGTGGATGCAGTAAGGGGTAAGGGAGGGGCCATGTAGGTTACCTGGTGGGGGGGGGGCGTACGATAGGAACGTACCTGTCTCACCTGGTTCCCATGTGCCCCCAGTGTGCATTACCTTACATTGCGTGCACTTTTGCGCCCTTACCACCTTACTCACTTGTCTGCTTCTTTTGTCTCCCACCTCCGAGGATCTGGCTTTGGGGTAGAGAGAGAGGAGAGAGAGGTGCTGGCGACGCAGTTGTGGGCCTGCACTTTCGCTGTTTGCTGCCGGGATCGATACACCATATGGACCGCAATGTTTGTGGCCACCCACAATGGACCGCAGTTCGTTTGCGGCCAAGCACCACCCGGGGATGGACCTATGGGTCAACGTGGCACCTATGCCATACAGGTGAACCACTTATAGTTAACACCACCAAGTGCACCACAAGAAGAGCAAGAGACACCTGCAGGGTTAGGGGTTGTTGAAGTTATTTTTATTCCAATGAACAATGGTGACTGCACCGATTGGTGGTGGGGTGGTGCTGTTGATGCTCGGGAAAGGGTGCTCTGCACGTTATTAAAGGCCGTCGGCCACAGAGCACTCGTGGGTTGGTGTATCGATGTTGGCAAGCGCGCTCTCTCTATGCATAACATCTGCATGTGTTCCTCCAAAAACAGGTCCTGGATCGTAGTGTAAATAGCAGCGTAGTCTTGTAAATAATGCTCCCTACCGGCTGTATGTTTAGTTTGAGAATTCTTTCCGGATTCGGTTATCCTGTGGGTGTGTTTCTGTGAGGAGAAGGGTGCAACGTCGCAGGGGGACATATTTACTCATTTGTGAATATCTGTAAAACTGTCGCACTCAGGGTAGAGTTAATAGTAGAGGGAACTACATTGCGTGCCACACTAAAGTAGGTAAAAATTTATCGGGTCGGGACGCCCCGAGGGTAGAGAAGGGTGCAATGTTGCGAATATGGAATTTGGCCTCCATATCCGCTTGTAAATATTCCCCTATTTTCTCCGATACTCCCCAACTCTCCCTTACCCCATTCCCTAGTCCCATTGTCTGTAAACAACACCCATTAGAGCCGATCTTCCCCTTCATCCCCCCATTAAATGTCGTGCCCAGGTCCCCCGCACCACACGTAGACAATTATAGGACATCTTGCTAGTTATTCTTAATCTATGTCAGTTAAGGACTTGTTTCCATTAATTATGACTCTTCGTTGCACCAGAATGTGATTATATGGCACCTGTTAGGAAGTTTAGGACCTCCCCATACCTCTCCGCATCTCTTCCCCATGAAGAAGCGCCAACTACAACAACAACAACAAAAGAGGGGGGCGGCGCGGTGACGGCATGGGGAGTGGGCGTCCTCCTTCCGGCTCGGTTAGCCACCATTGACCACGCGCTCCACGGGGTTACCACGAAGGGGCTCCCTGTCGGCCCCTCGTCAAGGGCGGAGCCGGTAACCCCCGCACCCAATGAGAAGCCATGGGCCGATGCCATCTGGGGCGGCGCTAACGAGCCGAGGGCGTGTCACTCCCCGCCGGAGATATACGCGGCCCCGCGCCGGACGTGAAGAGAGATGCGCCCCGAGCTTGGAAGGAAAAGACGCCACCCTCCCGAGCGCTGAGCGACCTCCCCAGCTTGAGACCAAAGTCGCGACCCACAAGCGCTGTGATACCTTCACGCATCTCTGGACACCACCGTACGTGATTCTGTCCCTGAGCCAGGTGCACCTGAGCCATCGCGACCTGCCTCCCCTTTTCATCAACCCCCGTGTGAGTCAGCAATTTTGTCCCGTGTGTCTGTCGTCTGTCCGGGGATAATATAAGAGTGTGTCTAAGTGCCTGTCTTCCTGTAATATACCTCTAGCCCCTGTAATCTAACCTTTTTCCGTACGAATATACTTGAGAATCGAAACCCTGGTGTCGTATTGTGTCATTATAACCCAGCCGGGTGTCTTCTCTTTCCTATTGAGCCAGCGTAGCGCGATTAGTCAACATTCGGGCACAATCGGGTAACTTGTACGGATACGGCGGCCATCCCGCTCGGCCCACCATACCATCAAAGTCGTATCTGTAACAATATATATATATATATATATATAGCTATGTCAATGTCTCTATCTAAATGTGTTTACCGGTGTGTACCCCGGTTTAGAATAGGTACACCGTATCCCTGCGCATCGTAAGAGGCGACTAAGGGTTGGCGCCAGGAAGGGCATCCGGCCATAAAAACATTGCCTCAACCAGGGAACCATGATTGTCATAATTGTCATGGGGCCCGCAAGGCTAACCCCCGCTCTAGCGGGGAAAATGGCCTTAAAACGATCATTCATTCATTCTATCTACATACGTCTATGTCTATATCTACACATGTCTATCTCTGAATCTCCCTGTGTCTACGTCTGTCTATGTATATGTCCATCTCTCTGACAACATGGACCACCTTTTAATCATTCACCCCAACACTCTCTTCCTCATGTGTGGTGACTTCAGTTGGGCATTGGTACCTCTCTCACCAGCCGTGGCACTTCTGCGACTCCATGGGACTAACACAATCCACAAATTTTCCATTGCAGAGTTCTCCCAATGTCAAATCTTGTCTTCTGGATTTGTGATGACTAACTTCCCCGCCAATATATCTTGCTCATCTGATAATGTGCATACGAAGGCTAGCAACGCTCTGGCCATTCTCAGAGAACAGCCTCAGCACCAGTGAGTCTGACAATTCACTCAGGCAAAATGGCAGGGACGACAAGCACCCATCACACTTCACGACTGGTCTCCTATAATCGAGTGCCTAAGCCCTTTTCATTAATGACAGTTATATATTCTATACAAATACACATTCGCATAAATAAATGCAAAACAATTACCAAACATTTAAACACAAATAATCAAACAATACTGGAAGAAGTCAAAGTTGGTGGTTGGGCGTCTTATTATTTCTAGAAGTCATCAAACTTAACTCAGAAACGTGATCTACAGTACATTCAGCAGCATATATTCAACGAAAAGGTAAAATGATGATTTGACATTTGTGATGGATTCTGATGTGGATGCAATTGCTTTTCCATTATATTTGCCGTCATTTCAAATATGTTAATGTTTCTTTTTCACTTGAGCAACGCCAGGTACTCCAGCTATAAACGCTTATAGACTTTAGTCGGGGTACAAATACAGCTTTGTCTGGGGGGGTTAGCATAGGCTATGTGGCCGTGGCCTCATTCGGTGGTGTGGGGGACCAGGAGAGGGGTGTAAATTCTCTATGTAAACGTTATTACAATTATTTCTTATTATTACAATTTTATTTACAATTTCTTATTATTTCCTTTTTTATTTATTACAATTTTACAATTTCCAAGAGGTTCTTACAATTTCCTTTTTTTTTTTAAACCTGTGCAATACTGTGGTTAAAGCACTATTAGCCCAGGTAAAATTTTCCTACCCCCCTTCCCCAAAACGGAGGGGCCGTCAGAGCCACTCCACCTCCCACCCGCCCCCCCCCCCCCCCAAATTATGTATATTTATCTTTCCTCCCCCTGTCCCTTGTCTTTCCCCTCCCTCTCCCCACGTGTGTGTGTATGTATATATGTGTATATATATAAATAAAGTCAGGTTGGCATGAAAATCAGCACCAAAGGCGCAAGAACGAAGTTTAAACAAAAACGAGCTAACAGAAGGACAAACAAGACGTTAAGAGACACCGAAGGTGCAAATGGCACGTCATTCTCCGTCGGTTGAAACATTCGCAATTGTATCGCATAAAATGAGGCACTGTGCTTGAATGGGTGGATTCATTGCGAAGGAAAAAACCCAATTATGCCTCAAGACTTGAGAGAAAATCAGAGGTGAAAATCTTGAGTTGACGCCTTTTGCCGGAATGCCACTGTGGACAAGAGGGGAGTGAGCTCTGGAATGGGGGTGGGGGGGACGGATAAAGGGTCGCTTTGAGAAGCTATTTCCACAAAGTAGAAAATGAAACTGGGGGGGGAGGACTGCTTGGTTTCTGTTGTACACAAAATAATTGGATCAAAGTACCACTACACTTGCCATTAACAGGTGGTTAAAGGTTGGAAGACATGACATATCAGAGGCATTAATTCTTCCAGATTTGAACTCACACATGTCAAGCTTCTCCTTGTGGAACACTACTTTTTCTTCTTCTTCTTCTTCTTTTTTGGACCATGAAGAGCAAATCAATCAGGCTAGCAAGCTTGTTGTGTTCGGATGGAAACAAAAGAAGATATGTCAAGGTATCACCGTCGGAAGAAAGAAACTGGTTTCGGTCATTAATCCTTCGTCAAAGCAAAAATATGATTTCAAAATGTCATCTTTGGAAAATGTAAAGGATGTGGGCAGGGCGTGCGAAGATGAACGATTGGACAGCTGTGGGAGCTACACCACCACCAATTTGGAAAGGTTTTGAACAAAAAGGTTCAAAATTTAGACCAAGAGCAGGGCCCAGCTGACGATTCATACAGTGGGAAAATAAATAAATCTGTCAATCACTTACCTGTGCTTGAATGGGGGGGGGGGGGGGGGAGGGGGGAACAAATCCCACCCTCCCACTCCAACCAAAGTTCTTGTTAAACTTCCAAACCACCGATGACTCACCATTCATGGCTCATGTGTTATTGTTAGGCCACTGATCAAAATAGCCAAGACAGGGTTAAAAGTTAATTTTATGGCATCAGGAATTACCATTACTGTTCAAAAAAAAAAAAGAAAAAAAAGATCATCTCAAGGAACAGACTCGAGTAAGGCCATGGGACTAAAGGGTGTGCACACAGGTGTCCCGCACTTCCAGCATCCCCCCAAGCCCCTTCACTCAATCGCCATCCCTCACTTCACTCCAGCCCCCCCTCCCTTCTTCACTCCACCCCCCCTCCCTTCTTCACTCCATCCCCCCTCCCTTCTTCACTCCATCCCCCCTCCCTTCTTCACTCCATCCCCCCTCCCTTCTTCACTCCATCCCCCCTCCCTTCTTCACTCCATCCCCCCTCCCTTCTTCACTCCATCCCCCCTCCCTTCTTCACTCCATCCCCCCTCCCTTCTTCACTCCATCCCCCCTCCCTTCTTCACTCCACCCCCCTCCCTTCTTCACTCCATCCCCCTCCCTTCTTCACTCCATCCCCCCTCCCTTCTTCACTCCATCCCCCCTCCCTTCTTCACTCCATCCCCCTCCCTTCTTCACTCCACCCCCCCTCCCTTCTTCACTCCATCCCCCCCTCCCTTCTTCACTCCATCCCCCCTCCCTTCTTCACTCCATCCCCCCTCCCTTCTTCACTCCATCCCCCCTCCCTTCTTCACTCCATCCCCCCTCCCTTCTTCACTCCATCCCCCCTCCCTTCACTCCATCCCCCCTCCCTTCACTCCATCCCCCCTCCCTTCACTCCATCCCCCCTCCCTTCACTCCATCCCCCCTCCCTTCTTCACTCCATCCCCCCTCCCTTCTTCACTCCATCCCCCCTCCCTTCTTCACTCCATCCCCCCTCCCTTCTTCACTCCATCCCCCCTCCCTTCTTCACTCCATCCCCCCTCCCTTCTTCACTCCATCCCCCCTCCCTTCTTCACTCCATCCCCCCTCCCTTCTTCACTCCATCCCCCCTCCCTTCTTCACTCCATCCCCCCTCCCTTCTTCACTCCATCCCCTCCCTCCTTCACTCCATCCCCTCCCTCCTTCACTCAATCATCCTCCCCCTCCTCCGTGCCCATTCATGTCCACCGTGCACAAATACTGCTGCAAGTCAGTGCCCGTGCGTGAACCCGCACGAGCCTGTGCCCGCCATTGCCCACCTCCGCTCGCGCCAGTAACTAAACCGTGAAGATTTGTTGCGCTAAATGAACATCGAATGCTTTTAAGTACGGTGAGGACATGAGAACAGGTAAATGAGACCAGCAGTGCTTACACGCAGACAAGATAGGTGGGAAATATGTGCGTTCACGCGGACAAATAGGAACAGCCGGATGGGGATGTACACGAAGACAGATGAACAGGTAGACAAATAGAGAAGCGGCACCGAGGTTCGGGAAAATAATGGAACATTCACTGAAGAGTCAAATCAAATAAAGGGATGAACATACAACAAAATCATTTTCTCCATTTCGCCTTGAAACAATGACAAAGGCAAAAGGAGGGGCGGGGGAGGGGAGGGGAGGGGTAGCGCAAGAGCAAACGATGGAAGGAGGGGAAAAAAAAAAGAAAAAAACCCAAACCATTTTCGACGAATCTCACCATCATATCTCTCCGCCTGCTCAGCTAACCGCGCTTGGTACACCCTTTCCTCTCTATCTTCCATTCCACTATCAGAATTCAAGCAATCCAAGAAAAACCGTTCGAGCTTCCGTAAGAAACGTCGAGAAATTGGACAAGACGATCCTCAGCAAGCAGTCACGGAACACAACGCGAAATGGCGGCAGCCCACACAACGTCCAATCAGAGAAGACCTTACGAGAAAACGCACCAATGGGCGATGACGTTATTACTTCTATCCTTTTTTTTTTTTACTTCTTCACAAAACTGTCGTTTTAATCTCTGAGAGGATATATACATACCCGAAACGCTAACATCCAAAGGATAAAATTAAAATTTTGAACTATGCGAAGATCGTGGAAATATTCTATTTTACACGCTTTGCCTCGCCCTAATGATTCTGCCGTTAACTATTCTGTCTGAGCCAACATACACTGTATAATTCGTGTTGTTAAAACTCGAAATTTACAAACAAAGGAAAGCTTTTTAAGTACAACCCCAAAAAATTTAAATAACTCAAACACAAAGATTTGTTCAAATGGAGTTGGAAAAATAGTTTTTCTTTCTTTTCTCTCTTTAATGCCAAATGAAGCTCTCGCCAGATCTACGTAATTAAACAGTGCTTCACAGTTCACAGCGAACAATTCAATATCAATATCCAGAGATGCATGGGATATACATTGTATGCAGCACCTCTGCATGCAATCTGATAATGATGTATGCGTACAGCTTTTCGTTTTGCATGGCGTCTAAACATGTAGGCTACCTTACATCTTCTATGTTCAATCTTATTCAATCGCAGGACCTTACATACATAGATACCTTCCACCCTCTACTTCACCTCCACCATCCCACGACGACCACCCCACAGCCACAATCTCTGACCTCCACATCCTCCCGACCAAACCCCGCTAGTCAGGCAGCTTAGGACCGGATTTGAGATGGATATGGACGTTCCGGACAAAAGCGTCAATTTTTTCCCACATGTTACCCGTTACCTTAGCTTTCCATTTTTGATAGGAACCACTTCCTCCGAATATATTATGGCGGCCATCTTGGATTTTTAAGATGGCCGCCATGTAAAAACCAATATCCACCAATATCTCAGCTTCTAAGCCACTTAGGATCACAATCTTGATGTCTAAACATCTATTTTCTGGGTCAAGGAATACAACTATACCATTTAGAAAAGCAACAGACGATTTTTATTAACACAAAAAAGAAACTGAACATAAAACTTGAAAAAATAAATAAAACGGAATACTGTAGCGGCTGCCGCTGGGGTTACACAATCGCCTTGCACCTATCAAGGACGCGGAGCGATCACCAGGCCGGGCTCGTCCAGGACGCCCGGGCAGGCCCGCGCTCGACTTGCCAGGCCTCGGTCGGGACGCCCGGGCAGGCTCGCCCTCAACTTGCCAGGCCGCAGCCGGGACGCGGGGCCACGCCCCCTGGCGCCAGGCCTGGGCAAACCCCCTGGCGGAATAGATATATATTGCTGACCGTAAAACGTTTTTCCCAGAGTGCCTGAGTGTTTGATTCGAATAAAGCAGCTCAGATGAATTCAAGCTTTTTGTCGCGTCCATTCTTTCGATCGACGTGGGAGCCACAGCTCCTTCATTGGTGACCTACCGACATGGACACGGCAGTGACGCTTAAACTGCCTACCTTCTGGGAGGCTCACGCGGCTGTTTGGTTCGCTCAGGCGGACTCTCAGTTCGCCCTGCGAGGCATCACCGCGGACGACACCCGCTTCCACCATGTTGTGGCGGCGCTTGGTTCCGCCACCGCGGCCCGCGCCTTGAGCCTCCTCGAGCACCCGCCGGCTGCTGACAAATACGGCGCGATTAAGAAGCTTCTACTCGATGCTTTCGCCCTCCCAGCGGCGGAACGCGCACGGCGCCTGCTCGATTTGCCCGAGCTCGGCGACACGCGCCCTTCCGAGCGAATGGACTACATGCTTTCGCTGCTCGGCGAGCACTCTCCGGCATTCCTGTTCCGGGAGCTGTTCCTCCGTCAGCTGCCTAACCCGGTACGCCTCGCCCTGGCAAGCACGACGATCACAGATCCCCGGGCCCTTGCCAGAGAAGCCGACAAAATCTCCGCCGCGGGACAGCGCATCGCAGCGGCGACATGGGACCCGCCGCCGCCTGATGCACCATCCATGGCGCCCGAGCACCCGGCGCGTTCGACGGCCGAACTGCCGACGCAATTGGCGGCCGCTATACCGAGCCGACCACGTCCAGCACGACGTCCGAAGCCTCCACCCGACCAAGCGTGGTGTTCCTATCATGCCAGGTTCGGACAGAAGGCCCGGACATGCCGACCCCCGTGCACCTTCGGCGGGTCGGGAAACGGCCAGGCCGGCGTTCATTACCTGCCATGAGCGCCGGCCACAGTCACACGGGCAACTTACTGTTCATCACGGACAAAGCGTCCGGACGGCGCTTCCTGTGCGACACCGGCGCCCAACTGAGCGTCATGCCCGCCTCTGACCAGGACAGGCAATCCGCGGTTTGCGGCCCCTCCTTGGTTGCGGCCAACGGATCGACTATCCGCACCTTCGGCCCGCGCAACGTCACCCTCTGCTTCGGCGGCCAACGCTTTGCTTGGACGTTTGTAACCGCCAACGTGCCCATGGCTCTGCTAGGCGCCGACTTCCTCTGCGCACACGGACTGCTGGTGGACGTCCAACGGCGTCGTTTAATCAACGCTGAAACGTTCAGCTCCCTGGTATGCACATTAAGCAGCTCCGCGCCGACCGAGCTGGCATGCACCGTCCCGGCGGCGAACGAGTTTGCTCGCCTGCTCGCGGAGTTCCCGGCCCTCACGCGGCCGACGTTTTCGGCCGTCGCAGTACGGCATGGGATCGAGCACCACATACCAACCACGGGCCCGCCGGTCTACGCCAGGGCCCGCCGCCTCGACCCAGCCAAGCTTGCCGTTGCGAAGGCCGAATTCGACGCGTTGGAGCACCTCGGCATCGTGCGGCGCTCCGATAGCGCGTGGGCCTCGCCACTGCACATCGTGCCAAAGCCGGGGGGTGGATGGCGCCCGTGTGGCGACTACCGCCGTCTTAATGACGCTACAACACCCGACAGGTACCCGATCCCGCATATCCAAGACTTCTCCGCCCGTCTGGCGGGACGGGTCATTTTTTCGAAAATTGATCTCATACGGGGATATCACCAGGTACCTGTCAGGGCGGCCGACGTCCCTAAAACGGCAGTCATCACGCCGTTCGGCTTATTCGAGTTCTTGCGGATGCCGTTTGGTCTCAAGAACGCGGCTCAGGCGTTCCAGCGCTTGATGGACGGCGTGCTGCGTGACCTGCCGTTCCTTTTCGTTTACCTGGACGACATCCTCGTCGCCAGCACGTCCCGGGCCGAGCACCTCCTCCACCTCCGAACACTGTTCGGGCGCCTCAGCGAGCACGGCCTCATCGTCAACCCGGCCAAATGCCACTTCGGCACGACGGCCGTTGATTTTTTGGGCCACCACATCACCAAGAACGTGGCTGTGCCGCTGCCAACCAAGGTCGAGGCCATCACCACTTTCCCGCGTCCCCGCACCATAAAGGCCCTGCAGGAATTCCTGGGAATGGTGAATTTTTATCACCGCTTCGTGCCCCGCGCTGCTCAACTCATGCGGCCCCTCTACGAAGCCCTCCGGGGCAAGCCGGCCAAGCACGACATCGCCTGGTCCGCAGCAATGGATGCGGCCTTCCAAAGCTCAAAGCGGGCCCTCGCCGACGCAACACTGCTCGCTCACCCGGTGCTCAACGCTCCCATCGCCCTCACCACGGATGCCTCTGACTACGCGGTGGGCGCCGTACATGAGCAATGGGTGAACGGGGTTTGGCAGCCACTCGCTTTTTTCAGCCGGCAGCTCCGGCCGAACGAGCTCAAATACAGCACGTTTGACCGGGAGCTCCTCGGTCTACACCTGGCCGTCCGCCATTTCCGCCACCTCCTGGAGGGCCGACCTTTCACGGCGTTCGTCGACCACAAGCCGTTGGTTTACGCAATGGCCAAGGTCACGGAGCCATGGTCGGCCCGCCAACAGCGCCACCTCTCCGCCGTGTCGGAGTTTACCACGGACATCCGGCACGTCGCCGGCAAAAACAACGCCGTGGCCGACTGTCTTTCCCGGGCCAGCGCGAACGCGGTCCACCTGGGCGTGGATTTTGCGCTTATGGCGGCGGACCAAACCGCCGACACCACGGTGCAAGCCCTCCGGGCGGCGGACACGGGCCTCCGCCTGGCCGACATCCCCTGCGCGGACACTGTCCTGCTCTGCGACGTCTCCCAAGGCCGGCCTCGCCCCATCGTGCCCGTCACCTGGCAACGCCGCATCTTCGCCTCCCTCCACGGCCTTTCCCACCCGGGCCGGAAAGCTTCCCAGAAGCTGGTGTCGGCGCGTTTCGTCTGGCACGGCCTTCGTCGGGACGTCCGCGATTGGACCAGCGCCTGCACCGCCTGCCAACGGGCCAAGGTCCACCGACACACCCAGGCCCCGCTGGCACCTTTCACCGTGCCCGAACGACGTTTCGACCACGTCAACGTGGATCTGGTGGGCCCCCTTCCCCCATCACGAGGGTTCACACACCTGCTCACCATGGTGGACAGGACCACCAGGTGGCCGGAGGCCGTTCCCCTCGTCTCCACCACCACCGCCGACGTGGCGCAGGCCTTCATCGCCACCTGGGTCGCCCGCTTCGGCGCACCGGCGGACATCTCGTCAGACCGCGGACCACAGTTCACCTCCGAGCTGTGGGGCGCGGTCGCCCGCAACCTGGGGGTCAAGCTCCACCGTACTACGGCCTACCACCCCCAAGCAAATGGGTTGTGCGAGCGATTCCACCGCTCCATGAAGGCCGCGCTCATGGCCGGCCTTCAAGACGGCGGTTGGGCCGACCGGCTGCCGTGGGTCCTTTTGGGCCTTCGCACGGCCCCCAAGGAGGACCTCCAGGCATCCACCGCCGAGCTGGTCTATGGCCAGGTGCTACGCGTCCCGGGCGAATTCGTGCCCGACGCTACCAGCCCCTGGTCCGCAGCTCGCCAGCGCTCGGACCTCCAGGAGGCCGCCCGACGGTTTGCCCCCGTGCCGACATCCCACCACGGTGACCCCCAGTCCTACGTCCCCCCAGCACTCCGCACCGCGGAGTATGTTTTTGTGCGTCACGACGCACATCGGCGGCCACTCCAGCCGCCGTACGACGGGCCCTTCCGGGTGCTGCGACGGGACGACAAGTCGTTCGTCATCGACATCGGCGGCAGGTCAGACCGGATTGCAGTGGACCGCCTCAAGCCGGCGCACGTGGACGTCGACCACCCACCACGGGTGGCCCTCCCGCCGCGGCGAGGCCGCCCCCCGTCCACGGTGCCCCCCACTCGACCGCCCACCACCTCACCGGACCCCCTCCCACGGCCCGCCAGGGGTCGCTTCGGCCGGGTCATCAGGACCCCCCTCAAGTTGACCCTGCCGGTGCAAGTCGATTCTGGGGGGACGTGTGTAGCGGCTGCCGCTGGGGTTACACAATCGCCTTGCACCTATCAAGGACGCGGAGCGATCACCAGGCCGGGCTCGTCCAGGACGCCCGGGCAGGCCCGCGCTCGACTTGCCAGGCCTCGGTCGGGACGCCCGGGCAGGCTCGCCCTCAACTTGCCAGGCCGCAGCCGGGACGCGGGGCCACGCCCCCTGGCGCCAGGCCTGGGCAAACCCCCTGGCGGAATAGATATATATTGCTGACCGTAAAACGTTTTTCCCAGAGTGCCTGAGTGTTTGATTCGAATAAAGCAGCTCAGATGAATTCAAGCTTTTTGTCGCGTCCATTCTTTCGATCGACGTGGGAGCCACAGCTCCTTCAATACTGTTAATGTAGGCCTACCATAGTCACTGAAAATACTGCAAGGACTAACTATATCAACTGTAAATGTGACGATATATTGTCATCACACGTAACTGCACATGCATTTTATTCCCAGTCTACTTCTCATAGTGACAACTGCAGAGTTCATTGCCCTTCCAACGTGCCTTTCTGTATGCGCACCTTGCGCCACATCCACCTTGAATCTTGCAGCTACATTTGACTAGTTCACTGCCGGCCTTGGAGACCACAGGTAACATGTTCCACACAGGAACCCATGAATTGCTGTCCTCATCGAGAGTCCAGCCCCAAATTTCTGGAGTAGGTGCGAATCTGCTGCAGCATATTCCTGCCTGATATGCAACTCGCTTTGTGTGCTGCAATAGTGCATCCTGTGTTGGGTAAAGTCTCTCCATTATCTTCCCCTTCTGGCAAAACAGCTCCATATGAGATCGCCACCTTCTATTCTAGCCATTAACTCTGTTTCCTGCAGCTCGGTAGCCATCTGTCTTATGGTCTCATCAGCTGCAAGTGTTCTAAATTCATGTAGGTGTCCATCCTCTCGATGACAAAACAGACAGACCATTTTGTCAATCAACTGGCGCCGAGGACGTTTAACCCCAGAAGTGCTGCTCTGCAGTGTCATCGTTGTCCAACTTCTCTTTGCTGAACTTGACATAGCAAGATTTGTGCCATGCACCCCGGTTTTGGACCAGTTCACCTAGTCATGGCTTCTCCAAAGTTAAGCACCACTGGCAATGTGCCCAGGGCTCTGAAAGAATTAACGTTATTCAGGAAAGAGCTGTATGGTAATGCCTCGTCCCCACTTCTTTGTGCATTGAGTGGGCATTTCAGAAGCTCTGTCGTCTTTTCTTGACAGACCCAGCAAATGTTCCAATCCATCATGCTAGTCAACCTGAAAATAAATGAAATTATTAATTTCTTATGAAATAATCATCCTATAAAACATGTCACTTAACGTCTCCATCTGTTTTACTTCTTTTTCTTTCCTTGATGTTGATGGAACTGTTCCGCCTAAAAATAAAAACTGAAAATAACCAAGCCTTGTTTTCTTTTTGACCAAATAACCTATCTGACTCTATCCTAAATGGTATAGTTGTATTCCTTGACCCTGAAAATGTTTGTTTAGACACCAAGATTATGATCCTAAGTGGCTTAGAAGCTGAGATATTGATAGATATGTTTTTACATGGCGCCATTTTGAAAATCCAAGATAGCCGTCATAATGTATTCGGAGGAAGTGGTTCCTACCAAAAATGGAAAGCTAAAGCTATGGGTAGCATGTGGGGAAAATTTTGCGCTTTTGTCCAGAACGTCCACATCCATTTGCTAAGCTGCCTGACTATGCGAACCCTTAAAACACATGACTGTACTCCACTCACCACTCCCACTCCATCTAACCCGGGATATACCCTCCCATCCTTCCTTAATTCCAACACCTCCGCAGATACATTTATATGACTTTTTTGCTTCGGTTTGACTGAGGAGTCGGAACCAGGTTGTAAGGAAGGGACCATATTTTTACCCTCGCCAGAGGGCAGGGTATTGCATTTGAGTCCGCTTGGTTGTTTGTCTGTTTCTGTCTGTTTATCCACACAGAATAAGTATGCTTTTCTCTGCAACCGTTGGTCCGATTGACAGGAAATTTTCACCATAGGTGCACCTCCACCTGTAGATTTTTACGGCGTAGCCTATAGGGCAAAGCCATCTAGAACAGTGTTTGTCCATCCGTATGTATGTCCCATCAAACGTATACCAATCAGAACTGAGGATCTGATGTCATTACGTCTGACGTCTGATGTCATTACGGCGGTACAGCGGCTAACTCCAAACACCGCCATTTTGATTCCAAAATCGTTCAGGCCGAACATATCGTCGAACCTGTCATATACAATCACAATATCACAATGTATCACAATCTCCGTGCTCTACCTTAACGTTTTTCATTCACTGTGAAACACAAACAAACCGATTGTTAAAATGACCATCAAATATCGAAAGCATAGACGTTACGTCTCTTCCAACAATACGGTATGTATAGGCCTTAGGCGTTATGCCTCACCTTTGGACCGCTTCGGACAAATTGAGCCCAGGTTTCTTAATACAGTAGTGTATCGTTTCAGTAGAATCGTTTTCGTAATCTTACTATAATTCACCAAATGTCCGTCCGTCCGTTCGAAAGTACCGCAAAAACGGCTCAACCGATCGCAACGATATTGTGGGTGGGTATTCCTGGGACCCCTGGGAGTAAAATAGGCTATATTGTTTTTCCAATTTTTCCAAGTTTTCGAATTTTCCAATTTTCCAGTTTTTCCAAACATGATGGAATAATATTTACCGATATGAACAGTGATGTGGCTTTGTTGAAATTCTACAAATACTGTTTATTCTACGTACCAGGAGAAAGTAGATCGACTCCTGACGAACTCTTCCTATATAAACGTGCAGCTCCGAAGTAACATGGCAGTGTGTGCAAAGCGACTGAGAAACAGGTGTAGCGGCCGCTTCTGTTTTGCAGAATTCAATCTTTTTTCAAAATGGGCCCCATGTACTGTTTAGATTTTGATGATTTGCGTGTGATATGATTCAACGGATGTTCACATGAATCGTTTAAAATAAAAAAAAAGCCTTCAATTTCTGATATTTTGCCTTTTCATTTGGGCCTCCCAATTGAAGCCCCGCCCATAGGGCGGGTACCGTTGCTGTTGCTCGTATTAATAATGTAGTAAATATAACCATAACACTTTAATCCCAATGTCGTGAATGGAAGGTTAATGGATTGAAGCGGTGTTTTGTTCATCAATCAATGATGAGTGGTGTAACCGTAAAAGTTAGGAATTTAGCCTCGGTTTTTTTTTGATAGAAACATCATTTTCGTAATAATGATAACGTAACGTTAATGTTATAGTAAATGTAATCGTAACACTAATCCCTACGTAGTGACTGCAAAGTTACTGGAGGTTAAATGATGTCTGCTATACATTAAAGTAGCAGCAGTTTTGTGTCACACGACGTCATTTACGTCTATCTTCAACTAAAGTGTCAAACAAGCCCAGCTACGCCGCTGTTAGACTTTCGGTCTTGTTTTAATGATAATTATGACGTCATAGGTCACGTGGTACGGGCGCTATCTTGAGAAAAAGAATTGCACCTCTATATCTCCGAAAGCATTGCGTAGAAAGAATTGAGACATGGCTCAATGTAAAGAACTCTCCATGGGGAATAACATGTTAATGATGATGTTGAAGGAGCAGCGCTCCTGCTTGAGACGGACGAAGTGACGGACAAGACACAAACTCGTCCGAGAAGATGTTTAATGTATAATCAACTCGGGAACTCTGAAAGCACGTTTATCGGGTTCGCATACATATAATCCAAGCCAAAAAGCATACGTCAGAACCAAAGCCACGCCTCTCAGGCGAGGCACGCTTTGGTGGTCATGTGGCCGACAGGTGCAAGCAATTATAACCTCGGCGCCGCGGTTTGTCCGCCAGTTACGTCACCGGCTGGGGCAAGGAGATTATGTTGCTGGTCTCGAGATTTAGGGGACCCATGGGTCGCTACACACGCCCCCCCCCCCAGAATCGACTTGGTCCAGGAAGGTCAACCTGAGGGGGGTCCGGATGACCCGACCGAAACGACCCCTGGCTGGTCGCGGGGGGGGGGGGGGGGGGGTCCGGTGTGGTGGCGGGTGGCCGGGCAGGGGGTGCAGTGGACGGGGGGCGGCCGCGCCATGGTGGGAGAGCCAGCCGTGGCAGCTGGCCGACGTCCATGTGGGCCGGCTTGAGGCGGTCCACCGAAATCCGGTCCGCCCGGCCGCCGATGCTGACGACGAAGGACTTGTTGTCCCGTCGTAGGACCCAGAAGGGTCCGTCGTATGGTGGCCAGAGCGGCCCCCGGTGCGCGTCGTGGCGCACAAAGACGTACTCCGCCGTGCGGAGTGCTGGGGGGGACGTAGGATTGGGGGTCGCCGTGGCGGGACGTGGGCACCGGGGCGAAACGTTGGGCGGCCTCCTGGAAGTCTGTGCGCTCGCGCACGGCGGACCAGTGGCTGGTGGCGTCGGGCAGACGCGGAGGGCCTGGCCGTACACCAGCTCGGCGGTGGACGCCTGGAGGTCCTCCTTTGGAGCCGTGCGGAGGCCCAAAAGGACCCACGGGAGCCGGTCGGCCCAGCCGTCGTCCTGGAGGCCGGCCATGAGTGCGGCCTTCATGGAGCGGTGGAACCGCTCGCACAACCCGTTGGCCTGGGGGTGGTAGGCCGTGGTGCGGTGCAGGGTAACGCTCAACGTGCGGGCGACCGCGCCCCACAGTTCGGACGTGAACTGTGGGCCGCGGTCCGATGAGATGTCCGCCGGTGCACCGAAACGCGCGACCCAGGTGGCGATGAACGCCTGGGCCACGTCGGCGGTGGTGGTGGAGGCAAGGGGCACGGCCTCCGGCCACCTGGTGGTCCTGTCCACCATGGTAAGCAGGTGGGTGAACCCCTGCGATGGGGGAAGGGGACCCACCAGGTCCACGTAGACGTGGTCGAAACGTCGCTCGGGCACGGTGAAAGGAGCCAGCGGTGCCTGGGTGTGACGGTGGACCTTGGCCCGCTGGCAGGGTGTGCAGGCGTTGGCCCAGTCGCGGACATCCCGTCGCAACCCGTGCCAGACGAAACGTGCCGACACCAGCCTCTGGGACGCCTTCCGGCCCGGGTGAGAGAGGCCGTGGAGCGAAGCAAAAATGCGATGCCGCCAGGTGACCGGCACAACGGGGCGAGGTCGGCCTTGGGAGACGTCACAAAGCAGGACCGTGTCTGCGAAGGGGACGTCAGCCAAGCGGAGGCCCGTGTCCGCCACCCGGAGCACCTGCACCGTGCCGTCGGTGGCCTGGTCCATCGCCATCAGGGCGAAATCGACGCCGAGGTGGACGGCGTTGGCGCCGGCTCGAGAAAGGCATTCGGCCACGGCGTTGTCCTTTCCGGCGACGTGCCGGATGTCCATGGTGTATTCCGACACGGCGGAGAGGTGGCGCTGCTGGCGGGCCGACCACGGCTCCGTGACCTTGGCCATGGCGAAAATCAATGGCTTGTGGTCAAAAAAGGCCGTGAACGGGCGGCCCTCCAGGAGGTGGCGAAAATGGCGGACGGCCAGGTACAGCCCGAGGAGCTCGCGGTCGAAAGTGCTGTACTTCAACTCCTTGGGCAGGAGTTGCCAGCTGAAGAACGCGAGCGGCTGCCAGGCCCCGTTTACCCATTGTTCATGAACCGCGCCCACGGCGTAGTCGGAGGCGTCTGTGGTGAGGGCGATGGGAGCATGGGGTACCGGGTGGGCCAGCAGCGTGGCGTTGGCGAGGGCCCGTTTCGCGCCGGTGAAAGCAGCGTCCATGTCCGTGGACCAGATGACGTCGCGCTTTGCCGCCTGGCCGCGGAGGGCGGTGTACAAGGGCCGCATGAGTTGCGCAGCTCGGGGCACGAAGCGGTGATAAAAGTTCACCATCCCGAGGAACTCCTGCAGCGCCTTGACGGAGCGGGGGCGAGGGAAAGCGGCAATGGCCTCGACTTTGGCCGGTAGCGGCACGGCGCCGTTCCGGGTGATGCGGTGGCCCAAAAAGTCGATCGTCGCCGCACCAAAGTGACATTTGGCCGGGTTGACGATCAAGCCGTGCTCTCTGAGGCGGCCGAACAGCATCCGGAGGTGGAGGAGGTGCTCGGCTCTGGACGTGCTGGCGACGAGGATGTCGTCCAGGTAGGTAAAGAGGAACGGCAAGTTGCGCAGCACGCCGTCCATCAGGCGCTGGAACGCCTGTGCCACGTTTTTGAGGCCGAAGGGCATCCGGAGGAATTCTAAGAGGCCGAAGGGTGTAATAACGGCCGTCTTCGGGATGTCGGCCGGGCGGACGGGCACCTGGTGGTACCCCCGAATCAGGTCCACTTTTGAAAAAATGGTCCGCTCCGCCAACCGGGCGGAAAAATCCTGGATGTGCGGGACGGGGTACCTGTCGGGGGTAGTGGCGTCGTTGAGGCGGCGGTAGTCGCCGCATGGCCGCCATCCGCCCCCCGGCTTCGGGACGATGTGCAGCGGCAAGGCCCAGGCGCTTTCGGAGCGCCGCACGATGCTGAGGCGCTCCAGCGCGGCAAACTCGGCCTTGGCGACGGCGAGTTTGGCTGGGTCGAGACGGCGAGCTCGGGCATACACCGGCGGGCCCGTAGTGGGAATGTGATGCTCGATGCCGTGACGCACCGCGACGGCCGAAAACGTCGGTCGCGTGAGGGCCGGGAACTCCGCGAGGAGACGCGCGAAGTCGTCTGCCAACGGGAGGACGCAGGAAAGCTCGGTGGGCGCGGAACGGCTCAAGGCGCACGCCAGCGAGCTGAAAGTTTCAGCGTTGACGAGACGCCGGCGTTTAACGTCGACCAGCAGCCCATGGGCGCAAAGGAAATCGGCACCGAGCAAATCCATGGGGACGTCCGCCGTCACGAACTCCCAGCGAAAGAGCTGGCTGCCGAGGCGGAGGGCGACGGTGCGAGGGCCGAAGGTGCGGATGGCGGAGCCGTTGGCCGCGATTAAGGAGGGGCCACAAATGGCGGCCCGCCTGTCCTCCGCCGAAGCGGGAATGACGCTCAGCTGAGCGCCGGTGTCGCAGAGAAAACGCCGCCCCGACGCTTGGTCCGCGATGAATAGCAGGCTTCCGGAACAGCCGGCGCTCATGGCTGGTAGTGAGCGCCGGCCCGACCGTTTCCTGACTTGCCGAACGTGCACGGGGGTCGACATAATCGGGCCCGCCGCCCGAACCTGGCATGGAAATAACACCAGGCCGGGTCTGGCGGGGGCTCCGGTCGACGCGTCGGGACCGGGCGACGCGGCGTCGCCGCTGCCAGTCGCGCCGGCCCGGCGGCCTCCGGGAAGGAAGCTGCGTCGCGGGCGTCGGGTGGGTGGGCGGGAAACTGCACAGCGGGCGCCGACTGGGCGGTGGGCGGGCTCCCGGCAGCCACCCCGACGAGCTGGCTCGCCGCTCCGACGAGCTGGCTTGCCGAATAGATCTTGTCGGCCTCCCTGGCGAGGTCGTGGGGGTTCGCGATGGTCGTGCTTGCCAGGGCGACCCGTACCTGGGCCGGGAGCTGGCGGAGAAAAAGCTCTCGGAAAAGGAAATCCGAGGGGTGCTCGCCGAGCAACGCGAGCATGTAGTCCATACGTTCGGACGGGCGCATATTGCCGAGCTCAGGAAGGTCGAGCAGGCGTCGTGCGCGTTCAGCCGGGGAGAGGGTGAAAGCGCCCAGAAGAAGTGCCTTGATGGCGTCGTACTTGCCGTCAGCGGGCGGGCTCTGGAGGAGGCTCAGGCAGCGGGTGACGGTCACGGAGCCGAGCGCGGCGACCACGTAATGGTATTTAGTGCTGTCCTCCGTAATGCCACGCAGGGCGAACTGGGAGTCCGCCTGAGCGAACCAGACGGCGGCATGTGCTTCCCAGAAAGTGGGCAATTTGAGGGACACTGCCGTGTCCATCGCGTGTCGTAAACTCGGGGTCACCAGTGAAGGAGCAGCGCTCCTGCTTGAGACGGACGAAGTGACGGACAAGACACAAACTCGTCCGAGAAGATGTTCAATGTATAATCAACTCGGGAACTCTGAAAGCCCGTTTATCGGGTTCGCATACATATAATCCAAGCCAAAAAGCATACGTCAGAACCAAAGCCACGCCTCTCAGGCGAGGCACGCTTTGGTGGTCATGTGACCGACAGGTGCAAGCAATTATAACCTCGGTGCCGCGGTTTGTCCGCCGGTTACGTCACCGGCTGGGGCAAGGAGATTATGTTGCTGGTCTCGAGCTTTGGGGGACCCATGGGTCGCTACAATGTCATAGATGCCTCCATTTTGACTTCATAATTCGACAAGTACAAAACTTCATCCGATCAAGATGAAATTTATTGAGCGTCATCTAGTGATAAATTGGTGGAGAAAAAGGAATCCACGAGGTCTGGCTGCAATATTTGTTTCAGCAAAAAAGCCTAAAAAACCACTAAAAAACATTTTTCTCCAAAACGGCCAAACAGATCAAGGCAAAACATTACATGCATGATCGTATACCAATGATGAACAAAAAGTTATATGACCATGATGTCATAGGTCACGTGGTTTGGCGACTTTTTCACATGATTGGCATTTCAGTGTTTCACTTTTTCACTTTTTCACAAAATCACATGATTTTTTGTACAATAAAACTTTAAAAAGCCACTTCTCCAGAACGGCTGAGCAGATCGAATGGAAACTTCAAACATATTGTTACGGATCCGGGGGACGGCACTCCCGTTAGCAAGGGGGGTTTAATCCCCTCGTCCTGTTAAGCTGGCCGTCCGCCGGTCCTGGAAGTACGACGTCACTTCCGGTCGGTGGTGAGTAGGGTTGTAAGCCCAATCCGTCTTACTACCTAATTACCACCACCAGCCGTAAGCGAGGAGATACTCCCACCCGGGCCGCAGCGTGAATGGATGCGCCGAGCGAAGCGAGCTGCGACTCGGGCCGTTAATAAAAGACTAAACCCGACTCCGAGCATTGGCCGAATCGTGCCACAGGTACTCAATTGGGAAAGGACTAAAGCAATCGGGGGAAGAAGAAACCAAAAGGGTAAGAAAGAACACAGGTTTATTCACTATTTACAAGAGGAAACGAAAGAAGGGAATATACAAGGAGAGGAAATAAAAGGACATAGGGCAACCTTAAAAAAACTGTCTTATATTACCATACGCCCAGACAGAACAAACAGACTTACACGAATAGGGAATGGCAGGAAGGAATGGCTGGAAGGGGGAGAAGGTCCAAGCAGATGGCAGGGCAGGAAGGTCCGGGCAGATGGCACAGCGTCGAGGTCCGCTCCAGGTCGCGCTCCGGTCCACGCTCCGGGCTTGAGGCGAAACCCGGCGGCAGCTGCACGTATCGGTTTCACGTGGTCGGACAATATGAGTATATTCCGGTATTGTCGCCGTCAATGGACCCACTCTCCTGCCTTACGACTCGTCGTGTTCTTCTGGTACCTCATGTCTCGGACCTTCGCACTCATCTCTCTCTCACTCCTCTGCTGAAGCAGTCCTTCGCAGCCGCTTTTATTGGGCGTTCTTGTACGCAGCCGCCGGCTCCTAGGACACACCTACCGGTTGGCTCACCTCGGCCCTGGTTGGCCGGCGAGGGCTCGCTGGCTCCACCTCTTGATGAGACATTGACAGGCCACGCCTCGTTCCTGGCGCTCGAACCCACTCCACCCCTTTTTCCTCCAGATAACCGCGTGCGTAATGGCGGCTTTGGGCCAGCAAACAAACCAAGACAAGGGGCAGCGAACGCTGCCCTATCGCTACTGCACTTTGAAGAGAGGGAGATGATCAGGGATAATTGAAGGGGCGTACTTTATTTGATTAATGCAACGCAGATTCAACTATTGGGAACAGATCCTTAACTAAAACACATAATAATGAGATAACTACAGAGAGGTCCGATGGTGCTCTCCGTGTTGTACATGGACTAACTAGGGTGCGATCTTTAACCTTTACCAAAAATGGGAATATTTACAGGGGATTATTTAAAAGGGAACATTTACCAAAATTTGCAAAGTGAAGGTTCTAAAAACCGTAACACAGCACCCGTCTCTCCTCCAGGGCCGTCCCGGCCCAAAAGAACTTTAACTTAATGTGACACGCAGGTGGTAGCAACCCTCTACTATTAACCATACCCTTGAGTGCGACAGTTTTAAAACAACTAAGTATGTCCCGCCTGCTACGTTGCATCCTACCTAACAGATTCACGCCCACAGGATAACCAAATCACGGAATTATTTCCAAACTACACATTGACGGTGGGGAGCATTATTTACACAGACACTATTTGGTATTTACAACGCGAACCCAGGACCTGTTCTTTTGGGAAACAAAAGCAGAGTTTTTGAGAAGAGGAAAGGTCATGCACTGCACTGCACCGGTACACCACACCCACGGGCGCTCTGAGACGCACAATTGATATTGCAGTGCAATCTCAGAGCACCAAAAGCACCACCATAAAGCACCCAATAAAAATCACAAAGCACCATCCAGTGCACATTTCAACAATAAACAATAATCATGGCGTCCTATGTCTTCTCTTCTGTTCTGGGCCGATGTTCCTGGATGACTTCTTGATGTTCTGTGCTTGCGGCCTATTTAATAATAATAAGAAGGCACAAAATGCGTCCATTTCTTTAGTTATGGCCAGAAGGGGCCAACTAAGGTGGTCCACCTGTATGGCTTAGGTGCCACCATGACCGTGGTCTGCAAGCAAGATTTCCAGCAGCGATGCCAGGCCCCAAAACGTGGGGTCCATAGGGGTGGTGCTCGGCCACAGACCTGTGGTCCATATGGTGGTGCTCGGCCACAACAACGTGCGGTCCATAAGTGTGGTACCGGTCCAGGCAGGTAGCAGCGAGGTGCGGGCACACAACTGCGGCGCCTGCACGCTTTCCCCTCAGTGCCCAGAGAGCACGGTCCATAGGTGGGGAAGGAAGACAAAGCAGAGTTAGCGGGGTGCAAGGGCGCAAGGGTACACATCATCACAAGGTAATGCAGAGGTGAGGTGCACAGGAGAGTGAGTGGAGAAAGCTCGTCCCTACCGTACGTCCCCCCTCCCCCCCCACCCCCTCATCGCCTAATCTAACGTTGCCCTTACCCCATATTTACACAATTTACAAATCCGTCGCTAACGTCCTGTCTTCCCCATATCTCCCCTAATTCCAAATTCGTCATCAATCCCAATTTCTCATTAATCCCTCTATTCTGAATTTACCATCAATCCCTCATAAGGAGGAAGCGATGGAACAATGCACAATGTCCCCCCCCCCCCCCCCCCCCACGTCATGATGCGTCTCACCATTCCAAACATTTGCACAAACCGGTGGTGTGGAGTCTCGTCACCTTGGTGAGTGGATGTAGATGGTGCGAAGAGATTCCAATCCTAACGATACTCTAACTGACTTTTACACACTTACTCTACCCGGGGTACTTTCCCTGCCAAACCATTGGCCATTTTACTCTATGTGATTCTAAAAACCGAACCCCCATTGACCAGTCTGTCGTGCTCATCAATTTGGGGTCTCACTCCCCCGATTCTTCACCCTGTGCCTTCACACAATTTCCGGGCTGGGTCGTGTGGTGCTCCCAGCAGGTCCGCTCACCTGCACACCTCCGCCACTGCAGTTGCCTCCCGAGCTTACCTGCTCCTTGACCTAACCTATCTGGGGAAGGCCCTCTGGCGCTCTCACCCCACTACCGCCCTCTCTGGCGCCGGGCTACCCGGGTCCGTCCTCCGGATCCTCGGGCCCCAGTGAACTCTACTCGCTCCCAGAGCCTACCTGCGGCCTCACCTGGCCGACATACTAACGGTGGCGGAGTGCCCATTCAATCTTTCTCACTAACAGGCCACACGCCCAGCCATTCCACTTTACTCATGCACCAATCACAACACTCCTGTGCAACTACCCGCACCACAGATGCCAATATCCAACCACAATTTACCTACTCACTCTACCTACTTTTAAACTATCCTCCCCGGGTACTCGTGAAAGGGTCCATCTTCCCCATCCACTCCTTTCGCACCAACCACTCCACTCCACATATTCCACACTACTCACTCCACACCATTCATTCCATACTCCATTCCATCTATTCCATATAACCATGTATTCCAGACCATTCATTCCATACTCCATGTATTCCATACCAGCTATTCCACACAACCATTCTCCATACACCTGTACTTCACCTGCACTTGCACACTCACCTGGTGCTCACACACACCTGGTGGCACTTGCACACTCCTTCCCTCCAGGCGCATTCATTCAATACAATACACAATCACACTTTTCACAATACTCTGCTCAATCACCTCCTGCACACACACTGCATCATCTGATCTAACTACTCCCTTCTGAAACTCGCGCTCCCCGTCTTCCCTTAAACTAAGCGCTCCCACGTCGTTATAATCCACTAATCTGCTACGTTCCCTACTACAGGTACAATGTCACTACTTAAATCTCCTGTCCTCTATGGTCACTCTAGATCCCTACAATAACCTAACCCTCCCTGGCTAGGTTTTCACAGCCATACCCCATAAACCCTATAGCTCCTTTGCCCCCGCGTGAGGGATGGTAGAGATACCACCCCCCGACACTGGGTATCAATTTCCAATCATCACTATAATCCCAATTTCAAATCACTAGTTATTTCACGCCAATTCCCTACCAATTTCAAACAATAACACTATCATCCTCACAGTCCGCTATATCTGAGCCTCTCGGTACGTCCATGCATGTTCAAAGCTCAGCTTCGCAAAGCCGCGCAATGCATAGGGGTGGTTTAGTCAACTGCAGGTTGGGTCTGTCTGGCATTCGGTTCAGGGGAGGAGGTTTCGTCGGACCAAGGTTCAAAGCACCATACCGGCGCGGGGCCTTGCGCTCCCAAGCGCGATGGCCTAGCCTTGCCCGGGTGGAACGCCGCCTCCACAAGGGGGCGCCGTTCCGACCCCTCCTCCTTCCTCTCGAACCGGGCCGCTCGCCTTGCCCAGCAAAGCGCGGACTCGACCGTGCGGGGTGGGGCCCGGCCCGAATCGTGCACGATGCTCCGAACAGGAGTGACGCGACACCAATCCCCGCCGGTTCCCGCAGTACACAAATCCCGGCACAGACCGGGAGCTCGCGTTGGCTATACGTCGGCCTAACCGCTGCCCCGGTCAACGTCGATGCTTCACTTGCATGCTCACACCACGTGTTCCTTTTTACATTCAACAAACCCGGCGCTCCATCGCCCCTCGTACATCCCATGCATTCTACTCGCGCACATTCTTGTGCATCCATTCCACCATTCGCACACTCTGTTATCACACACTCCATTCAACACCTTTCTTCCCCCGTTACGTCCTCCGTAACACTCACCACGGGTGTGCACTCTTCTGCACACCCAATCGTCACGGCACACTCTCGCGCCAACTCTTGCGCACACTCTCTGGTTGCATCCTCTGTAACACTCACCACAGGGGTGCACTCTTCTGCACACCCAATCATCACCGCACACTCTCGCGCCAACTCTTGAGAACACTCTCCAGTTGCATCCTCTGTAACACTTCCCATCACGCGCTCCGATGTGCCCTCCCGCACACGCACCACAACCAACTCACTCTCCGTGTCGCACTCCGTACACTCGGTTTCGCACATACCCTCCGACGTGCATTCGCTCTCGCACCCGGTATCACTCCCATACTCTGTCACACACTCACTCTCTGACGCACACTTTTTCCTCACAAGCGCGCCATTTCCACTTACACCACTCACAAGGGACCCTCCACCAACGCCCGGGTGCCGTCCCGATCCCAAGCGTGCGAAAAACCCTCTCGCACCAAACATTCTCCTGCAAAATCTCCCCGCACAATATACAGGCCGACTCACCTGGGCGCTTCTTCTTCCTCGCTCCAACACCACCTGCAAATCTTTATTCGGGTTATGCAGCACGACATCATGATGCGGGCACGGACTTTGCACATTTTCCATTTCTTCCTGCTGCGAGTGCTTTTCTAAGTCCCCGGTCTCTCCAATTTCAATTTCCACGACTATTTGTTCGGTTTCTTTGCCAATTTCGTTTTCTTCGACGGCCGCCTGTTCTAATAAAATAAAATTCTCTGCTTTGGCGGGTCGCCGGCTTTTCCATACCCCGGGTCGCGATCTCTATAGCCGTCCAGTTACCTGCGCCTTGCTCCAACTCGCTTCTCCCGCGCTCCTCGAGTCACGCTACCTTGTCGTGCACCCCCGCAACCTCCTCACCCAGCCTGCTCCCAAGGTTCTCCCCTATTGCCAAATTCGTCCCCATATTTTCCATATCCTCCCTTCTTGACTCTGCCGTCATTTCTTTTAGTTCATTAGTCATTTGAACACCCATGTTGTTAATTTCCCTGGTGGATATGAGCCCCTGGGCATACATTCTGTTTTCTTCATCCCACTGGGTCAAAAATGTCAGCAAGTTTGCAAAAAATGGATCCCAGGCCGTTGACAACGCGGGCTCGACTGCCGTGGCCATGTGCGAGGCGCCGCCATCTTGTGCACCTGCAACCCCCACTGTTACACCTTCTTCAACCCCCTCTTCCATTACTCCCACTGCTTCCCTGGGGTCCTGGGTTGACTCTAACCCCTCTTATATCTCCCCCACCGGCATCCGATCGCCTTGATCATCCATGGCACGATATAATTTGTTTTTTTAATACTAAAATTTCGGCGGCTCGTAATTTCGACAAAAATTTTTTTCCAGATGTTAAACATTTGGTTCGGGTCCAATCCCACACTCCTGACACCAATTGTTACGGATCCGGGGGACGGCACTCCCATTAGCAAGGGGGGGTTAATCCCCTTGTCCTGTTAAGCTGCCGTCCGCTGGTTCTGGAAGTATGACGTCACTTCCGGTCGGTGGTGAGTAGGGTTGTAAGCCCAATCCGTCTTACTACGTAATTACCACCACCAGCCGTAAGCGAGGAGATACTCCCACCCGGGCCGGAGCATGAATGGATGCGCCGAGCGAAGCGAGCTGCGACTCGGGCCGTTAACAAAAGACTAAACCCGACTCCAAGCGTTGGCCGAATCGTGCCACAGGTACTCAATTGGGAAAGGACTAAAGCGATCGGGGGAAGAAGAAACCAAAAGGGTAAGAAAGAACACAGGTTTATTCACTATTTACAAGAGGAAACGAAAGAAGGGAATATACAAGGAGAGGAAATAAAAGGACATAGGGCAACCTTAAAAAAACAGTCTTATATTACCATACACCCAGACAGAACAAAGAGACTTACACGAATAGGGAATGGCAGGAAGGAATGGCTGGAAGGGGGAGAAGGTCCAAGCAGATGGCAGGGCAGCAAGGTCCGGGCAGCTGGCACAGCGTCGAGGTCTGCTCCAGGTCGCGCTCCGATCCACGCTCCTGGCTTGAGGCGAAACCCGGCAGCAGCTGCACGTATCGGTTTCACGCGGTCGGACAATACAAGTATATTGCGGTATTGTCGCCATCAACGGACCCACTCTCCTGCCTTACGACTCGTCGTGTTCTTCTGGTACCTCGTGTCTCGGACCTTCGCACTCCTCTCTCTCTCACTCCTCTGCTGAAGCAGTCCCTCGCAGCCGCTTTTATTGGGCGTTCTTGTATCCAGCTGCCGGCTCCTAGGACACGCCCACCGGTCGACTCACCTCGGCCCTGGTTGGCCGGCGAGGGCTCGCTGGCTCCACCTCTTGATGAGACATTGACAGGCCACGCCTCGTTCCTGGCGCTCGACCCCACTCCACCCCTTTTTCCTCCAGATTACCGCGTGCGTAATGGCGGCTTTGGGCCAGCAAACGAACCAAGACAAGGGGTAGCGAACGCTGCCCTATTGCTATTGCACTTTGAAGAGAGGGAGATGATCGGGGATAATTGAAGGGGCCTACCTTATTTGATTAATGCAATGCAGATTCAACTATTGGGAACAGATCCTTAACTAAAACACATAATAATGAGATAACTACAGAGAGGTCCTATGGTGCTCTACGTGTTGTACATGGACTAACTAGGGTGCGATCTTTAACCTTCACCAAAAATGGGAATATTTACAGGGGATTATTTATAAGGGAACATTTACCAAAATTTACAAAGTGAAGGTTCTAAAAACCGTAACAATATGTTCCCCATGCCTTGCGTATGCCATGCTGTCCTTGAATAATTCATATATCACATGGTTTGGTGGCCATATTGGATTGAACAAAAATCTTTTTAAAATTATATCTCTTGAACCGCTTAGTTAATCGATGTTAAACTTCAAAGTAATGTAGTAGTCGTAAAGAGGAACACGGGTTCAAAATTTCAATATGATTGGTCTTACGGTCTGGCAGCCATGAGTTGTTATTGTTTGAAGAAGAAACTCTACTATATAACACCACCACCCAGTCATTCACAATAGACAACTGCATCTCCTTCCTTTCATTCTTCCAACGCAAAATGGAAAACATCTACAACAGCTTGACCACCGCTGAACCCGCTCCCCCTCAAACCACCTGCCCCCCCTTATCCTGCCATCCCCTGTCTCAATTCTCCCCAGTCTCCCCTACTGACATCTCTGAACTCCTCATCGGAATGAAAACTGCCACCTGCACTCTTGACCCCATCCCCTCCAGCTTTGTCAAGGCCTCCCTTCCTGCTCTCTCTCCACTTATCATTGCAACAATAAACTCCTCCCTGTCTACAGGCATCGTCCCACCATCCCTCAAAATTGCTGCTGTTACCCCCATTCTGAAAAAACCTGGACTAAACCCTGACACCCTAAATAACTTCAGACCCATCTCCAACCTACCCTTTCTGTCAAAGGTTTTGGAACGCGCTGTAGCCACTCAACTCAAACATCACCTCTCTGCCAATAACCTGTATGAAACATTCCAATCCGGGTTCCGCTCCAACCACAGTACTGAAACTGCTCTCCTCAAAATCACCAACGACCTTCTCCTCTCCTCTGACGCTGGCAACCTCAACATTCTCATCCTCCTCGACCTCAGCGCCGCCTTTGACACCATCGATCACACCATCCTCCTCACCCGACTTGAAACCACCTTTAACGTTACCGGCACTGCCCTCTCTTGGATTAAATCATACCTCTCTGACAGACGTCAGTTCATCTCCATCAATAACTACAAATCCCCCACTGCTCCCCTCCCCCAAGGTGTCGCCCAAGGTTCAGTTCTTGGCCCCCTCCTCTTCATCCTTTACCTGTCCCCCCTCGGTCACTTAATCCGCCGTCATGGTCTCCAATTCCACTGCTTCGCCGATGACATCCAGCTTTTCATCTCCACCAAGTCCATCTCCACCGCCACCCACTCTATCCTGACAAACTGCATCACTGAAATAAAATCCTGGCTTCAAATCAACTTCCTCAAACTTAACTGTGATAAATCTGAAATAATCATCATTGGCCCAAAAACGCTCACCAAGTCCACCCATAACTTTGCCCTCAACATCGACGGTTTCCCAGTATCCACCTCCCCTCACATCCGGAATCTTGGCATCATCTTTGACCAAACCCTCTCCTTCGACAAATACACTAAACAGATCACAAAGACAGCCTTCTTTCACCTGAAAAACATCGCCCGTCTCCGTCCATCCCTCTCCTCCGTGGCTGCTGAAACTCTCATCCACGCCTTCATCACTTCCCGTCTGGACTACTGCAATAGCCTCCTTTATGGTTCACCCTCAACAATCACCAATAAACTCCAATACATTCAGAACTCCGCTGCCCATCTACTCACCCATTCCCGGACCCGTGACCACATCACCCCCGTCCTTTACAAGCTTCACTGGCTCCCCATCTCCCAGAGAATCCAGTACAAAATCCTCCTCTTGACCTACAAAGCCCTCCATAACCTGGCCCCATCCTACCTGGCTGACCTCCTCTCCAGACACACTCCCACCCGCAACCTCCGCTCTGCTGGTACCAACCTCCTGACCCCCCCCATCCGGACCAAATTTAGATCCTGGGGGGACAGGGCCTTCTCCATCGCTGCTCCCACCCTCTGGAACTCGCTACCTCACACCATCAGAGACTCCTCCTCACTCACCACATTCAAAACATCACTCAAGACCCACCTGTTCAACACTGCATTCAACATTTAACCCACAGCATCTAACCCCTGACTATCTCCTCTCCTTCTCCCTCCTTTGTGCTTTGAATATTTCCCTATTGATTCTTCTTTTTTTGCAATTGTTTTTATGTTTTGCTATGCATTATGTTTTGCACTCTGTCAAAGCGTCTTTGGGCTTCCTGAAAAGCGCTATATAAAATAAATGCATTATTATTATTATTATTATATTATCTTCTCCAGCCATGTGAGTTTGCAATATATCTATTAACTAGCAGAAGTACCCGGTGTTGCCGGGCGGGGAAGAGGGGGAGGGGGGAAGAGGAGGGGAGAGGGGGAAGGGGAGGGGAGGGGGGGAAGGGGATGGGGACGGGGGGAGGGAGGAGGGAGGGGAGGGGGAGGGGGAGTGGGAGGGGAGGGGAAGGGAGGAGAGGGGGGAAGGGGAGGGGAGGGGGGGGGAAGGGGAGAGGAAGGGAGGAGAGGAAGAGGGGGAAGGGAGGAGGGAAGGGGAGGGGGGAGGCAGGAGAGGAAGGGGAGTGGCTCACGTTTCTGAGTGAATGTGGCTCACGTTTCTGAGTGAATGTGGCTTACGTTTCTGAGTGAATGTGGCTCACATTTCTGAGTTAAGTGTAATGCCGATCAGGAAGAAGAAGAAGCCGTACTACCAAATTTGTACACTTCCGGAATTGTTTGATTTATTTGTATTCAAATGTCTGGTAATTGTTTTGTATTTATTTATGCGAATGTGTACTTGTGTATAACTGTCATAAATTTAAAAAGGCTTCGGCACTCTAGTGCGATTTTATTTTTTTTACCTCCAAAAAACGAACTTTTTTTTCCAATTTTTTTTTCTTTTTTTGCCTGGAACATTTCCAGGCACGCACTGATGAACCTCTGAAAGTTTGATGAAGATCCGTTCAGCCATCTCTGAATAAAACGCGGACACACACACACACACAGACAACTCGCGTTTATATATATACCAGCCGAAAGCACCCGGCGTTGCCCGGGTTCTTTTTGAATGAATTTGCTACTATAATTCAGCTTTTACTCGCGGCGGTAGAAGATTGACTACTATAATTCAGCTCAGCTTTTAATTGCGAAATTGGCCCAGCCCGGCCGAGGCGGCCTCGACCGGCCTCACCACCTAGCCTATAACCTTCCCGGGACCCATCCCATCATTTTTAGTTCTTTTTGAATGAATTTAGTACTAAAATTCAGCTTTTACACACGGCCGTAGAAAATTGTCTACTATAATTCAGCTTTTACACACGGCCGTAGAAGATTGTCTACTATAATTCAGCTCAGCTTTTAATTGTGAAATGGGCCCAGCCCGGCCGAGGCAGCCTCGACCGGCCTCACCACCTAGCCTATAACCTTCCCGGGGCCCGTCCCGACATTTTTGGTTCTTTTTGAATGAATTTACTACTATAATTCAGCTATTACTCGCGGCCGTAGAAGATTGACTACTATAATTCAGCTCAGCTTTTAATTGCGAAATGGGCCCAGCCCAGCTGAGGCGGCCTCGCCACCTAGCCTATAACCTTCCCGGGGCCCGTCCCGACATTTTTGGTTCTTTTTGAATGCATTTACTACTATAATTCAGCTTTTACTCGTGGCCGTAGAAGATTGACTACTATAATTCAGCTCAGCTTTTAATTGCAAAATGGGCCCAGCCCAGCTGAGGCGGCCTCGCCACCTAGCCTATAACCTTCGCGGGGCCCGTCCCGACATTTTTGGTTCTTTTTGAATGAATTTACTACGATCATTCAGCTTTTACTCGCGGCCGTAGAAGATTGACTACTATAATTCAGCTCAGCTTTTAATTGTGAAATGGGCCCAGCTCAGCCGAGGTGGGCCTTGACCGGCCTCGCCACCCAGCCTATAACCTTCCCGGGGTCCGTCCTGACATTTTTAGTTCTTTTTGAATGAATTTACTACTATAATTCAGCTTTTACTTGCTGCTGTAGAAGATTGACTACTATAATTCAGCTCAGCTTTTAATGGCGAAATGGGCCCAGCCCGGCTGAGGCGGCCTCGCCACCTAGCCTATAACCTTCCTGGGGTCCGTCCCGACATTTTAAGTTCTTTTTGAATGAATTTACTACTATAATTAAGCTTTTACCTCGCTGTCGTAGAAGATTGACTACGATAATTCAGCTCAGCTTTTAATTGCGAAATGGGCCCAGCCTGGCTGAGGTGGGCCTCGACCGGCCTCGCCACCTAGCCTATAACCTTCCCGGGGCCTGTCCCGACATTTTTTGTTTTAGAGGTTTCCTCTTATCTTTCACCATTCAGGAGATTAGCGTGTGCAGACAAACAAACAAACAAACAAACACAAACTTTCTTTTATACATATAGATAAATCGGGATTTAAATTTAATTAAAAAATTGATCCAGACGTCTATTCTCTTTCAAACATTCAAACCGACAGAGGTAGTTATTTATCACAGCATCTGTAGAATTTTCACCCTTTTACTCAACTCCGTTTCGCTGTTATTTGGTGGAGCGAAAAGTCAACTGAGCTTTATAGGGTTGCTCCCACCTCTTGTTCATATGTGTGTTGTACCGTCCACCAAACAGTGATGACTCCATCTACATCTCGCTGTCTGATAATATGGACCAACTTCTATCTACTCATCCCAACTCTCTCCTCCTCATATGTGGTGATTTCAATTGTCACCATGCCAGTTGGCTGGGTGTGGGTACCTCTCTCACCAGCCATGGCTCCTCAGCAAAGGACTTCTGCGACTCACTGGGACTGACACAATCTGTCAATTTCCCGACCCGGATCTCAGTCAACGGAGCATCTTCTCTTCAGGACTTGGTTATGACTAATTTCCCTGAAAATGTCTGCTGCTCTTCTTCTGCTCCAATCGGATCATCTGATCATGTGCTTGTTAAAGTGGACATCTCTCTGACCATTCTCAGGGAGCCTGCTCAGCGTCGACGAGTCTGGCATTTCACTCAGGCCAACTGGCACGGTCTTCAAGCAGCCATCAATCATCTGGACTGGTCTTCCATCTCTACCACCTCTGACATCAACTCATCTTGGGAATTCTTCCAAAGTAAATTGCTCTCTCTCCTGCACAGATTTATCCCATCTCGTCTTCAGTTGTCATACCCTTCCTCCCGTCCATGGTACACGGAATCTTGTGGTGAGGCTGTTGCCCAGAAACAACTTGCCTTCGTCTCCTGGAAAGCAAATCCAACGGAAGGAAATCTCATTTCCTTTCACAAAGCCCGAAACAAGTGTGTGTCCACCCTCAGGAGAGCCAGGAAACAATATCTCTCCGTTCTCAAGACCGAACTCTCTTATCTGTCTCCCTCTTCCAAATCCTGGTGGCGTCTGGTCAAATCTGTTTCTGGTGTTTGTTCCCCCTCCATCCCCTCCCTTACCTCAAACGGCTACACAGCTGACTCCGCACGTGAAAAAGCTGAATGCCTCAACTCTGTGTTTGCCTCTAAATCTTGTGTCCCAAACCCATCCCTCTCTGTACCCACCATACCCAGTCGTACCCAGCTGCTCCTAGACTCCGTGTCCTTTCCTCCTGACAAGGTGGAAAAGTTTCTGTCAACCCTCGACTCTGATTCTACAACTGGACCTGACGGCATCAGCCCACGGGTCCTAAAATCCTGTTCTTCCGCTCTTTCACTCCCTCTCTCTGTTCTCTTCACCCTCTCTTTTGCTCAAGGTCAACTGCCATCTGCTTGGAAATCAGCCAACGTCACCGCTTTGCACAAAAAAGGTGCAAAAACAGATCCTAGCAACTACAGACCAATCAGCCTTCTCCCAATTATCAGCAAAGTCATGGAATCCATCATTGCTTCGGATATGAAATCTTTCCTCTTCTCCAATGGCTTGATCTCTGATCATCAATTTGGTTTCAGACCAGGTCACTCTACTCTGGACATGCTGCTTCTGCTGTCTCAATAATGGATGGAGGTCCTCAATGCCAAACAGGAAATTAGAGCTGTCTCCCTCGACATATCACGTGCCTTTGATACGGTCTGGCATCCCGCTCTGCTCACCAAACCCTCCTCCTTTGGTATCCATGGAAATCTCCACGCATGGCTGGCGGACTTCCTCTCTCGTCGTCGTCAATGTGTGGCCCTGAATGGGTTTCTCTCATCTCCTCTTCCTCTTCAGGCTGGAGTTCCCCAAGGCAGTGTTCTGGGCCCTGTGCTTTTTCTGGTCTTCATCAATGATCTCTCTGACTCTCTTGAAAATCCTCTCTATCTCTTTGCTGATGACTCCACTCTCTGCCGCTCCATTCCTCTTCCCTCAGATCGGCAGTCTGCAGCCTCCTCACTCTCTGCAGACCTGGACAAAATCACAGACTGGGCAAACAAGTGGAACATGTCTTTCAATCCTGACAAATCTCACACTCTTACGATGTCTCTCCGAAAAGACCGACTGGCCAACCCTTCCATCTACTTTCTGAATAATCCTCTCCAAGAAGTTCTGTCACTCAAGCTTTTGGGTCTCACTATCTGCCATGATCTTTCCTGGGAAAACCACATTTCCAAGCTGGGCTCCAAAGCCAGTCGCCGACTGGGCATCTTCCGTCGTGCGAAGTCCTTCCTTGGCACACCTGAGCTCCTCACCACATACAAGGCTTTCATCCACAGCTCAATGGAGTACTGCTCTCCCCTCTGGGCTGGTGCTCCTGCCTCACACCTAGCTCGTCTTCACGCTGTTGAAACCAAAGCGTTCAGAATCATTGGAATCTCCCGCGATGACGCTATCTCCGAGGGCCTTTCACTTAATCACCGCAGGCAGGTTGGTGGTCTTTCTGTCTTCTACCGACTCCTCTCCGGCCTTGCTCCACCAGCTCTCTCTGGGCTCTGTCCCCCAAATATTCCTGCAGATCGCACAAGATCTGCCTGCAACCCTCTTATGGTTAAACTGCCAAAATCAAGACTCTCTGCTCACCTTCACTCCTTCATTCCTCTTTTCTCCCGCCTCTGGAACAAACTCCCTCACTCTCTTCAATCTCACTCCTCCTTCCAGGTCTTTAAAACGGCTGTTCACCACCATCTCTTATCTTCCCCAATCCAAAACCTTGATCTTTTCTACCCACGCTAATTTCCCCCCCAAATCCACTTTTTTGAGGTGACTTTTGACTTCTTTCCTGGAAGTCCTTGGTGTCCTTTCGTTTTATACCTATCCTGCCTCCCCCCAGGCCCTCTCCCTCCAAAAACATCTCCCGATGTCCCTGCTCTCAAATGTTGTGTTTGTGGGCTTCCTCCCCTGCTCTCCCCATCTTGTCGACCGCTCCCCTTTTTATATACTTTGTTTGCTTGTTTGTTTGATTTATTTGTTTGATAAATGTTAGCTCTTTCACGAGCCTCGACTCTGTATACAAAAACAAACAAACAAACAAAAAACATTTTAGATATTTAGATTATGCACTGTTTGAAGTCAGTGGCATCCTGTCTATTAATTGCGTACGTCTATTATTTATGTGGACCGTGGACAAGAGAGCAAATCGTGGACCAGAGAGCTACAGGCAGCCACCCACCCATTGGTTATTCATGGACATGCAAATCGTGGACCAGAGAGATACAGGCAGCTACCCACTCATTGGTTAGCAATGAACATGCAAATCGTGGACCATAGAGCTACAGGCAGCTCTCCACCCATTGGTTAACAATGGACATGCAAATCGTGGACCATAGAGCTACAGGCAGCAGTCCACCCATTGGTTAGCAATGGACATGCAAATCGTGGACCATAGAGCTACAGGCAGCTACCCACCCATTGGTTAACAATGGATAAGCAAATTGTGGACCAGAGAGCTACAGGCAGCTACCCACCCATTGGTTAACAATGGATATGCAAATTGTGGACCAGAGAGCTAAAGGCAGCTACCCACCCATTGGTTAACAATGGATATGCAAATTGTGGACCAGAGAGCTACAGGCAGCTACCCACCCATTGGTTAACAATGGATATGCAAATTGTGGACCAGAGAGCTACAGGCAGCTACCCACCCATTGGTTAACAATGGATATGCAAATTGTGGACCAGAGAGCTAAAGGCAGCTACCCACCCATTGGTTAACAATGGATATGCAAATTGTGGACCAGAGAGCTACAGGCAGCTACCCACCCATTGGTTAACAATGGATATGCAAATTGTGGACCAGAGAGCTACAGGCAGCTACCCACTCATTGGTTAACAATGGATATGCAAATTGTGGACCAGAGGGATAAAGGCAGCTACCCACCCATTGGTTAACAATGGATAATCAAATTGTGGACCAGAGAGCTACAGGCAGCTACCCACCCATTGGTTAACAATGGATATGCAAATTGTGGACCAGAGAGCTAAAGGCAGCTACCTACCCATTGGTTAACAATGGATATGCAAATTGTGGACCAGAGAGCTACAGGCAGCTACCCACCCATTGGTTAACAATGGATATGCAAATTGTGGACCAGAGAGCTAAAGGCAGCTACCCACCCATTGGTTAACAATGGATATGCAAATTGTGGACCAGAGAGCTACAGGCAGCTACCCACCCATTGGTTAACAATGGATATGCAAATTGTGGACCAGAGAGCTACAGGCAGCTACCCACTCATTGGTTAACAATGGATATGCAAATTGTGGACCAGAGGGATAAAGGCAGCTACCCACCCATTGGTTAACAATGGATAATCAAATTGTGGACCAGAGAGCTACAGGCAGCTACCCACCCATTGGTTAACAATGGATATGCAAATTGTGGACCAGAGAGCTAAAGGCAGCTACCTACCCATTGGTTAACAATGGATATGCAAATTGTGGACCAGAGAGCTAAAGGCAGCTACCCACCCATTGGTTAACAATGGATATGCAAATTGTGGACCAGAGAGCTAAAGGCAGCTACCCACCCATTGGTTAACAATGGATATGCAAATTGTGGACCAGAGAGCTAAAGGCAGCTAGCCACCCATTGGTTAACAATGGATATGCAAATTGTGGACCAGAGAGCTACAGGCAGCTACCCACCCATTGGTTAACAATGGATATGCAAATTGTGGACCAGAGAGATAAAGGCAGCTACCCACCCATTGGTTAACAATGGATATGCAAATTGTGGACCAGAGAGCTACAGGCAGCTATCCACCCATTGGTTAACAATGGATATGCAAATTGTGGACCAGAGAGCTACAGGCAGCTACCCACCCATTGGTTAACAATGGATATGCAAATTGTGGACCAGAGAGCTACAGGCAGCTACCCACCAATTGGTTAACAATGGATATGCAAATTGTGGACCAGAGAGCTACAGGCAGCAACCCACCCATTGGTTAACAATGGATATGCAATGTGTGGACCAGAGAGCTATAGGCAGCTACCCACCCATTGGTTAACAATGGATATGCAAATTGTGGACCAGAGAGCTACAGGCAGCTACCCACCCATTGGTTAACAATGGATATGCAAATTGTGGACCAGCGAGCTACAGGCAGCTACCCACCCATTGGTTAACAATGGATATGCAAATTGTGGACCAGAGAGCTAAAGGCAGCTACCCACCCATTGGTTAACAATGGATATGCAAATTGTGGACCAGAGAGCTAAAGGCAGCTACCCACCCATTGGTTAACAATGGATAAGCAAATTGTGGACCAGAGAGCTACAGGCAGCTACCCACCCATTGGTTAACAATGGATATGCAAATTGTGGACCAGAGAGCTACAGGCAGCTACCCACCCATTGGTTAACAATGGAAATGCAAATTGTGGACCAGAGAGCTAAAGGCAGCTACCCACCCATTGGTTAACAATGGATAAGCAAATTGTGGACCAGAGAGCTACAGGCAGCTACCCACCCATTGGTTAACAATGGATATGCAAATTGTGGACCAGAGAGCTACAGGCAGCTACCCACCCATTGGTTAACAATGGATAAGCAAATTGTGGACCAGAGAGCTACAGGCAGCTACCCACCCATTGGTTAACAATGGATATGCAAATTGTGGACCAGAGAGCTACAGGCAGCTACCCACCCATTGTTTATCATGGATATGCAAATTGTGGACCAGAGAGCTACAGGCAGCTACCCACCCATTGGTTAACAATGGATATGCAAATTGTGGACCAGAGAGCTAAAGGCAGCTACCCACCCATTGGTTAACAATGGATAAGCAAATTGTGGACCAGAGAGCTACAGGCAGCTACCCACCCATTGTTTATCATGGATATGCAAATTGTGGACCAGAGAGCTACAGGCAGCTACCCACCCATTGGTTAACAATGGATATGCAAATTGTGGACCAGAGAGCTACAGGCAGCTACCCACCCATTGTTTATCATGGATATGCAAATTGTGGACCAGAGAGCTACAGGCAGCTACCCACCCATTGGTTAACAATGGATAAGCAAATTGTGGACCAGAGAGCTACAGGCAGCTACCCACCCATTGTTTATCATGGATATGCAAATTGTGGACCAGAGAGCTACAGGCAGCTACCCACACATTGGTTAACAATGGATAAGCAAATTGTGGACCAGAGAGCTCCAGGCAGCTACCCACCCATTGTTTATCATGGACATGCAAATTGTGGACCAGAGAGCTCCAGGCAGCTACCCACCCATTGTTTATCATGGATATGCAAATTGTGGACCAGAGAGCTAAAGGCAGCTACCCACCCATTGGTTAACAATGGATAAGCAAATTGTGGACCAGAGAGCTACAGGCAGCTACCCACCCATTGGTTATCATGGACATGCAAATTGTGGACCAGAGAGCTCCAGGCAGCTACCCACCCATTGGTTAACAATGGATAAGCAAATTGTGGACCAGAGAGCTACAGGCAGCTACCCACCCATTTTGCTAACAATGGATATGCAAATTGTGGACCAGAGAGCTACAGGCAGCTACCCACCCATTTGGCTAACAATGGATATGCAAATTGTGGACCAGAGAGCTACAGGCAGCTACCCACCCATTGGTTAACAATGGATATGCAAATTGTGGACCAGAGAGCTACAGGCAGCTACCCACCCATTGGTTAACAATGGATATGCAAATTGTGGACCAGCGAGCTACAGGCAGCTACCCACCCATTGGTTAACAATGGATATGCAAATTGTGGACCAGAGAGCTAAAGGCAGCTATCCACCCATTGGTTAACAATGGATATGCAAATTGTGGACCAGAGAGCTACAGGCAGCTACCCACCCATTGGTTAACAATGGATATGCAAATTGTGGACCAGAGAGCTACAGGCAGCTACCCACCCATTGGTTAACAATGGATATGCAAATTGTGGACCAGCGAGCTACAGGCAGCTACCCACCCATTGGTTAACAATGGATAAGCAAATTGTGGACCAGAGAGCTACAGGCAGCTACCCACCCATTGGTTAACAATGGATATGCAAATTGTGGACCAGAGAGCTACAGGCAGCTACCCACCCATTGGTTAACAATGGATATGCAAATTGTGGACCAGAGAGCTACAGGCAGCTACCCACCCATTGGTTAACAATGGATATGCAAATTGTGGACCAGAGAGCTACAGGCAGCTACCCACCCATTGGTTAACAATGGATATGCAAATTGTGGACCAGAGAGCTACAGGCAGCTACCCACCCATTGGTTAACAATGGATATGCAAATTGTGGACCAGAGAGCTACAGGCAGCTACCCACCCATTGGTTAACAATGGATAAGCAAATTGTGGACCAGCGAGCTACAGGCAGCTACCCACCCATTGGTTAACAATGGATATGCAAATTGTGGACCAGAGAGCTACAGGCAGCTACCCACCCATTGGTTAACAATGGATATGCAAATTGTGGACCAGAGAGCTACAGGCAGCTACCCACCCATTGGTTAACAATGGATATGCAAATTGTGGACCAGAGAGCTACAGGCAGCTACCCACCCATTGGTTAACAATGGATAAGCAAATTGTGGACCAGCGAGCTACAGGCAGCTACCCACCCATTGGTTAACAATGGATATGCAAATTGTGGACCAGAGAGCTACAGGCAGCTACCCACCCATTGGTTAACAATGGATATGCAAATTGTGGACCAGAGAGCTACAGGCAGCTACCCACCCATTGGTTAACAATGGATATGCAAATTGTGGACCAGAGAGCTACAGGCAGCTACCCACCCATTGGTTAACAATGGATATGCAAATTGTGGACCAGAGAGCTACAAACAGCTGCTCACCCATTGGCTAACTCTACATGCAAATTGTGGACCAGAGAGCTACAAACAGCTGCTCACCCATTGGCTAACTCTACATGTAAATCATGGACCAGAGAGCTACAAACAGCTGTTCACCCATTGGCTAACTCCACATGTAAATCATGGACCAGAGAGCTACAAACAGCTGCTCACCCATTGGCTAACTCCACATGTAAATCATGGACCAGAGAGCTACAAACAGCTGCTCACCCATTGGCTAACTCCACATGTAAATCATGGACCAGAAAGCTACAAACAGCTGCTCACCCATTGGCTAACTCCACATGTAAATCATGGACCAGAAAGCTACAAACAGCTGCTCACCCATTGGCTAACTCCACATGTAAATCATGGACCAGAAAGCTACAAACAGCTGCTCACCCATTGGCTAACTCCACATGTAAATCATGGACCAGAGAGCTACAAACAGCTGCTCACCCATTGGCTAACTCCACATGTAAATCATGGACCAGAAAGCTACAAACAGCTGCTCACCCATTGGCTAACTCCACATGTAAATCATGGACCAGAAAGCTACAAACAGCTGCTCACCCATTGGCTAACTCCACATGTAAATCATGGACCAGAAAGCTACAAACAGCTGCTCACCCATTGGCTAACTCCACATGTAAATCATGGACCAGAGAGCTACAAACAGCTGCTCACCCATTGGCTAACTCCACATGTAAATCATGGACCAGAAAGCTACAAACAGCTGCTCACCCATTGGCTAACTCCACATGTAAATCATGGACCAGAAAGCTACAAACAGCTGTTCACCCATTGGCTAACTGGACATAAATGTTTGCACATTATTGAGAAATGGTAAAAAATGTAATATATAAATAATATCCGTTGCTAAGATACCCTTTTACCATAGAAACGGACACCTTTCAGTGGATTATTAAATATGAGCAGCGGAGAAATTCCCGTGTGAATGTTCTATTTAAATTGTCAGGGAATTCAGGCACACCTTTGGCCGTTTGGCACCTTTGCACACCTTTGGCCGTTTGTGTATTGCTAATTAGACGGAATAATTTTGTGAGATATTTTGTCATGTTCGAACATTTTTGTTTACTGTACATGATGGAGGTTTGTGGAAGAGCTGGAGCAAAATGGAAAGGAAGAAACACCAACAGGAGAGTCAAAGTGAAACTGGAATCAAGGGGGTGGAGGAGAAGGGCACATGGAGGTAAACAAGGAAGAAGAGGAAGGAGAAAGCAGGAATTTGAAACAGCAAAATGAACAAACGAAGAGAGGTGAGGGAGAGGGGAGGGAGAGGGGAGGGAAAGGGGAGGGAAAGCAGAGGGTAAGGGGAGGGAGAGGATTGGGGGCGAAGGGAGGTAGAGGGGAGGGAGAGGGGAGGGAGAGGGGAGGGAGAGGGGAGGGAGATATGAGGAAGAGGAGATGGAGAGGAGGGAGTGAGGGGAGGGAGAGGGGAGAGAGAGGGGAGGGAGAGAGGAGGGAGAGGGGAAGGGAATCACAATGACCTGGAAAAGGGAGTGTGTGGCAATGGGGGTAATGTGGGGGGTAGAATCTATCATGAGTATGGATGGGAGATGACCTGAGGTAGTGGTTATTCGTATTTTGTATGGCTGCTGGTTGCATCACTGCTAGGAGCATGGACTATTCCGCTGATACAGTGCCCCTTATTTCCAGTAAGCTGGCACTCATTTTTCCGACCTCAGAAAGGTGACAAACTGAGTCAACCCACCTGGTGTTATTTAACAGCACGAAAGGTGCTCAAACTCAAGGCCCTAAGATCTTAAGTCAACCACCTTAACTATTAAGCCAAGACCAGGCTTGAGGTAATTGTAAAGAGCTGTCTTGAAGCCCTGGAGGGAACAAGTCAACGAAAAAACACGTTTTAGGGCTTTACCGTTTATTTTAAAAAAAGTTTTAAACCTATTTATTTATTTATTTTAATTTTTTTAATTTATTTTTACATTTTGATAGATGAAAATGTACCAGAAAAGAGGACCATGGGCCAAATTTCAGCTCTCGAGGACGCATGGAACCTAGAAAACGAACGGCTCAAATATTTGAAACGGGACAAACAAACAAAGTTCAGATGATATTAAATAAAAGTGTGTAAAAATGGGACTGAACAGACTGGGGAAGTTGGTGCTTCAGGTGAGAGAAAAGAGGAACAAATGAGAGGAGGTGAGTGGTGAGCCTGGATTTTGGGAGTTTAACAAGAGGGTTACTGACACTGACAGATCGGGTGCGCCCTGCAGAAACCTGGGACGGACTAAGTCCAAAAGAAAGGGTGAAAGACCAAAAAGAAGGCGGTAGAATACAGAGACCACCGACCTGCCTGAGATGTGAAAGTAACATAACACGCCTCGACTTTACACGATGATCTCACATTTTAAGCGGTAAAGCCGCTGCAATATTTGGCTATGTCCGTCCATCTGTCAAAGAAAATGAAGAAGAACCTTTCTAACCCATCATATTTAATTTTAATGGGTTCTAAAGGGTAATTCTAATGGGTTCTAAAGGGTAATTATAATGGGTTCTAAAGGGTAATTATAATGGGTTCTAAAGGGTAATTCTAATGGGTTCTAAAGGGTAATTCTAATGGGTTCTAAAGGGTCATTATAATGGGTTCTAAAGGGTAATTCTAATGGGTTCTAAAGGGTAATTCTAATGGGTTCTAAAGGGTCATTATAATTGGTTCTAAAGGGTAATTCTAATGGGTTATAAAGGGTAATTATAATTGGTTCTAAAGGGTAATTCTAATGGGTTCTAAAGGGTAATTCTAATGGGTTCTAAACGGTAATTCTAATGGGTTCTAAAGGGTAATTATAATTGGTTCTAAAGGGTAATTCTAATGGGTTCTAAAGGGCAATTGTAATTTGTTCTAAAGGGTAATTATAATGGGTTATAAAGGGTAATTCTCACGGGTTATAAAGGGTAATTCGAAAGAGTAATTCAAATGGATTATAAAGGGTAATTATAATGGGTTCTAAAGGGTAATTCTAAAGGGTTATAAAGGGTAATTCTAATAGGTTCTAAAGGGTAATTCTAATGGGTTCTAAAGGGTAATTAGAATTGGTTCTAAAGGGTAATTGTAATGGGTTCTAAAGGGCAATTGTAATTGGTTCTAAAGGGTAATTATAATGGGTTCTAAAGGGTAATTGTCATGGGTTATAAAGGGTAATTCGAAAGAGTAATTCTAATGGGTTATAAAGGGTAATTATAATGGGTTCTAAAGGGTAATTGTAATGAGTTATAAAGGGTAATTCGAAAGAGTAATTCTAATGGGTTATAAAGGGTAATTGTAATGGGTTCTAAAGGGTAATTCTAATGGGTTCTAAAGGGTAATTCTAGTGGGTTCTAAAGGGTCATTATAATTGGTTCTAAAGGGTAATTCTAATGGGTTATAAAGGGTAATTATAATTGGTTCTAAAGGGTAATTCTAATGGGTTCTAAAGGGTAATTCTAATGGGTTCTAAACGGTAATTCTAATGGGTTCTAAAGGGTAATTCTAATGGGTTCTAAACGGTAATTCTAATGGGTTCTAAAGGGTAATTATAATTGGTTCTAAAGGGTAATTCTAATGGGTTCTAAAGGGCAATTGTAATTTGTTCTAAAGGGTAATTATAATGGGTTCTAAAGGGTAATTCTCACGGGTTATAAAGGGTAATTCGAAAGAGTAATTCAAATGGATTATAAAGGGTAATTATAATGGGTTCTAAAGGGTAATTCGAAAGGGTTATAAAGGGTAATTCTAATGGGTTCTAAAGGGTAATTCTAATGGGTTCTAAAGGGTAATTAGAATTGGTTCTAAAGGGTAATTGTAATGGGTTCTAAAGGGCAATTGTAATTGGTTCTAAAGGGTAATTATAATGGGTTCTAAAGGGTAATTGTCATGGGTTATAAAGGGTAATTCGAAAGAGTAATTCTAATGGGTTATAAAGGGTAATTATAATGGGTTCTAAAGGGTAATTGTAATGAGTTATAAAGGGTAATTCGAAAGAGTAATTCTAATGGGTTATAAAGGGTAATTGTAATGGGTTCTAAAGGGTAATTGTAATGAGTAATAAAGGGTAATTCGAATGGGTTATAAAGGGTGATTCTAATGGGTTCTAAAGGGTAATTCTAATGGGTTATAAAGGGTAATTCTAATGGGTTATAAAGGGTAATTCTAAAGAATAATTCTAATGGCTTATAAAGGGTAATTGTAATGGGTTGTAAAGGGTAATAATGGGTTATAGAGGGTAATTCTAAAGGGTAATTCTAATGGGTTCTAAAGGGTAATTCTCATGGGTTAAAAAGGGTAATTGTAATGGGTTATAAACGGTAATTCTAAAGAGTAATTCGAATGGGTTATAAAGTGTAATTCTAGTGGGTTATAAAGGGTAATTATAATGGGTTCTAAAGGGTAATTCTAATGGGTTTTAAAGGGTAATTCTAATGGGTTCTAAAGGGTAATTCTAAAGGGTAATTCTAATGGGTTCTAAAGGGTAATTCTAAAGGGTAATTCTAATGGGTTCTAAAGGGTAATTCTAATGGGTTCTAAAGGGTAATTCTAATGGGTTATAAAGGGTAATTCTAAAGAGTAATTCTAATGGGTTCTAAAGGGTAATTCTAAAGGGTAATTCTAATGGGTTCTAAAGGGTAATTCTAATGAGTTCTAAAGGGTAATTCTAATGGGTTCTAAAGGGTAATTCTAATGGGTTCTAAAGGGCAATTCTAAAGGATTCTAATGGGTAATTCTAAAGATAACTTCATCATCATCCCCATCCCTGTGAGAATCCGTTGTGGGTGTCACATTTCCCAATCAACACACCCACACAGGTCTATGTAGGGCACGTTATGTGTTCTGTAGACAAGAGAACCTTTCTTGGATTCAGTTGATCTTCTTGTTGCATGAACAAGATTGTGTAAGTTATTTTATGCTGGCTTGTGGAGGAGGACGAGTGGCCAAGTATGCATCCAGTCAATGATGAGATTAGTCTTTTATTTCCCATCCATCTCTTCTCTAATCATCTTAGAAAAGAGTGTGTGTGTGTATTTGCTTGTTATCTCCATTTTCGTGTTTCAGTGTCCAGTGTCCATGTGTTTTATACCTCTCCCACCCCCCCCTCCCCCGTCCCCGCCTTCCCATGCCTCCTCCCCCCAAGCCCTCTCCCTCACACAGATCTCCCAATGTCCCTGTTCTCTGCTGTTGTACTTGTGTGCTTCCCTCTCTCTCCCCATCTTGTCTCCCGCTCCCTTTATTGTATGTTTTGTGTCCGTTTGTCCTTTTTTGTGATTGATGTTAGCCCTTACACGAGCCTCCATCTTGTGTAGAAAAAAAAAAAAAGGAGGTAGAACGGAGTCCTCCCAGGACACAAAGTATCCATCTCCGCTTCGGTAAGGGATCACAGTTCATGGACCAAACTGTTCAACTTTTTCAGAGTTTTGTTCCAAGTTCTCTTTTCAGTATCGTCACCGAACCCCGGATTGCCTTCAGTTGCAGTTCATTTGTGGTAATATTCCCGGGGATGGTTTTTAAAATCTCAGTTAGGTTCTTGTTCATCATTCCTGTTGCTCCAATTATCACTGGTACCATTTCGATTCTCTTCAGCTTTCAAGATCTTCATTTTTGAGGTCCAGGTATTTGGTCATTTTCTTGATTTCTGCGTTGTTTAGGCCAAAATCGCTGGGTACTGATATCTCAATCATCAATGCTCTCTTTTCCTTTTTGATCCCGAGTACAATGTCCGGACGCAATGCTTTGTTTTCTATGTTCACGATCGATTGAATCATCAGGTCGTACATGAGCATGATGTCCTCATTTTTAATGATTGCCCTTGCTTCGTGTTTCCATGAGTTTTCTGAAACTGGGATGTTGAAACTTTTACAAATACACCAATAGATTACTTGACATACTTTGTTGTGCCTTTGTGTGTACAGCTGCTCTGTCATGAGTTCCTTACATCCCGATAGGAAGTGAATCGTGCTTTCTGTTTCTACCTTGAAAAATAAACAATTGTCCAATTGACTCAGTCCTGTTATTTTCTTCAAGCCATTGGTATGTGAGTGTGATGTGTGTATCAGTAAACTCAGAGAGTGTTGGACATAGAGACGTATAATAATGATGTAGTTGTCAGGCCGGCCCAGTTGCCTGGTCCGACTCCTGACAAACCACTGTCAAAGTGGTCACACCAGTCCACTGGTTCAGATGCTCCAAGCAGGGTTGCAGGCCTGTTTTCCATGCTACCATACTTCGGTGGAACATCTGAACTGGAGAAGCGACGTGCTGGTACTCAGGCCCGGCAAACAAATGGTGTTACGCGCAGAAATCACATTGGACGCAGGGTACTTTTTGTGTCGGGTGTTAATTGCCATTTTTTACAGTGCTTTTATTGCTGGGTTACCCCTTCCTGAAGTAATGGGAGGGGTATGGGGTCAGGGGAGTAGTGTAATAATGTTGCTTCTGGGACACCTCCGTTTAACATGGGAAATCCCTATCTAATGTCATTTACCCCCTTGTCTTTTTCAAAAATCATAAACACCTCTATTTCTCCCACCCTCATCTTTATGAACCTTTTGTCTGTAGTACCTATCCTTAATGTTGTTCATTAGACCACTCAAACACTACAAATATTTGTTTTCTCTTATAGACCTATCATCCTTCTTCTACATATCATCTGGCAGATTAATCTTTGACCCATTCACTTCCATATTAATTCTTTCCCTCCCTCATTGCCCCTAAACACCTATATTTCTCTCACCCTGTTCTTTACGAACCTTCTAACCTTTTGACATGTTATCCTTATTCATTAGACCACTTAAACACCTGTGATCCTTCTGACCTCATGGACCTTTTAACCTTTTACTCTTAATATCATCTGGTGAATATAACCCACTCAAACAACGACCCTACAAATATTTGTTTATGCGTGGGAAATAATTTAATTCTCTTGCCACTCTCTTCACCATCTAATATATTAACAAAAAAGATGATTGAGTTTGGTTCTTTATTAAGATATTTTAACTGAGCTAAGATAAAATGGTAAACCTCCCTCAATGTTCTTGTTTGAGCACCTCCAGTGCCACATACCATTTTTAAATTAAAGTATATATTTTCCTGACAACCATCAAAGTTTTCCGTCCACTCAAAAATATTTCCATCTTTTTTACCCAATTCACCGGTATTTAAATTAATTCTCTTATTTGTTTTGTGAATTTTTTTACCAGTTGCCTTTTCAATTATACCTATTTGATATTTTTCACATTCATTATGTTTTCCATTTATATACCAAGGTTGATTACACCTCCACTCTTTAGTCTGGTTGATACTTGGTTCTATCATTTATATAATAGTAAAAAAGGCGGCGGTAGCCCGTTAAAATCCCCAACCCCCCCTTTTTAACTTATCACTTATATATATCTTATCACTTATGTATATCTTATCACTTATATATATCTTATCACTTATATATATCTTATCACTTATATATATCTTATCACTTATATACTTATATAACCATAAGGGAGACTATCAATTCCATTTTCTAAAATAAACCTCTTATCATCAAAAGCCCCCAATGCTTTCTTATTCACCTCTTCTGAATATAATTGATGTTTATAACTTCTTATTCCATTAATCTTTCTAAACTCTTCTTTCTTTGTTGTTAAACAGTTATAATAATCCTTAAAGTTTATTGTTTCTTTAATGACATTTTTCTTTACACCTTTTAATTTCTTATCAGTTTTTTCAACGTTATTCACAATGTATTTATAAGCATAAGCCTTAGACCTCAATCCCACAAATTCACTCATGACATTTCCTCCTAATTCATCCTTGAACTTTCCAATCACCTTTTTATTTTTAGAAGAGAACAACTCACTCTCTGGACTGTAATTACTCGTGTCATAGATATTAATGTCTCTTTTCATGTCTGAATAAACATCGTTGGTATTAATTTTCAAAATAAAACTATCTGTATCCATATAAAGTAGATTAACATCATTTTGATATTTCTTCCTCAAGTTATTATAAAAGTAATCATACATTAATGACTTTGATAAATCAAGAATTGTTGTCCCAATATAAATAGGTTTGTTCATTTCAATACTCTCTTTAATCAAATGGATCGCACAAAAGTTCTCAGTAAAGACCTCAGCTCGAGTAAAACTCGGTCTATTAATTAATTTTGATGCTTGTTCCCAAGATGTTGATAATCTGATATTTTGTCTTTTCCTCACATTCTCCATAGTCTTACCAAAGACCGCATTATTCATCAATTTATAAAAGTCTTTCTCAAAATCTGTTTTTGACTCTGTTCTTCTTTGTGTATTAAAATCAATGTACCCCTTTAACCAATGACTTTGATTGAACTTTAGAACCCTATGGATCTTCTCTACTCTTAGACCTTTTGATAAATATTGTCGCAAATTTCTTTGGTGTAGAACATAATTTTTCTTGTTATATAATGTAGTAAGTAATTTTTCTGTTGATTCACCTATATCAAACGATCGTTGATAATCACTCAACCATTCTTTCTTTGGACTTTCTTTCTCACAAGCAAATGGGAGATCTTTGTGTAGGTTATGGAGTTCCTCTGGATATTTTAAATCAATTTCAAAATAATAACCAACTTTTTCTTCATCCAATTCTTTTTGTGTAGAGATACATACATCTTGTAAAACGTTTTTGTAGTCTTTTTCCTTTACCCATCTAAGTTTTCCATAAGGAAGAGCCTGAGACATTGCCCAGCCATACAGGTTGTTTGCGTCATAGTACATCAAGTAAGAACTCTCTTTCGTTGGATCATAATTTGGAAGATATTTGTTATTTGCTTTTGCGTATCTACTCGAGCAGACTTGTGAAATTCCACCTCTTTTTGCCTTTTCAATCATCAAAAGCATATCAACATCGGTTATCAAATCCAAATCTTGTTTTGTCATTTTCAACATCGCACTCCAGGCCAATCCAGGTGCTGTGTAGTAGTGAGCAGGATCCAATCCATATCCAGTGCGACAAACAGATCTAAAGGCTTCAAATACATCGGCCAATAAAAGCACATCAGTTTTGAGATACAAATCGTGATACTCGCCAAGATTCCTGATGTTATATTTTTCCCAAACATTTTGTGCGTGTACATAATCTTTATCAGATATATTACTGTTGTTTAATTTGTTATAGAAATTTTCTTTTGAAGGAAGTTGTGTTTCATTGAATCTCTCAAATGAGTCCATATAGTCATAGGGGTAAATTCCCTTTTGTGTTAGAAAATCTTTATCTAAAAAATACTCTGAAAGACATGGAAACTCTTTTAGATTTTGAACCAAGTTAACCAATGGACTTGCCATGAATTTAAATGTATCAAGAAATCTGATATGAGTAATAGGAGATGTGTGAATTGTTTTTGTGAATGAAATGTATTTCTGATCCGTGTTTGGAATTGCTGAGATACTTCCAGAAGTCTTTGAGAGTTCCTTGATAAATAGATGTGTATCATAATGAGCGTTGTTATGAAGAAAGACAGGAATGAAAGAGGGGAGTTGATAATTAATATTACAACTTTGATGAGCCAGACCTCTATATTTACCAGTGAGATGACAATGGTCTCTAACCTTTAGACCTTTACCAATTTTCTCCTCACAAATATGACAGACATTGTTTTTTATAAATTCCCTTTTTTCTTTACTTGTTAAGGACATTGGTTTATTGGTTTCTCTCATTATCTTGGTTAATCGAACACAGTCTTTTTCTAGTCGTTTCACAAACTCCTCTGGGGGTATTTGAGCCTCTATACATCTCTAACTTGTTATATTTATCACCAACGGATGATTTGATATAATAACAAAAACCACAAGGAGTATGTTTTTGATATTTATTTGTGTATGATTCTTTTGGATCTGGAGAAGCAGTATCAATTTTTTCTAAAATACTTTCAAAATCAGCATATATAACAAATGGATGTTTGATCTTTTTATTTTCATCTTTGAATGTGATCTTTGAGCCTTCTTTAGGCATATTGATTACCGTTGATTTATGTTCGCCACAATAATTTGAATGTTTATCTAATCTTTCTTGTGAATTGAAGAAGTTAAGACAACGCAAACAAATATATATTTTATTTGTTCTCTTACAGACTTGTGGTTTTATTAATTTAGCAATATCTTTGATGTATGTATAATGTGAATTTTCGTCTGAATTAAAATATAGAAGATTAATATGAGTTTGTTTACAATTGTCAGAAAGCTTTAAAACCTGAATGTTGTTTGTTTCTGTTAGACCATAAACATTAACTGATAAATTATTCATCTTTTCAAATTTAGGAATATCATTTAAAGTCATCGGAAACTTTAGATCTTTCGTATTTAATGTATTCTCATATTTTTTATAATGAGATACTCTTTCATCATGAAAATGTGGAGGATGTAAGTGTGCTAAAATAGACCAGAGAAAACATTTATTGTCTTTATTTTTGATATTGATAACTGCTTTTCTATTTTTGATAACACTGGGTAAATCAATGTAAGAAGAAGCTTTTAGAGGATCTGATTTAAGAATATGAATGTCTATGTAAATAATTTTTCCTATATTGAATCCACTTCCTACGATTGAATTATCCACATCTTGCTCTTGTTTAATAAGTTCATCATAGACTCCTGATGTTTTAAAATCTTGATATGAAGATATAAAGTGTGGCTCAGTTCTCATGTATGGTGCATCTATAACTCCTTCATCCTTTGTCATTTCTAATTTTACTCCCATATAAAATTTAAGTGGTTTCATTTCCTTTAGTGTTTTTTCAATCAACGTTTGAACAGCAGGTTTAACTATTTCTACAGCATCAACTATAGACTCTGGTTCAGGAGGTTTGAAGTTAAAGACTCTTATTTTAATATGTCCTTTGAATGCTCCATCAGAGTTTTTAGTTGTGATAAAATTTGATAAATGTAGATTTGTTTTAAGATGTATTTTGAAGCCTTTCTTGAGGATATTTTTATTACATGTAGAACAGTGTTTTGTTTCAGGTGGAAGAGGGGAAAGTTTGTTTAAAATGTTGTATGTATGTTTTGCGGTGAGAATATGTTGTTTATAATATTTTACTTCCTTCTCGCAAGTATCACAATAAACCATATTTATAGCGTGAGAAAACGTGGTGTTTTATATATATCACTGTGCTTAAAATAAAACACTTTTGAGCTTTACAGCTCCGTTTTATATATATCGCTGTGCTTAAACTAAAACACTTTTTCACTCAGAATCATCTAAGTCATAACTATCACATGAATACTCAGAATCATACTCAGAGTCATCAATAAAGCTACTCTCATAACTATCATTTGAGCACAAACTATTAGTATCATAACTATCATCTGTGTTCAATGAAATACTATCATCACCATCGTCCGAGTTCAATGAAATACTATCATCACTATCGTCCGAGTTCAATGAAATAGTAAAATCTTCACTGCTGTAATGACTCATATTTAATTAGCAGAAAAAACCTTTCCATCTATACCAATATACTTTCTTTCATTAACGGATTCAATCTCTACATTTTTAATATCAAAAGTTATCTTTAAATAATCTCTAACTATCATAGAACGAAATGACATTTCACCAGAAATATTAACATCATTCATTTTACTTAGATCTACACCCTTTGGATTATTAAAGAAAATACAAATGTCTCCTCTAGAATTATTAATGGTCTTATCATTCTTTTTCAAAGTATCGTGGTCAATCACTTTTTCAAGCTTTGAATAAATTGCCAGGAGTAGAGGAGAAACTTTTGTTAGATTTACTTTAATGGATGTCTTTCCAGGTATAGTTAGAGCTCTTCCTTTAAATGAAATAGAGGGGCTAATGTTATTTTCCATAACTGGTTTTACCCAAAAATTTCCATATTTATCTTTGTTCAATTTAACATCTTTGACATATTTTTCTATATCTTCCACCGAAGTAGAGATTGATTGAAATTTGTCTTTTGTGCTTTGAAACATTGTATTTATTAATGAATAAACTTGCGTTTAGTTTAAGTAAAAATTTACTATATAAATATGATAAGTTCTGAAGGATATTTAGAATTTCCAGACTCTCCATATGATAAATTAGAGAATTGTCCAGCTTGTGATAGAATAGGGCTTAATAATGAGGGTTCATATAAACAATGTTTATTCTGTGATTATATTCTAATTAATGATAATAAGAAATATAAAAAAACATATAACTCTTTTAAATTAGAACCAAAAATGAATTACTTTACAAGATTAATAAGAGAGATGAATGTTAAGCATTATGGTGATAATACACCATTTCTTACAAGGAAAGAGACTCTTTGTATTGAGGAAATGTATAAGGGTTTAATGATATTTATTATTCAAAATAATTTTAATGGAAATGTTAATACAAGATACTATATAAATAAAATAATGAATTATTTTGAAATTAAACCCGAACTCAGGATAAAATATAGAGTTTCTAAAATAGCTCAAAAAAAGTTAGATGACTTGTTTTCCAAATATATAAATGAATGATTTTTTACCCGTTTGGGAAAATAAGATAAAGTTTAATAACCATAAAAACATTCCAAATTCATTGAGATGTCTAATAGTTGGTTCAAGCGGATGTGGGAAAACCTGTTTACTTTTAAAGATGCTCCTTGGTCCTAATTTTTTAGATTATGATAATTTAATAATTTTTACAAAGTCAAGTTTTCAACCCGAGTATCAACTACTCTCACAGGGTTTTAATGCAGGTCTTAAAAAGGAAGACATTATCGGTTTATTTAAACTTCAAAACAAACTGAATGATTATAATATTGAAGATATAATACAATTATTTTGTGATACACAGAAATCAAAATCGAAACCCATAACTTGTATTCTCAGTGATAATACGGATGATATACCTTCACCTCAAGATTTAGATAAATCAAAAAAGAACCTCGTCATCTTTGATGATTGTGTTAATGAGAGAAACCAAACAGTAATGGATAGCTACTATACAAGAGGGAGACATTCTTCTTGTAATTGTATATATCTTAGTCAATCATATTTTCAACTCCCTCGACGCTCAATAAGAAACAATGCCAATACTTTTATTTTATTTAAGTTAAATTCAATAGATGTAAATAATTTTTGGAGAGATAATTGCTCTACGTTATGTAGTAAAAAAGAATTTGAAAATTATATGAAACACACGATTGGAAAATATAAATATATTGTTGTGAAACAAGATGAGATACTAAATGATATTTTTCAATAAATAAATACAGAAAATGAATACCGAAGAAAGAGAAAGAAAGTTTAAGGAACATCAACAATTAGTTTCAAAAGTTGTTAAACAACAGGAAGAGATAAAGAAGAAACGGAGACAGAAACTAACTGGTGAAGAAGCCTTTGAAAGAAAACAAGAGAAATTCTTTAAACCACTTTTGAAAACTCAACACTCACCTACAGTTCCCACGGTAGAATTTACTCCGAAAAAACTTCAAATGCTCAAAGATTTTAGTCAGATAACAAAACAAGAACTTGGTGAATTAGAATATGATGACGAGGGATTATTTCGGAAACTTGAGCAGGTAAATCAACCCCCTAATTATGTTGTGGAAGCTCTTCAAAACAATGAATATTCGGCAGGTTCAAAAACCAGAGCAGGTCTCATTCCAACAGAAGAACCAGCAGTGTTTCATCTTGTGGAAGAAAAGGTATTGATATTTAATGATGAATTGATGTTCTTGAGTTCTACTCAACCAAATGTTAAATTAACTCCAAGATTAATGTTTCTTCTAACAAACCCCGGATTCAGCGGTTCAAAATATTTTGAGGAACCACTTGATATGGAAAGAGAGGAAGATAGGGTATATATTGAGTTGTTAAATGCACTTGATTATGGAGTTTCTGTTGCTGGTAAAAGTAAGAAGAATGAGAAGGAGAAACATATTATTGATGCTTTAAGTAAACTTGGTTCAGGTGTTAGTTTTCTTCCAAATGACCCATCACAATTAGTTAATAGGCTATTATTGTTGTTAGGTAGTAAGAAGGCTGGAAACAACAATTGTTTTAATGAATCCTCAGCCATTTTAGATCAGTTGATGAATATGAAAATAATTAATAAATGTCAATACAAAGATATTTTATTAGATATTAAATAAGATGAGAAGCACAATTCTTAGTTTTAATTTCACAACGAGCGATTACACAGCTTCATTCCCTTACCCACTACAACTTGACCCCCTTACCTCATATGAGGCATCTTTGTTGTCAATGGAAACTTACAATACCCTTTTTAATATCACAGAGAAAAACAACAAGTTTAGTTATAATCCAGGCACTGCCTACAAAACTATAACTGTTTCACCTGGAGCTTACGAGATTTCTCAAATATCTTCAGAAGTCTCTCGCCTTATGAAAGAAAAAGGTGATGAACCAAAAAATATTGTAATAGATATTCAAAAACACACTTCAAAATCAACTATTAAACTTAAAAATAATTATAAAGTTGATTTCACGATTGAAAATTCGTTTAGAGAGCTATTGGGTTTCTCTTCAAAAAAGATTGAAAATAACGGGACGTTTTACAGTGATAATGTTATCCAAATATCCTCCGGTATAAATTCAGTATTAATTCATTGTGATTTGATTGATGGTGCTTATAACGATGGAATAAGAACAAATACAATATTTTCATTCAGTGCATACTCAACCCCGATTGGTTATAAATTTAATATGGAACCAAAAAATCTTGTCTATTTACCTGTGTCAGGAAAAACCATATACAGAGTAAATTTTAGGATAACCGACCAAGATAATCGTATGATATCCTTTAATGATGAAATTATATCCATCAGAATTCACCTACGTGAAGTTTTTCAATAAATAAATAATGGTTATTGTGAGAAAACACGAGTTGGGAAAATATAAAATAATTACAGGGGAGGGCATGTTCCTTTCACCAGACTATACAAGGTATGTGGGTAGAGGATACTATAAACCTAAGAGACAACGAGGTGTAGGTCATCAATTTCGAAATAAAGGAGATGGGATAATTGATACTCTAATGGGTATTGGTTCAACCATTCTTAAACATAAAGACCTAATTGGTTCAACTGCTTCTCTCATGGGAAATGTAGCAGGTGTTGTAAAGAGTATAAAAGATGCTCAAAAGGAGTCCCATAAATTACAAGCAATCAAAGAAATTAAAAAAGGTAAAACTCAACTATCTTCACAAGAACGACAAAAAATCATTAAAATACTTGGGTCAGGGTTTCAACAATTTTAATGCTATATAAATACAAGTATGGAAGCGATTGATAGTATCTATGATTTGGATGATACGATTATCATTTCAAACTCCACTAAAAAGGAAGACTATTTTAAGGTAAATGCTATAACAGGAACAGACTGGAATTCAAACGGAACAAAAAGTTTTGAAATAAATAATCAACAAACTTACTTGAATATAGCTGATAGTTTCTTGCTGTGTAAATTTAAATTCACTAAGGCTGCGAATAATACTAATGCTACACTCGTAAATGATTTCTTCTGGAAAATGTTTGACAGTGTCCGCCTGTATATTGGAACACAAGAGGTTGAAGCGGTTGATTATGTCTCTGCTACATCTGAAATGATGAAATTTACACTATATTCGTTTAGTGATAGAATGGGTAAGGGAGCTGTTGAAGGTTTTATTCCTGATATGTCAACGGGTACAAACGCAGACCCTGGTTATAGTCAAAGGAAGTCAATGTATAATGATGAAACAAAAGCAGTGAATAGTTTTACCGTAGCAGTACCTCTTAAAGGTATATTTGGATTTTGCGATTATGATAAAGTTTTGTATGGTCTTAAAATTAGATTTCAACTACAAAGGAATGATAATGTAAATAGGTTGCTTTTTGGGGATGAAAATGCTTTTGGAGACAACAATAAATTTGTTATTAATGATTTGTGTTGGTATATCAGTGAATATACTCCTAATCTTAAAACGGAAGAGATGTTAAATAGAAGACTTAACTCAAAGAAACCGCTAAATGTATCATACCTTAAAAGAAGATGTCAACACGTTAAACTGGAACACACTACCTACACTTGGAATTTGGGTGTTCTTCAAGGAAAGCCACGATACCTCTGGCTCATTTTTAAAAAACCAGATGGAGAGGACGGTACTAATAAGAATAATGCGCTGAGTGATAATGCTAAGGTGAAACAACTTCGGGTTTCTCTTGATGGCACATTTTATCCGCGAGATAGATTGGAAATTGATTGGGAAAAAAATGATTATGCGGAAGCCTACAAGTCCTACCAAAAGGTGTGTGAAAGTAATGGTAATAATGATCCTATTTTGGATATGGTTGCATTTAAAGGTTTATATACAATCTACGCAATTGACCTGAGTTCTCAAAAGGAAACTATAAAGTCTAATCGAGTGGATACTTCTCTATACATTGAAAGAGGGGAGAATGAAGAAGTTGATGCTTATTGTTTGCTTTTGGAGGAAACAGAATTACAGATTAATACAGATAATGGTGTTATGATTAATATCACATAGGTTTTTTCTCATAAATAAATGGTTGGGGTATATGTTAATCAAATCAATCTTAATAAATTAACATCTTGTATTCAAAATCAAAAGCCTTGTATTATTAATGTTAATACAATTCAAAGAAAAGGAGCTGTAAGAATTGATGTTTTACTCACACACACACAAGTAAAAACACTAAATGATGTTGGATCACTTAAAATTAAAATGACGAAACCTATGTTAAAGAAATATTCAATAGACGAGTCAAGAGGAGGATTTCTCCCGTTTCTAATTCCTTTATTTGCTGGTTTAAGTGCGGCGGGAGCATTGACTGGTGGTATTTCAGCAGCGGTAAAAACTGCTAACGAAAGGAAGGCACAACTAAAAGCTCAAAAAGAATTGGAAAGACATAACAAGGAGTTGGAGAAACAAATTAGTGGAAGTGGTGTAATTGTAGATTTTGCTCAAAAACTTGAAAGTCTACCTGATAAAGCTAGATTGTTGGTTGGTGATATGCTTTCCTCTATCGCTCAAGCGGGTGTTAAACTAACTAAACGGGGTAATGGATTGTATCTTTCTCATAAATAAATGGATAAATGGTTTAAACAATTTGGAAAGAATACAACGTCAAATATAGAACTAGCCAAGTATTGTAAAACACTAAAAATTGATAATGTGGTAATCTGTATGAGAGATGAATTAATACATATAAATAAGAATACAAAGAATATTATTATGAATTTAGACACACAGAATGGTTCTCATTGGGTTTGTATTCATAATAGTCAGGATAAATATTATTTTGATAGTTATGGTATGCCACCACCTGTTGAAGTAATACAATTCTTACAGAATGGTGTTTATCAAACATTTCAAGTTCAAGAAATTAATTCTAAATGTTGTGGTCAATTATGTTTATATGTATTATTTCAACTCAACAATAATGAAAATTTTTATGATATCATTTTTAATCTAATATAAATGACTTATGTTGGAAAAGATGGTTCTATCTTTGGAAAATCCTCTCAGGATATTGATTTATCAAATTATTATACAAAGGCACAGGCTGAACGACAAAAATATAGTGTAAGTAAAAATATTAATATGAAGAATACTTATAAATTAATCAATTATCCAAACCCTACAGATGCGAATGACTTAATTAGATTAAGTGATTTATCACAATATATATTTTTTAAGAAAACAGCACGTTTTGTGAAAGAAGTAAAATTTACAACCACAACACCTGGTTATACTGACCATACACCTTTCCTCATTGAATTTAACTACCTGCTTACAATTGAATTTTATAAAGAAGGACATTTAGTTAATATGCGAATTAATAAATGGGGGTATGATATGCCTGATTTAGGGTATAATTGGTCTTTTTCAATAAACATAGAAGACCTACATGATTTAAATCAGTCTCGTAAAGAAGAATATTATCCACTTGGTGAGGATAAGGATTTATGTGGAAGTACAATTAGTAAACAACAAATACGTGATTTTAAGAAAAGAAAAATATATGATAGTATAGCGATGGTTCGCATGACAAAGAAGGAAGGTAATGAGATAAGGATAGAAAGCCGAGGAATACAAACCGATTTGGTAGTGGGAAGATGGGGTGGTATTACCTGTCATAATATTAATCTCACATATATTTCTGATACATAAATGGCAGGAAGAAGCCTACAAGAGAATTATAATTTTTGTATTCAAGGATACCTACAAGAAAAGGGTGCTCGGTATTACATACCTTATGATTTGGAGCATATACATGGGAATTTTGTCATTAAAAACTGGCCTTATACTGATATTGTTAAACCCACAAATAGAGACTTGTTTAAAATATTAAATAAAAATGAACTTCTCAAAGTTATGAAATATAAAACTCTTTTAGAAATCGTCAACAAATCTTATTGGTATCCTATTATGAGAAAAATAATTATAGATACAAGAATATCTCAAAATCCAGATGAGTATATGTATAATATTCTTTGGGGTTCAAACTCAAGGGTAGCAAGGGATGAGGAAGGAGTTGAAGAAGAGAAGGAGGAAAGAGAGAAAAAGGAGAAGGAGGAAAGGGAGAGGGAGGAGAAGGAGGAGAGGGAGAAAAAGGAGGAGAAGGAGGAGAGGGAGAAAAATGAGAAGGAGGAAAGGGAGAAAAGGGAGAAGGAGGAAAGGGAGAAAAGGGAGAAAAAGGAGAAGGAGGAGAGGGAGAAAATGGAGGAGGAGGAGAGGGAGCAAAGAGAGAGGGAGGAAAAATATAAAAAGATGGAAATCATTGAGATTCATAAAAGATTGAGTGTATTAAAGCAAATAAATCAATCTCAACGCACCGAAGAGGAAATTAAAGAATTAACAACTCTTATGAAGATAATGGTTTCAAAAATAAGAACGTCAATGTCTTCAATTTCAGGGAGGAGATTTAAACGAGAAAGTGGTGAAGAAGAAGAAGAAGAAGAAGGAAAAGATTATGTGATTGATGATGTTGGTGTCATTGACTTTAGTTAGTTTTTATTTGTAAATAAATGGAGGAGAGAGTGAAGGCATTCCTTAGGATTCTTTATGTTTTAAAAATAAAGATTGAAATGTATATGTTGAAAACCAAAAAGGTTTTGATACTCTGTCGGAATTTTTCTGATAAATAAATATGAGTTATTGTCTCAAATGTAAAAAGAAAACTAAATCTAAAAATATCTCTTATGTTAAAGCTAAAAATAATAGAGTTTATCAAAAAGGAATATGTCAAGTATGTGGCTCTAAAAAGTGCCAATTCATCTCTCCTAAAAGAGGAGGAGACATACAAAAGTTTCTGTCAGGAAGTAAATTTACAACAACTGGAATTCCAGGGGAATTACACCTTCCAGGGTATTCTTTCTGTGGTCCAGGAACAAACTTGGATAAAAGATTAGATGAGGCTGACAATCCTAAACCTTGGTCTAAACCTACAAATAGGGTTGACGAAGTGTGTATGAAGCATGATATTGCTTATGGGAAAACCACTACGTTGACTGAAAAACATAAAGCCGACAGCGAAATGTTGTATAATTTGTCTTTGATACAAAATCCAACGTTGAGAGAGAAAGTTGATAGGTTTATTGTGAGAAATTTGATAAATGCTAAATTGAAACTTGGTCTTGGTTATTCCTCAAAAAACTATTAGGCTCTAATGATGTCATCAAGACTGAGGAGCTTTTGGCTGAAGAATTACACAAACCTATAATCACAAAGTTTAAAAGAAGGAAGGTTTATTCTAAATACACTGACCACATATGGTCCGCTGATTTAATTGAATTGAATAATGACAGGGGATACAGGTATGCTTTAACCGTTATTGATTTGAGGAGTAGATTTGCCTGGGTTGTCCCTTTAAAAAATAAAAGGGGTGATACTTTAATGTTAGCCTTTAAGCTAATATTTGATCGGGATAAAAGGAAACCAAAGAAGTTATGGACTGATGAGGGAACAGAGTTCTATAACAAAATATTCATGAAATTTCTTAAGGGGAAGGGTATTAAATTATACAGCACCTTTAATGAAGGAAAGGCAGTTGTTATTGAGCGTTTTAATCGTACTTTAAAAGAGAAATTATATAAAAAATTCACACAACTCGGTTCTCAAAAATGGGTGTATTTAATTCAGGATATTGTAGATAATTACAATAATACAGTTCATTCATCAACACAATCAAAACCATCAGAAACATTTACAAAATTAGAATATGAAAAGGAGATTAATTTGAGAAAGCCCAAGTTTAAAGTTGGTGATATTGTAAGAATATACAAATGGAAAAGTCATTTTGAGAAAGGTTATACACAAAAATGGACTCGTGAATTATTTAAAATCATTGATGTAATGGATACAGTCCCTTGGACCTACAAATTATATGATTTAAATGGAGAAGAAATCTTGGGTTCATTTTACTCACAAGAATTACAAAAAACACAAGTAAGCAGATAATACCCTTGAAAATAATAAATAAATAAATAAAATGTAATGGGGATACGTTTTTAAATCTGTGAACCCCAAACACAGAATCCCACAACTTTTTAGTTGGGGCTTAACTTTTGTGTGTGTATAATGGGGATACGTTTTTAAATCTGTGAACCCCAAACACAGAATCCCACAACTTTTTAGTTGGGGCTTAACTTTTGTGTGTGTATAATGGGGATACGTTTTTAAATCTGTGAACCCCAAACACAGAATCCCACAACTTTTTAGTTGGGGCTTAACTTTTGTGTGTGTATAATGGGGATACGTTTTTAAATCTGTGAACCCCAAACACAGAATCCCACAACTTTTTAGTTGGGGCTTAACTTTTGTGTGTGTGTGTATGTGCGAGTGAGTCATAATAATATACAAACCCTAACCCAACCCAAGCCCTAACCCAACCCCATCCCTAACCCAAACCCATCCCTAACCCAACCCATCCCTAACCCAACCCCATCCCTAACCCAACCCCATCCCTAACCCAACCCCATCCCTAACCCAACCCCATCCCTAACCCAACCCCATCCCTAACCCAACCCCAACCCTAACCCAACCCCATCCCTAACCCAACCCCATCCCTAACCCAACCCATCCCTAACCCTCACATTCAAAATCCCAACCCTAACCCAATCCCATCCCTAACCCAACCCCAACCCTAACCCTCACATTCAAAATCCCAACCCTAACCCAACCCATCCCTAACCCAACCCCATCCCTAACCCAACCCCATCCCTAACCCAACCCCAACCCTAACCCTCACATTCAAAATCCCAACCCTAACCCAACCCCATCCCTAACCCTCACATTCAAAATCCCACCCAAACCCTAACATAATCTTTCTTTTCTTCTTTTTTAAATACGTATTTCTTTTTTTTTTTTTCCTCTTCCTCCAATTCTGTCTTTCAAGGCTTTTAAGTTTGAAGAAGTAGAAATGGGAAGAAAGAATTTTCCAGCATTTTCTTCCTCGAACTTTCTTGATATTGCTTAAATCAAGCGTCATTAAATAAAGAACATTGTTCATTGCTTTAGAATCCAAAGAGTCTCCAAGAGGAACCCCACAGGTAGAGTCTCCAAAATAAAACCAACTTTCCAAGTTCCCAAGGTATAACCACATTCCTGTTGAGCCTCCAAGATAGGTATCACATTCCGAGTCATCAAAACAAAACCCCCATTCCGAGTCTCCAAAACGAAACCAGTTTTCAAAGTCTCCAAGGTAAAACCACAATTTTCAGAAATATTGGGGGTTTCCGTGATAAGTCTCACATAGTATAACTGCGGACCATCAGGGAAAACTTCCCTTTCCCAATTTTTTAGGGTTTCTATGATGTGTCTCACATAGTATAACTGCGGACCATCAGGGAGAATTCCCATTTCACAATTTTTTAGGGTTTCTATGATGTGTCTCACATAGTATAACTGCGGACCATCAGGGAGAACTCTCCTTGCCCAATTTTTTAGGGTTTCTATGATGTGTCTCACATAGTATAACTGCGGACCATCAGGGAGAACTCTCCTTGCCCAATTTTTTAGGGTTTCTATGATGTGTCTCACATAGTATAACTGCGGACCATCAGGGAGAACTCTCCTTTCCCAATTTTCAGAAATTTGTGGGTCTCCAATGTATGACTTGTATTCTGGCTCATCAAGGTAGAACTTGTTCAGTGGGTTTTGTTTTGATAACTCACAACAAGTATCATCATGGTAAAACTCTTTTTCAGGATTTTGTGGATCTCCAAGGTATAACTCTTTGGCTGGGTCATCAAGGTAGAACTCGTTCTGGGGGTCTTGGTTGTTCAAAATGTCTTCAAACAAAAAAATAACTTCATCCCAAGTTGTGTTAAAAGCAGAATTTTCATTTCGTATCTCAGATACAATTTCCTGTGAAAGAAAATAACAATGTATTAATTTAATACAATATTTTTTATTTGTATAAATCAAGCTCTATGAATATTAAAATAAACTTTGTTAACTCTTACACGAGTCTCATCTTAAAAAAAAAATTAAATAAATAAATAAATAAATAAACAAACTTACCTCCATTGATAAGAGGTTCGAGTCCAGTTCATCAATCTGAAGGTTGAGTTCTACACAGGTAGTAGGACTCCATGGAATAGCAAAGTTATCCCATTCCATTTCGGCATAGTAGTCCATTCTCAAGTGAAGCAGAAAGCGTGTTTGAAAAAGCCTGTGTGGTCGGTGCCTTTTATAAGGACTGGGTGTGTCTTCCTGTGGAAATTCCCTGGGCGTGTCTTAACTGGAAATGATGTGATGGAAATTCCCTGAAAATGATGTAATGTATTACCTGGAAATGATACAATGCTGAAGAGTTTATAAAGTGGGTGGGACTTAGCAAAAGTGGGAGGAGCTTAGCAAAAGTGGGCGGGACTTAGTAAAAAGTGGGCGTGGCTTAACAAAAAGTGGGCGGGGCTTAGTAAAAAATGGGCGTGGTTTACCAAAAAGTGGGCGGAGCTTACCAAAAAATGGTATGTGGCACTGGAGGCGCTCAAACAAGAACATTGAGGGAGGTTTACCATTTTATCTTAGCTCAGTTAAAATATCTTAATAAAGAACCAAACTCAAACATATTTTTTGTTAATATATTAGATGGTGAAGAGAGTTGTAGGAGAATTAAATTATTTCCCACGCATAAACAAATATTTGTAGGGTCGTTGTTTGAGTGGGTTATATTCACCAGATGATATTAAGAGTAAAAGGTTAAAAGGTCCATGAGGTCAGAAGGATCACAGGTGTTTAAGTGGTCTAATGAATAAGGATAACATGTCAAAAGGTTAGAAGGTTCGTAAAGAACAGGGTGAGAGAAATATAGGTGTTTAGGGGCAATGAGGGAGGGAAAGAATTAATATGGAAGTGAATGGGTCAATGTTTGAGTGGGTCAAAGATTAATCTGCCAGATGATATGTAGAAGAAGGATGATAGGTCTATAAGAGAAAACAAATATTTGTAGTGTTTGAGTGGTCTAATGAACAACATTAAGGATAGGTACTACAGACAAAAGGTTCATAAAGATGAGGGTGGGAGAAATAGAGGTGTTTATGATTTTTGAAAAAGACAAGGGGGTAAATGACATTAGATAGGGATTTCACATGTTAAACGGAGGTGTCCCAGAAGCAACATTATTACACTACTCAGGGGGGAGGGATGATATTTTAGCAAAAAAAGAAGAAGCCTCCATGGAACAATGCAATATCCACACAGTAATACTTATGCTTACATAAAATGGGGGGACTGAACATACAAAGTGTTATTGTTCTGCAATGGTAAAACATATACACAAAGAAATACAAAGAAATAAAAACTGACCTTCTGTACTCTCGCCTCATATTCTTGTTTTGATCTCAAATCCAAATTTCTTGAGCATATAGTAATAATAACAAATTTGACTTCGCTGTTCCAATACTTATGGAGGGCACAATACAAGAATACTTGCGAATGTTAGATTTCGCAAGGAATGATCTACCTGTTGAAAACCATGGTTATCCTGCTTGGGACTTTGGAATAAGAGATGGACTGTCTGGGTTATTTTTCAGGCCCTGACTATGATTGGATTGGCTTGGTAGTTCGTTCTGAGTATGTTTGGGAAGCGAATCTTTGTTGGGAGAAATTACTTTCTCTCTGTAGCTATATATTTTAAATTAGTTTTGCACTGTTTCAATGAATGTGCTCTAAAGTCTAGAAGAGTCAGCTTTTTATATTTGGTGACTATTTTTATTTTTATTTTGTATACAAGATCGAGGCTCGTGTAAGAGCTATCATTAATCATAAATAAAAAAACGGACTCATAAAACATATGATAAAGGGAGCCGGAGACAAGATGGGGAGAGAGAGAGGGACGCACACAAGTACAACAGTAGAGAGCAGGAACATCGGGAGATCTGTGGGAGGGAGATGGCTTGGGGGGAGGAGGCATGGGAAGGGGGGGTGGGGGGGGAGGGGAAAGAAGTATAAAACACATGGACACTGCTCGGACTTCCAGGAAAGGAGTTGGTATTTTAGAAAAGTGGTTCTGGGGTGAATTAACGGGGGTAGAAAAGATCAAGGTTTTGGATGGGGGAAGACAAGAGATGGTGGTGAACAACTGTTTTAAAGACCTGGAGGGAGGAGTGGGATTGAAGAGAGTGAGGAAGTTTGTTCCAGAGGCGGGAGAAAAGAGGAATGAAGGAGTGATGGTGAGCAGAGAGTCTTGATTTTGGCAATTTCACCAGAACAGGGTTGCTGGCAGATCTTGTGCGACCTGTAGGAATATTTGGGGGACAGAGCACAGATAGAGCTAGGGGAGCAAGGTTATTACCGTGAAGCGCTCGTGAAGCGAAAAGCGGGGGTAAGCATTCAGTTGCGTACGTGTGCCATGTGCCGTGTGCCGTACATGTGCCGTGTGCCGTGTGTCGTACGTGTCTGCATTTTATAAATTCATTTTCTCGGCAACCGTTGGCAGATTGACACGAAATTTTACCATAGAAGCGCCTCCGCGTGTATAATTTATTTATTCATAATTATGACGTCATAGGTCACGTGGTACCTACGCCATCTTGGAAAAAACGTTACACCTCTTTATCTCCCAAACTGCTCAATGGAAAAAAATTGAAACATGGCTCATTGTCAAGTACTCACCATGGGGAATGAGATATGTTGATGGTGATGTCATCGTTGCCTTAATTATGACGTCATAATTCGACAAGTACAACGCTTGATCTGATCAGTATGAATAAAACAAAATTTCCTCTACAACTGTTAGTCCGCTGGACACGAATTTTTCAGAATATGTGCGCTCCTCCTGTAGAACTTTTAATGATAATTATGACGTCGTAGGTCACGTCGTACAGACGCCATCTTGGAAAAAATCGAAAAACGTTGCACCTCTATATCTCCGAAACCGCTCCATGGAAAAATTTGTAACATGGCTCATTGTCAAGTACTGCCCTTGGGGAATAAGATATGTTAATGATGATGTCATCGGTGCCTTCGTTATGACGTCATAATTCGACAAGTACAACACTTATCCGATCATTGCGATTTTTTTTTCTCAGCAACTGTTAGTCTGATGGGCACGAAATTTTCACCTTAGGAACGCCTCGTCCAGTAGAATATTTTAATAATAATCATGACGTCAGAGGTCATGTGGTACAGGCGCCATCTTGGAAAAATCGAAAAATGTTGCACCTCTATATCTCCAAAACTGCTGCATGGAGAAAATTGAAACATGGCTCATTGTAAAGAACTCCATATGGGAAATAGGTGTTGTTAACGATGACGTCATTGGTGCCATAATTATGACGTCATAATTCGACAGAGACAACGCTTAGTCTGATGAGTTTGAAATGTATTGAGCGTGATCTATGCAACAATTATATTAGAGAATATAAATTTATGATGTCATCTCTCACGTGGTGTTGCAGCCATATTGGATCGAAGGGAAAAAATGTTCAAAAACAGAAGAGTTGGCTCGCAATAAGTTCACTGCGCAGGGTAAGTAGTCCATGAATACCATCTAGTTATATATCGTATCTTCAACGTTTCACTGCTCACCAAGTCGTCAACTCCAGTACTTGGGAATGCCTTTTGGTCATTCTAACAGCTCATGATAACTTGAACACCTTGGTGATGTCCCCATTCCAATAGATTGGACAAATGGGGTTGTTGATGTAGCACAGGCGTGACGGGCCAAATGGCCTCTTGTGTTATTAAAGTTCCTTGTTAGTATCGTTTGCGCTACCTCGGGAGTAACTCACTCTCATAGGGAGTTACTCAGACCTCCGAGGGTGCAGACTATCCAAATTCTCGTGGCAACAATAATCACGTGATCAACTAATCACCTAATTCGTTACCTGCCACCTGGCCCGTATTATTATCAATGTATTAATGTGGATGCCAAAACTCCATTCCGGATCAAACTTATTTCGCATTAGTACGGATTAGCTACTACTGATTATTTGTGTGATTATTGCTTTTGTAACACCAGTAGGTGGACTGGGTCCTCAAGACCTTTTATTTTTTGAACTCTCCTCTCCGCAGCTCCTCCCCCTTCTCCGTCCCGGCACCGCCCCTTCTGCGGCGCGCACGTGGAATGATCGAGTGTTGGAAGGAGCGATCCTGTACGAACTCAAAGAGCCGAGAATGGCGCTGCCAGCGATGCGGTACGTTCGGATTTTACTCTCGAGTCTTGACTCCCCTGTGTCCCTCTAATTCCGGTCAGCCACGAGATTATGTGGCTCAAGGTAAAGCAGGTAACTATAACTGTTTACCTGTCTATCTCGCCGCCTCCATCAATGGCGTGCCCCATTGACTTCGTCGTTCGTCTCGCTCGGTAAAAAAAAGTGATTGGAAAACTTGATTGTCCCTCGTAATATTACCCACAATGCAGAGGGTAGTAAAACTAAAATGTTGAAGTTTGAATGTCCCGCGTTACGATGACGTTGTGGCGGACACGATAGTGCCCAGCACCACACTACAACGTCATGTGGTTATTAATGGCAATGATGTGATGAAACTCGTACTTCGGAGTCCCGTACGAAACTCACCATACCTGTCCGCATGCCGTGGGTTCACCTTGCGTGTGAAACGCCGTTTATTTATTACTTGTCCATTGATTGCACGAATTCTGATATTTATTTATTACGTACGCAAAGAATGGGGGTGGGAGGCCACACTCTGTAAGTAGCGTATTGTGTACAACCAGGTAGGTGTTTCAACGTCTCTGCTATATTTGCGTACTTAATAAATATTTCCTTGTCTGTACAAGCAGCGCCCCCCTGCATTAGGTGGGAGCAAAGCTAAAGTTGGAAACGCAGAGAAAGATTCGAGAGATTTATTTTATTTTTTATTTTATTGTATACAAGATCGAGGCTCGTGTAAGAGCTAACATTAATCACCAAAAAAAACAACAAACGGACACACAAAACATACAATAAAGGGAGCGGGAGACGAGATGGGGTGAGAGAGGGAAGCACACAAGTACAACAGCAGAGAACAGGGACAACGGAAGATCTGTGGGAAGGAGAGGGCTTGGGGGGAGGAGGCATGGGAAAGGGGGGGGGGAGGAGGCATCGGAAAGGGGGGGGGAGGAGGCATGGGAAAGGGGGGGTGGGGAGGAGGGGGAGAGGTATAAAAATACATGGATGTCATAGGTCACTCAAATAGATCTGGAGGGATATCTCAAATCACAAAACTTGGACAGATAAGAGATGGTGGTGAACAGCTGTTTTAAAGACCTGGAGGGAAGAGTGGGATTGAAGAGTGTGAGGGAGTTTGTTCCAGAGGCAGAATAAAAGAGGAATGAAGGAGTAAAGGGGAGCAGAGAGTCTTGATTTTGGCAGTTTAACCATTAGAGGGATGCTGGTAGATCTTGTGCGACCTGTAGGAATATTTGGGGGACAGAGCACAGAGAGAGCTGGAGGAGCAAGGCCGGAGAGGAGTCGGTAGAAGACAGAAAGATCACCAACCTGCCTGCGGTGAGTGAGTGAAAGGCCCTCGGAGGTGGCTTCATCACGGGAGATTCCAAAGAGAGCCTGTCTTTGGAAAAAGACAGGTGATTTGAGGAATTGGGAGCTCATTTGGCAAATATTGCCAATGGTGTATTGCAAATAAGCCAACGGTGCTGACATTGCTGTAACAATTTCCCTTTTTCATATACCATGGTTGGTAGCCTCCAGCAAATACTGACTTGATGAGGAATGGGTTGACAGTTCTGGAATTTATTTCCAGAGAGTTCTTGCATGTAGTTGCCTGCTTTTCAAATGTTTTTTTCCCCTCTACTTTGCAATATTCCCCCATCCTCCGATGTTACTTTATAACCATTTATCCTTGTGTGTCTGCAGATTATCTTCAGGAATGCATTCAGTGCTGTCTACGTCCCTGTCTGTAGCTGCTGCTGGTGTTTGCCTATGGCTGGTTCTGAGAACGGCCGTAAATGCAGGGAAAGTGAAACAGGCAAGCAGACTTGCAGAAGATCGGAGACAGAAGGGTGAGAGTGAGGGGCCAAATGCACAAACGCGGTCCTTGATTGACGGAGAAATAAAAAACAAACAGAAGTGTAGGCATGATGAAGATGGTGATAAAGATGAATTGTTGACCAGGAGGAGTTGGATTCAAGCTCCAGAAGAGGGATTTCAGGAAAAATGTAATCCAAAGGAAGGATGCCAGGAGAAATCTAATGGCAAATTAAAAGAAAGATTGATGAAAAAATCGAGGCCATGTATTGAGATGTTGAGAACACCAGAAGCAGAAAAACAAACTAGAAGGGATGATCATGAAATCCAGGAAGTAAGTGAGGTTGGATTGTCACATGGTGCAGGAGAGGATGGATTGCAGATTTCTTTGTTTGAGAAATCTTTCCTTGTTTATGACAGGATGAATAATGAAGAATTTGAAACCATTTTTTTGCTTGCAAGAGATACTGAGATGGTGTGGAAAGAAACAACCAAGGTAGGTTTGAAGGAAGAAAAAGTTGAATTGAAAATGCCAACCACTTTGTGTCGCTGTATATTACAAAAGGGTGGATTGCGGTTACAGAAGAGATTGGCGATCGAGTTGAGAGTTGAAGTAGAGGAGAACCAAGGAAGCTATGAGGAAATTAATAACATCAAAACAAGAAGCAAGGATAAAAGGCAAGAGAATATGTTGGAAGAATTGAAAAGTATGAGTGACTATCTGAAAGAGGATAGGTTGAGGTTACAGGAAACGCTGAGGGAGTGCTTGGTTGATACCTTTGATTCTGAAACAACAGATAAAGAGGGAGGCTCGAAGGAAAATACAGTCAAAATAGGAGAGGAGGACAAAATTCAAAATATGTTTTCGGAAAAGAATGAATTAATTGATACAGAGGATGTTGTGTTGAGGGAAGGATTGGAAGTTGAGGTTGAAGTTGAGGTTGAGGTGGAGGAGAATGAGAAAATGGAGAGACACTTCAAGGCGGTGAATGAAGTTGAAAGAAGGTTAACAGTTGTATTAACAGAAGAGAGTTGTAGTAATGAGGACTTGGAGGGGGACAGTTTAGGGGGACATCAAATGTGGAGAGAGGGGCTAGACAAGGTTGGTGGGGTGGTGGACGAGGTAAAGGATAAAAACGAGGTCAATTATGAATTTGAGGAGAATAATGGATTGTGGGACAGCAAGTGGTCTCGGGACACGGGCCTTCCGGATAGCCCAGTGGAAATGGATAGAGAGAGAGAAAGTGGATGGGTGGACAGAGTTTGTGAACATGACAAAGTATCAGTTGAGTTGGGATGTTGTGAGAGAAATGTGAATGAAAAATCCAAAAGAAAAAATTTCGCTTCCGTCATTCCTTCTATCGACAAATGCAGGCATGGTAAGCTGCTTTCGGGTTTTCCTGCATTCTCCCAAAACTTTTTCTCTGCTTGAGTGTGAGTGTTTGTTTTGGGTGGTCATTATTTTGTGGTATTGCCTCCATGAGTCAGTGTGCAAATTCTATTCTCCAAGTGGTGATGGGGATGTGTTGCAGGTTGTTGTTTTTTAAACTCCGATTCTGAAGAATGCATCATCTGGGAACTTCGCATTCCAAAGGTGAAAACTGTTCCAAAGTTATTTATTTTTATTTATTTTGTTTGACAGTTTCACTGCCTATTGTTGAGAAACATTACTGCCCAAGACTGGTGTTAATGTGAACTTGTGAAAATCATTATGACCATTGCCACTGCCCTTTTGAATGGTTGTCCATGGGAATCTTCTGTGGGGCGATCTCCCTTGTGCACATTGCTTCCGCTTTCATTCCTCCTTTTCTAAATTCCCATCCTCTGCATCGCGTCGACTACCTTCCCATCTCTTCTGCCACCGAAGGTGGACGGAGGTTATGGTTTCAGCTCTTTCTGTCTCTAATTGTGAGCAGGATATCTCAAAAAGTTATGGACGGATTTGGACAAGTTTGTGGACAGTTTGGTGTGTCACAAGGACAAATCGATTAGATTTTGTCAGGACTAGGATCTGGATACTAGAATTTTAAAAGTGATTCTTCACCATTGAGAGATGGGGCCAAAATCTATACATAGCACGATATTTCAAACTTGGTTGTGGATGAGTTGAGTAGGTGATGAGAACAAGCCGATTAGATTTTGCATAAGGTCCAGATGCAGATCCGGCCTATCAGTGTGTTACGGATTCGTCACTTCCGCTGTTGTGGTTTTCACCCACTTGACATGTTGCTGATATTATGTATTATTATTATTCGCAAAAGGTTTATTATTCAGGAACAGCTATCTAAAGTAAAAAAGGTTAACGTAAAATGATACAGGGATCGTGACCCAGAAGAAAAAGGCGGTGAAGAAGAAGAAGGCAGGAGGAGTGAAAACGAGGTTCTGAAAAAGCTCCGTACTTAGCGTGGTCGAGCGTACATGGCGAGGGAACTTCGAGTCCTTGAAAGGAATCTCGTGCGATCGGTGTTATCACTGGAGTGTGGAAGAGCCTGTGAAGTCAGGTACCGGCGTGAGGTTCCGGAGAATCTTTGCCGCGAGGCCGCGGCTCGAGTGAGAGCCGTCCACCATTTCGCCCCGCACGCTGCCTTCATCGGAAAAGGTTTTTGTCGCATCGGCTGGGCTTATCCTCCGGTGGTTTGCCGGGGACGGCTGTGCAATAAAGCGGCGTCTGAAGATTGCACAGCGGTTCGCTGATTGAACGGTGCAGGTGCACGTCAGGATCGCGTCTTTGGGAGTTCCCTTTCCACTGCCCATTTGCTGTTAGTGTGGATCACGTGACAGTCCACGCCTTGCCTACATCTCCTTACTCGCCATCACCCCGTCGCCTCATCTCCGTGGAGTTATAGAGACATTGAGAAGGGCTCGGTTTCAGTCCCTGAGGGGGGGGGGGGGGGGGGGGTGGCGGAGGGGGTACCATGATTTTGAGCTAGGTTACCCTCTTAAGATCTTGATTGAATGGTTGATTGCCACCATTGTTATATGGTTCTTCTTGTGTTCTTTTAATATATTATTTGTTCATTGACAACCAAGGGTGTGGTTTCCTTATTGATTTGATTGTTTCATTTGATGGTTTCATGAATGGTTTCATTAGTGATGGATTTTGAAACTGAATAACTATTCTTTCTGCCGTGACCCCTCTCGGAGTTCGGGGGGTATACCAAAACCAGAAGGTCGGGGAGGAACACGTAACAAGTGGGATAAAAAGGCTGACAGGATGGCCTAGACCTAGAGGTAGAGGTATGCACACTCTCCTCTAAGCTGTCTAGCCTGGGTTTGAATCCCGACAAATCTTCATCAAAGTGTGTGCCATCCTTCGGATGGATGATAGATAAAAGGGCATCCCGCCTGCCAGCGTTCGTTGGTGGACGTTAAATATCCCATGCTGTCCTTCACAAAGAGTAGTCGAAATATCATATGTGCCCTACCTAGTACCATCCTAGTTGGTAATGCTCTAATGTACACTACTCACAATAAGTTAGGGATATTGGCAGGTTCTTCGGTGTGGTTTATTTTGTGTATTAATTATGTTGAAAAAAGTTGTTGGTCCTAATTATATGGTTATTAATGAGTGTGAAAAAACACAGCATTATTGATTTCAATACCATAACCCTAACCCCTAGAAAAAGAAATAAACTCACTCGCACAATATCCCTAACTTATTGTGAGTAGTGTATGTCGAGGATGTAAGATCACTTCCAGAGTGAAGATTCAGGCAAATGTTTGATAAAAAAGCAAATGACAGGTGTAATGTAATGACAGGTGCAAATGACAGGTGTAAAGCAAATGACAGGTGTAACTCTACTCTCTGTCGCTCCATTCTTCATCCCTCAGATCGGCAGTCTGCAGCCTCCTCACTCTCTGCAGACCTGGATAAAATCACAGACTGGGCAAACAAGTGGAACATGTCTTTCAATCCTGACAAATCTCACACACTTACGATGTCTCTCCGAAAAGACCGACTGGACAACCCTCCCATCCACTTTCTGAATAATCCTCTCCAAGAAGTTCTGTCACTCAAGCTTTTGGGTCTCACTATCTGCCATGATCTTTACTGGGAAAACCACATTTCAAATCTGGCCTCCAAAGCCAGTCGCCGACTGGGCATCCTCCGTCGTGCGAAGTCCTTCCTTGGCACACCTGAGCTCCTCACCACATACAAGGCTTTCATCCGCAGCTCAATGGAATACTGCTCTCCCCTCTAGGCTGGTGCTCCTGCCTCACACCTAGCTCGTTTTCACGCTGTTGAAACCAAAGCGTTCAGAATCATTGGAATCTCCCGCGATGACGCTATCTCCGAGGGCATTTCACTTACTCACCGCAGGCAGGTTGGTGGTCTTTCCGTCTTCTACCGACTCCTCCCTGGCCTTGCCCCCCCCCCCCCCAGCTCTCTCTGGGCTCTGTCCCGCAAATATTCCTACAGGTCGCACAAGATCTGCCTGCAACCCTCTTATGGTTAAACTGCCAAAATCAAGACTCTCTGCTCACCTTCACTCCTTCATTCGTCTTTTCTCCCGCCTCTGGAACAAACTCCCTCACTCTCTTCAATCCCACTCCACCCTTCAGGTCTTTAAAACAGCTGTTCACCACCATCTCTTGCCTTCCCCCATCCAAAACCTTGATCTCTTCTACCCCCGCTAATTTCACCCCAATCCCACTTTTTTGAAATACCAACTTCTGTCCGGGAAGTCCTTGGTGTCCTTGTGTTTTATACTTCCCCCCCCCCCCCCTTCCCACGCCTCCTCCCCCCAAGCCCTCTCCCTCCCACACATCTCCCTGCTCTCAAATGTTGTGTTTGTGTGCTTCCCCTTCTCTCCCCATCTTGTCTTCCACTCCCTCTTTTTATGTATTTTGTTTGTCTGGTTGATTTGTTTGTGAAGTAAATGTTAGCTCTTTCACGAGCCTCGATTCAGTATCCAAAAATAATAATAATAATAATAAAAACATGTTGCATATTATTACCCGACGTTGTGACCTTTTGAACCTATTGAGGTTGTCGACCACCTGTTCGTGGAGTTTCTGAGCTTAAACGGTCTAAAACCTTTCTGATGAACGGAGCCCAGCTGATGATCCAGATGGTCATTAAAGCAGTCATTCGGTTAACTGGTTTCAACGTAATTGTTATATTTTGTCGATGTCTTGATGTAAGTGTGTTATAAATACAAGGGCAGTGTCTGTGTATTCCCTTTCCTATCTCGTCTCACCGATTCATGCTTTGTCACCAAAACTCACAGGCACAGTTAACAATGTCTTGCAATTATGTTTATAGTATGTAAATTTACTTAAAACTATTTTTATGCCATTTGTCCAAGTCAAAAAGTTAACCTTTGTCAGAGTTAGGCCATGCAAGATTGTCATTCCCATTGCCAGCACTTCACATCCAGTTGTCACAGGGTTGTAGTCCTCATCATCTCCATTTATAACCTCCGCCACCGAAGATGGATCGAGGTTATGTTTTCACCCCTGTCTGTGTGTTTGTCTGTGTCTGTTTGTGAACAAGATATCTCAAAAACTTGTGGACGGATTCAGACGAAATACATTTGGCAGAGAGGTAGTGTATGTGACAAGGACGAAATGATTAGATTTTGGTGAAGATCCGGATTCAGATCCGGCTAGTAGAATTTTCTAAGTGATTCTTCACCATTGGAAAATGGGGCCAAAAACTATACATAGCACGATATCTCAAAGTTGTGGACAGATTTGGAAGAAACTTTGTGGAGATGTTGGGTGTGCGACAAGGTCGATTCGATTCGATTTTGGTGAAGATCTGAATATGGATTCGGATATGAGAATTCTTTAATTTTTAAGTGATTCTTCACCATTTAGAGATTTGGCTAAAAGCGCTAAATAACATGATTAAAAAAAATTGTGGATGAGTTATGACTAAACTTGGTGGATGAGTTGGTTCGGTGACAAGAACAAGCCGGTTAGATTTTGGTTCGGGTCCGAATCCAGATCCGGCCTATCAGTGGGATACAAAACGTAAACTGTTCAGCCTGGCGGAGGTATGCGCTCTACCGAGTGCCCATCTAGTTCCATTTGTCTTGGGATTGTCGTTGGTTTTCATCCTAGTTACCATGTTGTGTGACCCTCCTATCCTATCAAATGCCATACCATACCATCACCTTTCTTTGACTGGTGTATATTCTTCTATATAATAAGCTAAAGGAATTCTTCAGCTTTCCCTTCTCTTTACTGCATCCACTTGCTTCTCTCCTCTTTCTCCTCCATATTCCGCACCCTAATGAGTAATGTTTGAGTTTTCATTGATTTTGTGCAGTCTATGGTTGGAAGGCTTATTGGAAAAGCTGGTGGATTCATCAAGTATTTGATGGATGAGTCTGGAGCATCCATGTTCGTCTGTGAGGTCCCTCAGGTGGCTGCGTTCCAAGTTTGTCATATGGAGGGTAAGAAGCAATGTGCATCTCTATTTTCAGATTATAAACTGGAGATTCCCTCACTTTTAGCTAAAACTTACCAGTTATTTGACTGACTTCACTGACTAGAGGGCTGACTTTCTCAGGATGTCACTACAGGAATCAAATGTTTGAAAGAACATTTTGCAAGCAAAATGAAAAACATTTGTCTGCTTTTGGGGAAAGTACTGGAATAAATTTAAGAATGTAATGGAATAAATTCTCGTTAGGAGGAATGGTCATTGATGTATATTCATGGAAAGTTATAGCTAGTAAATAAATTACTTGAAGGTATTCTTCTTGCTATTAAGTAAAATTTGTTTGACAATTACTTTTCACGAGTCTCCAGAGTATTGATAAATTTGTTCAAAGATTGTTATCATTAATGAGTTGTTACCCTATCAACATTGGGTTATTTTAGACTTTAGTAAAATGTGAAGAAAATTGTTTGCAGCTGTAGCAAAAATTAACTCTGAAATGAAACCCAGCAACTAACAAAAACAGACAAGGGTGAAAATAACTTGCGACCACCTTCGGTGGTGGAGGTAATAACAAAAGTTTATAATTACCTCCACGACCGAAGGTGGATGGAGGTTTTTTTCACCTCTGTCTGTGAGCAGGATATCTTAGTTGTGAACAGATTCGGACAAAATTTGATGGACAGGTTGGGTGTGATGAGGATGAACCGATTCAATTTTGGTTTAGGTCCGGATCCAGATCTGCCTTATCACTGAGATATTAAACATAAACTGTTCAGCCTGTTGGATGGGGAGGTATCCGCTCTACCGAGCGACGTTCTAGTTTGCCAATTTCCTTTAATCAACTTTTTATTTTTGTTCTCCACTTATATTAACGAACCATTTTCAATGCTCAACAATTGCACACTACCTTCCTAGGTTCACCAAGCCAGGTGCAGAAAGCATTGGTTCTCATTCGGGAAAAGTTCAAAAGTTTGAATCTTGCAAACATCGTTTCACAATCGCACCTCCCAACAGTTTCTGCTCCAACATTTCCCACTTTATCTTGGGTAAGTCTTTGCTTGCATACTCATTCACCATTCACTGTTGAACCATATAGGGTGTGCCTTGTGTTGCAACCACGTTTGAGAACAAACTGGATGGTCAGAAGTTTGTGAAAACGATTTCTTTACCAAACTTTTGTTAAGGGGCTGATTACTGTCGAAGAGTTATTCGTTGAACTTTACATAAAATATGTAGTTATTGGAAGGGGTGGAGTGGTGAGAGCTCTTGGAAGAGATAAATAGATTGGCAGCCGGCAGGTTGACAGAATCAGACATAAAAGTACATACTTTTGAGTACAAGAGGAGAAGAGGCAGGGAGGAATTGGGATTATGGAGTCGGAGAGTAGATGAAATCGGGAATGGGTACAGGAGAAATGAAAAGGTGGGTGACTGGTAGCAATCTTGTAAGACTATAGAGAGAAGAAAACAAAAACAAGACCGAAAGTCTAACAGCGGCGTAGCCGGGCTTGTAATATATTATAAACCACAAACACACATGATTAGCTTTTTAAACAGTCGCTAATGCTGTTTATAACATTAAACAAAGAAATTTGGAGGAATCCCGACATCCGTGAGGTAGGTTTTACTTGCAGAACTGAGGGAAGATCTACTGTAATCAATATACCTCACAGTGGTTGGGTTAATAACATGCTATCAAAAAACCAAGGCAAATTCATTACTTCCGCGGTTATTACCGTACACCGCTTATAATCGATTCATGAACCATACACCGCTTCAATCCATTAACTTTGTATTCACGACATTGGGATTAAAGTGTTGTGGTCATATTTACCATATTAGTATTACTAGCAACAGTACCCGCCCTATGGGCGGGGCTTCAATTGGGAAGCCCAAATGAAAAGGTAAAATATCAGAAATTGAAGGCTTTTTTATTTTAAACGATTCATATAAACATCCGTTGAATCGTATCACACGCAAATCATCAAAATCTAAACAGTACATGGCTAAACAGTACATGGACGATCACGCACCATGTACGTCTCGCTCGCTCTCATGTTGTCCCGATAATGATACTTCCGCAGGTGCACCGACCGAAACCTTGTTACGACTTTTACTTCCTCTAGACAGTCAAGTTCGCTCATCTTTTCGGTGCACCGGCACGAGCCGAGAACGGCCCGTGCAGGAGCTGATCTGAGGATCTCATCAAACCATCCAATCGGTAGTAGCGACGGGCGGTGTGTACAAAGGGCAGGGACTTGATCAACGCGAGCTGATGACTTGCGCTTACTGGGAATTCCTCGTTCGTGGGACACTGTCTCAAGCCCCAGTCCCCATCACAGATGGGGCTCAGCGGTTTACCCGAGCCTGATGGCGAAGGGCAAGGTACACGCTGGCCCGCCCAGTGTAGCTTGCGTGCAGCCCCGGACATCGAAGGGCATTAAACGTTCATTAAACATTAAACGTTCATTAAAGGATTACGAAACGAAAAACATTACGAAATTACGTTCACACCGTCATGTCAAACACTACCGTGAACACGTACATCGTCACAATGAGAACATCGTCACAATGAACGTTATGCATACGCGAATGTTATGTGGGAGTCCAAACCTGAGAATGCTGGAGACCAAAGCTGAAATTGGGAAAACGAAATAGCCTATTTTACTCCCAGGGGTCCCAGGATTACCCACCCAAAATATCTTTGCGATCTGTTCAGCAGTTTTTACGATACCTTCGAACAGACAGACGGACATTTGGTGAATTATAGTAAGATTACTATTACGAAAACTATTCTACTGAAATGATACAATACTGTATTAAGAAACTTGGGCTTAATTTGTCTGAAGCTGTCCAAAAGCGAGGCATAAAACCTAAGGCCTATATGTACCGTTTTGATGGAAAAGCCCTAACACCGATGCTTTCGATATTTGATGGTCATTTTAACAGTTTGTTTGTGTTTTACCCTGAATGAAAAACGTAAAGGTAGAGCATGGCGATTGTGATATATATGACAGGTTCGACAATATGTTCAGCCTGAATGAAATTGGAATCAAAATGCCGGAGTGTGGAGAGCCAGCTGCCGTATCGCCATAATGACATCAGACATAATCACATCACCCTGTCATGTGACCAGATCCTCAGCTCTGATTGGCATACGTTTGAGGGGACATACATACATACATGTGGACGGACAAACACTATTCTAGACTGCTTTGCCTTTTGGGCTACGCCGTAAAAAAGCCACAGATGAGAGAAAAGTGGAATGAAGGATGGAGGTGAGCTTCCTTGCCAGAGAATTTACTATCTGGCTGGTGACTTTTACTGGAATGGCTCTTGATAGCTCACCTGGAATGTAGTTCCGGGGAGCTTTTTGGATGGCGTGTCATCCGTCCATCAGTCCTTAGACATGTGCAACTTCTCTGAAACTGTTGATGGGATTCTGACCAAACTTGGCACAAATTATATTTGGTATGTTGCAACTCAAGTTTGTTCACTGCATTAAGAAAATCGGGGTCTAAGAGGATCTGCAGGGGGTCAATGTGGGTCCAGGTTTGACCCCACCCCCCTCCCCACCCTCCAAAAATAGCTATTTGCTTATATTCTGAAACTACTCACACGATTTCGATGCAATTTGACCACACCTTCACCACCCGTGATGTACCAAGGTTTGTTCATGGCATTAAAAAAAATTGGACCTTTAGAGCCATCTACAGGGGGTGGGGGCAAAGGTATTTGCTCTCTTCTCACAAACTGCACATGCAATTCCAATGAAACTTGACTGCAACCCTCATCACCCGTGTTGTACCGAAGTTAAATCGCATCATTAAACCAGATGGTATTCATAGAATACTTACCCTGCACAGTCAACTTGTTGCAAGCCAACTCTTCTGTTTAAAAAAAATAAAAAAATAATTTGATCCAATATGGCTGCCAGACCACATGAGCGATGACGTCATACATTTATATTCTCTAATATAATTGTTGCATAGTTCACGCTCGATACATTTCAAACTGATCAGACTAAGCGTTGTCCCTGTCGAATTATGACGTCATAATTATGGCACCAATTATGTCATTGTTAACGACACCTATTCCCCATGTGGAGTTCTTCACAATGAGCCATGTTTCAATTTTTCCCATGCAGCGGTTTTGGAGATTTAGACCTGCAACATTTTTCGTTTTTTCCAAGATGGTGCCTGTACCACATGACCTATGACATCATGATTATCATTAAAATATTCGAAAGGAGGAGGTGCTCCTATGGTGAAAATTTAGTGTCCATCAGACCAACAGTTGCTGAATTTTTTTTAAAATAATGATCGGATAAGTGTTGTACTTGTCGAATTATGATACCATAACGAAGGCACCGATGACATCACCAACATATCTTATTCCCCATGGGGAGTACTTGACAATGAGCCAGGTCTCAATTTTTTCCATGGAGTGGTTTCAGAGAAATAGAGGTGCGAAGTTTTTCCAAGATGGCGCCTATACCACGTGACCTATGACGTCATAATAATCATTAAAATATTATACAGGAGGAGGCGCTCCTATGGTGAAAATTTCATGTCAATCGGACCAACGGTTGCCGAGAAAATGAATTTTTAAAATGCAGACACATACGGCGCATGTACGTATGTAGCTGAATGCTTATCCCTGCTTTTCGCTTCATGAGCACCGGGTAAAAATCGAGCCCTAAAGAGGTATACAGAGGGTTTCAGCCCCCCAAAGTCTCTTCTCCGAAACTACAAACACAATGTGTATGAAACTTGACCACAACATTCTGTTCATCATCCATGATGCAGCAATGTTTGTTCACGCCATGAAAAAAAACAAAAAAACTAGGGGTGTGTGTGTGCGTGTGTGCGTGCGTGCGTGCTTGCGTGTGTGCGTGACGTGCGCATGACGTGCAACGTTTTACCCCCCCCCCCAACCCCCCCCAAAATAGGTATTTGCTCTCTTCTCTGAGACCACACACACAATTTTGATGAAACTTGATGACAACCTTCATCACCCGTGATGTACCAATGTTTGTTCATGGCATTAGCAAAATCAGGGTCGAAGTGGTACAATGGGGGATGGCGAGGGGGGGTTGACACCCCCCCCCAAATAGTTTTTTTTCTGTTTAAAGTCTTATCATTACATAAGTATGGTTATACAGTCACGTGAAAAAGTAAGTACACCCCAAGTAAAGTTTTGACTTTTTCAACATATTTCAACATTCAGCTATTTGATCTTCATTTCAACAATATTGATAGATAAAGGTGATATAATAAAACAAATATCATGAAACATTTACATTTTGTAGTCCATTGTATCATTTAAATAAACATAAATGCAAATTTCGCACGTGGAAAAAGTAAGTACACCCCTACATTTATCAACAACAACAACAACAACATGCATTTTAAGGCCATTTTCCCTGCTAGAGCGGGGGTTAGCCTTGCGGTCCCCATGACAATCTTCTCCATTTTGCCCTATTTTCTGCATCTCTCCTTGTTAACCCCCTTGCCCGCATTTCTTCTTCCACCATCTTTAGCCAAGTCTTTCTCGGTCTTCCCCGTCCTCTACTTCCTTCTACATTAACTTCCATCACTCTTCTCAACCAGTCACTTTCATCCTTCCTCAACACATGACCAAACCATCTCAACCTGTTCCTCTTCACAGCATCAATCACAGGCAATATTCCCATCATCTTTCGCAATTCATCATTTGTCTTCCTCTCTCTCAACGATACTCCGCACATCCATCGAACCATTCGCATTTCCACCATTTCCAGCCTTCGTTGCTGCTCTACGTTCATTACCCATGTCTCGCTCCCATAAATCATAACACTTCTCACACATGCAGCATACACCTTTCCCTTCAGCTTCAGTGACACTCTCCTCCTCATCAGCACGCCACTCGGTTCCCAAAACTTCTTCCATGCACATCTCACTCGAGCAACCGTTGCCGAGTCTGATCCACCTTCTCCATTCAGCATGTCTCCGAGGTAGCAAAATGTTTTCACACCTTCCAGCTTCACGCCGTCTCCAAGATCCAACTCAACATTTCCTCCATCTGCAGCTCCCTCTGTGCACACCTTGCATTTGAATGTAGCTGCCACACTGGTAAATGACCCTCTCAGACCACTACATTTTTGATGAACCCACTCAGCGCACATTGTACATTGAATGGAGTTCACTCCGACACCCTTCCTGCACACAGCACACGGCCACTTCCCAGTTCTTTCTACCTCACCACATGCTTTACCACTTGCCATCACCTTCGTCTTTCCGATATTCACCTTCAGACCTTTTGTCTCCATACATTCCTTCCACTTGTTCATCTTTTCCTTCTGTCCATCCATACTTTCCGCAATCAACACCAGATCATCTGCATACAACAACTCCCATGGTAAACCCTCCTTTACGTTCTGAGCCAGCACCTCCATCACAGCTACAAATAGTAGTGGACTTAGTACCGACCCCTGATGCACTCCCACCTTCACCTCAAACTCACCACTGTTCCCGTCCTTCGTCCTTACAGCTGTGCGCGCTCTTTTGTACATTGCCATCACGACTCTGATCAACCATTCCTCCACTCCTAACTTCCTCAATGCCCATGTCAATACTTTGCGTGGAATCCTATCGAATGCTTTCTCTAGATCAATCAACAAACCCTCCATTTATCACTACTTCAAATACCTAAAATTAGAATCAGGTGCACCAGCTCAGGTGGAAATGATTAGAACATCGTTAGAGAGGATCTTGGAGGAACCTGTCTTATTTAAACCTCAGACATTTAGTTTGGTTTGCGTTTGCTCTTTGTTGTTGAAGTGTGCGGCGTCACCATGCCTAGATCAAAAGAGCTCTCTGAGGCCTTCAGAAAGAAGGTTATAGATGCCTTCGAGTCTGGGAAGGTATTTTAAAAGATCTCCAAACAATTTGAAATCAATCATTCGACTGTCCGGAATATCATCTACAAGTGGTGAAGATTCCAAACAACAGCCAACTTGTTCAGGGCAGGCCGCCCCAGTTAGTTCAGCCTGAGAGCAGACCGCAAGATGCTGAAAGAAATCTCTAAGAACCCCAGAATGTCATCACGGGACCTACAGGTAGCTCTTGCCACTGTTGATGTCAAAGTGCACGCGTCTACCATTAGAAAGAGGCTGCACAAATTTGATCTACATGGGAGGTGTGCCAGGAGGAAACCTTTGCTGTCCAGAAAGAACATCAGGGCAAGACTAAAGTTTGCCAATGAACACCGACGCAAAGACCAGCACTTCTGGAACAATGTGCTCTGGGCAGATGAGTCAAAGGTAGAGCTATTTGGCCACAGTACCAGAAGACATGTTTGGCGAAAACCAAAGACAGCATTTGACAACAAGAACCTGATACCAACTGGAAAGCATGGTGGTGGAAATATTATGGTTTGGGGCAGCTTTGCTGCATCAGGGCCTGGGCAGCTCACCATCATAGAATCCACTATGAATTCTTCATTGTACCAGAAGGTGCTTGAGGATAATGTGAGGCCTTGCAACATGACAATGACCCTAAACATACCAGTAAATCCACCAAGAAATGGCTGAAAAGAAAGAAATGGAGGGTTCTGGAATGGCAAAGTTAAAGCCCGGATCTAAATCCCATCGAGATGTTGTGGGGGGATTTGAAACGAGCTGTGCATGCAAGAAACCCCTCAAACATCGCACAGTTGAAAGAATTCTGCATGGAGGATTGGGCAAAAATTTCTCCCAGTCGATGTCAGAGACTGGTAGACAGTTATAAGAAATGCCTAATTGAGGTTGTTTCTGCCAAAGGGGGCAATACCACCTATTAGAGCCAAGGGTGTACTTACTTTTTCCACATGCGAAATTTGCGTTTATGTTTATTTAAATTATACAATGGACTACAAAATGTAAATGTTTCATGATATTTGTTATATTATATCACCTTTATCTATCAATATTGCTGAAATGAAGATCAAAGAGCTGTATGTTGAAATATGTTGAAAATGTCAAAACTTTACATGGGGTGTACTTACTTTTTCACGTGACTGTACATGCTGCCTTGTCTTCTAACAACCATTGAAATTGGTTTAAAATTCCGTGGTGCTGTTTAAAATACTTTGTCAGTGTAGTATACTGCTTTATTCTACCAGGTGAGCACCCAGGTGTTTTGCCCCTATTTCCTTTTTCCATGCCTTGTCTGTGACATCCTTTGTAATATCCTTCTTGTAATGTTTGGTCTCTGTCAAACCTGCATGGCACAATGGAACACTACTTTTGTATGCAGATGCGTTTACCTGCGGGTGAGGCTGTTAGCGTATGGGTGGTGTGCGTCTCCTCCGTGGTACGTCTCAGTGTTCAGCATTCCGGACATCCAGCCTGTGCCCAGCTCCCAGCACTCCATCAATCCATGGCGATTTGCTACCACTCCATGAATGCTCCTTGCCTGTCATCAAGTGCAGAGGGTAATGAGCCCAACACTATTTTGGTATTTTTCCACTGTGCAGGCGGTATGTGTATGGAATGCAATTTCATCAAATCAGGAGCCAAGATAGTCACTGCAAGCAATACACACTGATTTCTGATTGGATTAAAAAATACGTTGTTCTGTTGCTGAGTCTAGGAAATTTGTGCGCTGTATAAAATGGGCTTTAAATATGTTTACTTGTTCAAAATGGGCCATGAGTGGAAGTTTTTATTGGGCATGGAGAATTAAATGCGTGTTGCTTTTTTACTTGCTGCCTCAGCTGCCATTGGGTCTTGCCCCAGCTGCCTTCTCAGTCATTTGTCCCTTTTGAGCCCCACAAGGCCACTTGCACTCAACCAGCAATCCTTGTTGCCTGCCCTGAATCATTGCTAACTGCTCACCTACACTATTTTGTCCCCCTTACCTCCTACTGTGATATAAAATCCCTAAGGCTGTTCCGTCTTGTTATTCTAACCTCCTCTGAAACATGGTGAGGTATTGCCATCTTGTAATATCCCTTATTCTAATTTCTGAATCTTTTATTTTCTCATTGTCTCCTCCCCAATTCACCTGCACTCTTCTCCACATTTAGCTTAATGTCAACTTTCACTGTCTTCTTGTCTGTACCTTGTGTACTTATTCCCCCTCCTTCTTGTATCTGTAATGATACAAAATTAATTTATTTATTTGGATACAAAATTGTGGCCCGTGGAAGAGTGAGGCGCCAAAGGTTTTGTAAGATTTCCAAGTCGATGAACAGCATTCCCTTGGCATCCCAGAAAATCAAGACCATGATCTTGCATGCTAAAAGTTGGGTGCAATATTTATTGGGTGGTGGTGATTCCTTGTGCTTCCATTGCAACCTACATTCAGATTTTCTAAAAGGTTTGTAACAAATGAGTTGGGGAAACCCATCAGCTAGAAAATTTCCCGTTGTTACAACAAGAGGCACATGTATGGAGGTCGTCAAAAGGGTAGATGCAGATGTTTGAATTGGTGCAATTCTTATGCCTCCGCTGAAGAAGTCGCTGGAGGAATTATGTTTTTGGGTTGTCCGTCCGTTCTTTTTTGTGTCCGTGATGGGTTTTTGTTACCGCAATAACTTAAGAATGGAATGACTGAAGGGATGCAAGTCAAACTTGGTAAAAGTATGTATCATGATTAAGGATTATCTGATTTGATTATTGGGTCAAGAGGTCAAAAGTCAGAGATCATGACAGGTGAAAATGTTATTGAGGTAGGGATTTGAACTAAGCTAAGTACTTGTACCCTGATGTATATGTGCAGATTAGATATTGAGGTCAAGTGGTCTTGATGTTTTAGGTCAAAATTAGAGTAAGCAAAGATTTAATGCGAGTGGATGTATCGTTGGATGCTGCGATGTTGAATTATGTCTAGTTTTATCACGTGATTTGATTTGATGTTTAATGAGGTTTGACATCAAAAAAGGAAAAATCACAAGTTAATAAAAGAGCTATAGCTTACAAACTTGGTTCATTTATAATTTTAAATGGTCCAGAAGTGCCAAATGGAATTGTCAATACATAAAGTGGCCAAAAAAGTGAAATATTATTGGATTTTAGAAGGAATTCAGCATAGGTTAATATATATATATATATATATATATATATATATTTATATATATATATATATAAGTCATTATGCGACTTCATACCATCAGCGGGGAACCACCAGTAAGGTGTCCCATGCAGCTACTGCTGCACCTTACTGGGAGCGATAAGCACCGCCTGCTACACGGTAACATTATCTCTGGTATCCACTCACTATATAGAGTCGACCTGTATGCGGTTGGGAGTAACTAAGAGAGAGAGTGTGAGAGTGTGAGAGTGTGTGTGTTTGTGAACAAGATATCTGGAAAAGTTCTGAATGGATTTGGATGAAAGTTGGTGAGATGATTGCCCTTGGTATAAGGAAGAATTGATTAGTTTTTGGTGAAGCTCAGGATATTATTCCGGATCCAGGAATTTTTTGAAGGATTTTTTACCATTGGAAGATAGGGCTCAGTAGCGGCCACCCATGGCGGCCACCCATGGCGGGAGTATGCGCTCTACTGAGTGGCGTTCTAGTTAGTATCTGTGATTTGGTGCTCCAACCTAATGAGCGAACGTCATGGCGTCGTCGCCACGTATGTCCGCATTGCCTGCCAAGCTCAGGAGGAACCATCTAGCGTCATTATGGATGTTAAATTCGGATACTGTCACAAGTGTTGATGTTTTAGGTCAAATCTGTGATTTCTCCATTGAGATCTCCATTGAGCACTTGAGATATTGGTGCTTTTAGGTCATCGTTGGAGATGCCAATAATGTTGGCCTGTAAAATTTCCACATACTCGATAAGAGATGTGATGCTGGGGCACCAGCTCCTAGGGGAAGGAAGTACCCCATTGAGCAATGGGTAAAGGCTTTGTTTTCAGGCTGAGAGTATGTCTGGTTTGTCAAGCAATAACATTAAACGATGGAGGATGCCCAACTTGGGCTGGCTTTTGGGGCCAGCTTTGCAATGTGGGCACAGCTTTACCACACACAGTCCCTTTTTGGGTAAAAACTTGATTCTCTAAGCTTAATTTTGCTAAATTCCATATTTAAATGAGGTCTGTATTAGTGTATTATACTCTGAAACAACAAACAATGTTAGTTGAACTAATGGCATGTAATGCACAAGCATGCCAAGTTTATGATTGGCAAACAAACTTGGGCTCCTGACTGCCAACAAATACCCTTTTGTACAACTTTTTGACTGCTGCTGGGATGTTGCTAGTATGTCTGCTCATCAATCATGTCTGGATATTTAAAATGCATGTCACCCTTCCTCCTACCCATTTCCCCATCTGTCGGCATTCTTTCTCGATCTTTCAAAAATGGTCACTGCCAAAAAAAACATTATGGCATGTTGAGAATCTTGTTGGATCATGGATGTGGCACAACAAAATGGGTCCATTTGTTTTTTTTGTCTCAAGTCAAAATAATTATTAGGGACTATACTGTCATGGCCTTGATGTTCCTTTTTTAAAATTATTTTCCCCCCTTACTCCAGCATATTGAGACAAAAATAAAGTTGACCATTTCTTCAGGTCTTCACTTTTCCCGATTTGAGATGTATCTAATGGACAACATTCTCCATTCTCCCCTCCTCCCCCATCTAACCCTGTACCATATTTCCATAGTGGGTTCCCTGTGCGCCGCGAGAGTGGGAGACTCCTGGCTTCGAGCACAACTCATGGCACCCTTAACCTCTCCGGCCCTCACCACAGTCCGTTTACTTGATTATGGACGTGTGCTATCACTCCCTTCCACATCTCTCCGAAGACTTCGGTAACATCCCATGATGTTTTTGTTTTGTCTCTGAACCCCAACACCCCCACCTTTTAAAATCCCCACAACCCCCAGCCCTTATTTGTGTTCTCTTGCTCTCCACATCTTAATTTTTTTGTTGTTGCATATTTGATTTAATGTCTCGATTAATTTGCTTTTCCTTTCCTCCCACAGGACGGAATTTGCATCGCTTCCTTTCCAAGCAATTGATGTCTGTCTTACAAATGTTTTACCTCTGCCTGGTGCGTCAAGTAATTCTCTCTTCCTCCTTTTCTAACTGCCTTATGTGATTTTTCTTTGACACTGTTAGGAGCTAATTGACTTGTATGCTTCCATAAATGCATTTTGTTGTTTACAAAAGTCAAATTGTCAGGCTCTGTGGTGAGATGGCAGTTTGCACCTGATATGCATCGTGGGCTGGTTACATGGATGTTTAGGGTAATCTTAAATGTTTAGATAGCCTTTTGTGGATCTTGTGTGGAGGATAGTGCCCAAAATTAAAATCGGTGGGTATTGCAGGAAGTGAGCTGATAGAGTATGGCATTTTGATTGGGCCTTGTGGGAAGTGATTGATTCTTGTGATTGCTAAATCCAGCCAAGAAGACTTTTTTTGATTTGTTTAATTAGTTGCAGATTATTGGGTGGATTGTGCTTTGCCGTAGGGTGATCTTCCATAGGATAGATTAGCCATATATTGGTGATGACTGTTTTGGAGCAACTTTCGTCATCCTACCTCATGGAACAGTCTGCGTGTACTTTTTAAAAATTGAAGATTTAAATACTAGCGAAGATCCCATCCTCACAGATGGGATAATTCCCACAGAATTGGATATTTCTTCTGGAATCAAACCAACATTCAACCTGTCTCGAGAAGCTTAAATGAGTCAAATTTTGCCTGAGTATGGTTTGCTTATTCCACGTTTTTATTTTTCAATGCCTTCTTCGTTGACGGTGAGAATTAAAACAAGGTTTATGCAACTAACTTCTCAAATTTCTCTTGTTGTAGGAGAGGATTGCTTTTCTCGAGCTGCTCTAGCCGTTGTGGAACGGCTAACAGCAGATGGACCTCTTCTTGCTCAGGTCTGTCCCATTTTCATCCCCTCCAACACAATTTACCTTCAGATTTTTAAATGAATTTGTATATCTTTTTGATCTCGTTCCATACAACTTGTCTGTGGTTGACTTGATTCTCAATTATCTATTTCTCTCTTCCTTTCCCTCTGTTCCCCACCTCTTGTTTACTTTAGGTGGTTTGTTATGATCCCTGTGGTCTTCCTTGCATTTATTTATGGCGCACAAGGGATGAGGTATGGGAATGTTTCCAAAACCTTCTTTATGCAAATACATCAGCTTGTCTGAAGCAAAAGGTGCTAAGATTGTAAGGCAATAAGACTTCTTGGTTAGTGAAGTTCTTAAAAGAGGGGCAACCATTTTGTAAATTATCAATTGAATGATTTGGGGGTAATATCTTTCATTCCTGAATGAGTAAAGTAGTGGTGCGTGTCGTGCTATGTTTGTGCCGTCTGTACTCACATGCCATCAACTCGGATGAAAAACGTCATAGCAGCTATTCACTGCCCAACTCACTGTGGTATGAAGTAGTGTTTGTAATATCTTCCACAGAATGACATGAAGGTGTAAATTTAACCTTTAACAAGATTAGCTTTACCGCATGCATAACCACAAAAAATAGGACTTTGCTGTTCGAAGCGAGTGTCAGAGTGTAAGTCGCATTGGGTCTTCACAGACTGGGCATTCGCTAGACAAGAATTGGGCAATAGGTTCCGCATATGCACCGGCAGTAAGTCTGCACCGTAGTAACGAATTAACCGAGAGTTTTTTGCTGGCGATCGTTACCCATGGCGCTTTATCAGGCCGATGCTCGATTTCCCACACACGGGTTTATATGTCAATTAAACTATGCACCGTGGATCTCCTGTATTTCCCAATGTTCACAAAACAGGTTCTCATTAAATTAGGGGGAGGGTGAAGAAGAAGAACATTACTGCTCACATCATGAAACCAGAAACCAGGCAGTAATTAAAACTGCACTCGGTAGAGCGCAAACCTCCGCCAGGCTGAAGTTTTTTTGTATCTCACTGATTGGCCAGATCTGCATCCGGACCTGAACCAACATCTAATCAGCTTGTTCTTGTCACATACCCAAATCATCCACCATGTTTTGTCATAATCTGCCCACAACCTTTTGGAAAATGCTATACAGTATATTAAAGCGCGGCGTTACGCGCGCTGCTTGCGAGCAAGGAGGAAGTGGACAAGCGGTAACTTATAAGCGTCTTTATTTCAGGAGCTCACTGTAACACTAGCGCGCTCCGGGCTGCGCACCCCGTGTATATCCTCAGGCCACGCCTACCCCTTGGGCGTGGCCGCCGCCCACTTGGTGCGCGGAATGATGTCACCACGCCAGTGGGCTTTCGTGTCCGCCACACGCGCCCCCCCAGAATTCCCGCGCACCTGGAGGGCCAGTTTGCGGGGCAAACGGATGACCCGGCCGAAGCGCCCCCTGGCGATCGGCGGCGTCCGGGGTGCAGGGATGCCAGGTGGGATGCCTCTGGCTGCCCCTGGGATGGGTGCAGGACCGGGGGGCGGCGTGGCTGGGCGGTGCCGGGGGTCCGCCCGCAGGGGGGCGGCCCTGACGCGGGGGTCGGCCCACTGGCGGTGGATGGTCCACGTCGAGGTGGGCCGGCTTGAGGCGGTCTACAGAAACGCGGTCAGGAGTACCGCCGATGTCCAGGGTGAAGTGCCTCGCCCCGGTCTCCAGCACACGGAAAGGCCCGTCGTACGGGGGCCGCAGTGGTGTCTGGTGGGCATCATGGCGGACGAAGACGTACGCCGCCGTGCGAAGCTCCGGGGCAACGTGCGTCGGTGGGTGCCCGTGGCATGCCGTTGGCACTGGGGCGAACCTCTGGGCGGTCTCTTGCAGAGCGGAGCGCTGCTGTGCCGCGGACCATGGTGCCGTGGAGTCGGGGAGGAACTCGCCCGGCACCCGCAGCGGTTGCCCGAAGACCAACTCCGCCGCGGATGCGCGCAGGTCCTCCTTGGGCGCCGTCCGGAGGCCCAGCAGGACCCAGGGGAGCCTGTCGACCCAGCCGCCGTCGCGGAGGGTGGCACGGAGCGCGGCCTTCAATGAGCGGTGAAATCGCTCACACAGGCCGTTAGCCTGGGGGTGGTAGGCCGTGGTTCTGTGCAGCCGGACCCCGAGCCCCTGCGCGACCGCCCCCCAGAGCTCCGAGGTGAACTGGGGGCCGCGGTCGGACGAGATGTCTGAGGGGGCGCCGAACCGGGCGACCCAGGTGGCGATGAAAACCTGCGCGACGTCCGCCGCCGTCGTAGATGCCAAGGGCACGGCCTCCGGCCAACGGGTGGTGCGGTCCACCATGGTGAGGACGTGGGTGAAACCCCGCGAGGGGGGCAGAGGTCCCAACAGGTCCACGTGGACGTGGTCAAACCGTCGTTCCGGCACCGTGAATGGGGCCAACGGGGCCTGGGTGTGCCGGTGCACCTTGGCGCGCTGGCACATGAGGCACGTCCTGGCCCAGCCGCGGACGGCCTTCCGGAGGCCATGCCAGACGAACTTGTCGGCGATCAACCTTTGGGAGGCCCTCGCGCCCGGGTGGGACAGGCCGTGGATGGCATCAAACACCTGGCGCTGCCAGCCCGCGGGCACGATGGGGCGAGGCCGCCCGAGGGAGACATCGCACAAGAGGGTCGCGCGCCAGCGCCGTCGAACGGCACCTCGGTGACGCGGAGGCCCGTGACGGCGGTCCGCAAGGCCTGGACGTCGGGGTCAGCGGCCTGGTCCGCTGCCATCCGGGCATAGTCGATGCCGAGGTGGACTGCGTGGGCGACGGCCCGGGAAAGGCAATCCGCCACCGGGTTGTCCTTCCCCGCGACGTGCCGGATGTCCGTCGTGTACTCGGACACGGCCGAGAGGTGACGCTGCTGCCGGGCCGACCACGGCTCGGTGACCTTGCCCATCGCGAAGATCAGCGGCTTGTGGTCGACGAAGGCCGTGAACGCACGGCCCTCGAGCAGATGGCGGAAGTGCCTGACCGCCAAGTGAAGCCCGAGCAACTCGCGGTCGAAGGTACTGTAACGGCGTTCGGGCGGGCGAAGCTGCCGGCTAAAGAACGCCAGCGGTTGCCAAGCTCCACGCACCCATTGCTCGTGCACTGCGCCCACCGCGTAGTCCGAGGCGTCGGTGGTGAGGGCGATCGGTGCATCGGGCGCCGGGTGCGCGAGCATGGTGGCGTTAGCCAAGGCGAGCTTCGCGCCCGTGAACGCCGTGTCCATCTGCTCGGTCCAGGTAACGTCGCCTTTGTCCGGCTTACCTCGGAGAGCTTCGTGCAGGGGGCGCAGGAGCTGGGCGATACGGGGCAGGAACCAATGGTAAAAGTTCACCATGCCCAGGAACTCCTGCAGCCCTCTGATCGTGCGGGGGCGCGGAAACCCCTTCACCGCCTCCACCTTGGCCGGCAGGGGGACGGCTCCGTGCCTGGTGACACGGTGCCCCAGAAAATCGATTACGGCGACGCCGAACCGGCACTTTGCGGGGTTCACAATCAGGCCATGCTGGCCCTGGCGTTCGAAGAGCGTGCGGAGGAGGCGTAGGTGCTCTTCGCGGGACGCGCTGGCGACGAGGATATCGTCCAGGTAGACGTAGACAAAATCCAAGTCGCGCAGGACGCTGTCCATCAGTCGCTGGAACGCCTGAGCCGCATTCTTCAGACCGAAGGGCATCCGCAGGAATTCGAAGAGTCCGAATGGCGTGATGACCGCCGTCTTCGGGACGTCCTCCGGCCTGACAGGGACCTGATGGTAGCCGCGTATGAGGTCCACCTTCGAGAAGAAGGACATGCCCGCCAAACGGGCGGAAAAGTCCTGAATGTGGGGGACGGGGTAGCGGTCGGGAGTGGTGGCGTCATTGAGACGGCGATAGTCCCCGCACGGTCGCCATCCCCCGCCGGGATGTGCAGCGGCGATGCCCAAGCACTCTCCGAGCGCCGAACGATGCCGAGTCGCTCCAGGGTAGCGAACGCCGCTTTTGCCACCGCCAGCTTCGTCGGCTCGAGGCGGCGTGCCAGGGCGTAGACCGGTGGCCCGACGGTGGGGATGTGATGGGCCACCCCGTGCTTGACGGCCCCCGCCAGGAAGGTGGGCCGCGTGAGGGCCGGGAAGCCGGCGAGGAGGCGGGTGAATTTGTCCGCTGCCGGAAGCGTACAGATCAACGTGGCCGGAACCGAACCGTTCGGCAAGCCGCTTGGCGAGCCGCTCGTTGAGCTGCTCGACGAGCCGCTCGTTGAGCTGCTCGACGAGCCGCTCGTTGAGCTGCTCGACGAGCTGGGCAGCGTACAAGCGAGCGAGCTGAACGTCTCGGCCTGGACAAGACGTCTGCGCTTTACATCGACCAGGAGCCCATTAGCGCACAGGAAGTCCGCGCCAAGCAGTGCCATGGGCACGTCGGCGGTGACGAACGTCCATCGGAAAACCTGCCCTCCGAACCGCAGAGAGAGGCAGCGTTTTCCATACGTACGGATGGGCGTCCCGTTCGCGGCAAGCAGCGCGGGGCCCCCGCCCGCGGCGTGCTTGTCTGACGTACCGGCGGGAACGACACTCACCTGCGCTCCCGTGTTGCACAGGTAACGGCGCCCGGATAAGGTGTCCGTTATGAACAGCAGGCTGCTCGAACGGCCGGCGCTCATCGCCACTATTGAGCGCCGGCCCGGGCGTTTCCCGACCTGTTGAAGGAGCATGGCGGATGACACTGCCGAGCCTCGTGGCCGAACTTGGCGTGGAACCAGCACCAGGTGGTGGAGCTGGAGGAGTGTGGCTGGCTCTGCCAGGCCGGTGGAGTTGGCGGTTTTCCCCGCGGTGGCGGTTTTCGCCGCGGCGGTGGGCGGGGCGGCGGTCACGAGGTGCGTATCAGCATGCTGCGTATGCTGTGTAAGCTGATGCTGTGGATCAGCATCATCAGCAGCATCAGCCTCGAGGTCCGTGACGGCCGCACCGACTCTCGCCCGCATGTCCGAAGCCGCGAAGTACCTGTCCGCCTCGGCTGTCAATGCTCGGGGTTCCGTTAGCACGGTCCCGGCCAACGCGAGGCGAACCTGCGCTGGAAGTTGGCGACGGAAAAGCGCCCGGAATAGAGAACCGGGGGCTTCGTCGCCCAACAGTGACAGCATATGGTCCATTCGGACCGACGGGCGCATGTCGCCGAGCTCGGGGAGATCCAGGAGGCGGTCGGCCCGTGCGTCGTCCGTGAGGCCGAACGTGGCTAGGAGTAGCCGCTTGAGTGCCTCGTACTTGTGGCCGTCCGGTGGGTGGCGAAGGACGGACACAACTCGAGCGGCCGTGCCGGGCCCGAGGGAGGCGACGACGTGGCAATAGCGCGTGTCATCGCCGGTGAGGCGCCGAAGCTGAAATTGGGCTTCGGCCTGGACGAACCAGACTTCGGCCTGGGCTTCCCAAAATTCGGGAAGTTTAATCGACATTGCGTTGTTGGCAATGGCGTCGTGTGTGGAAGGATCGCTCCGGCAGATCCAACGTCGAGGGTCACCAGTAAAGCGCGGCGTTACGCGCGCTGCTTGCGAGCAAGGAGGAAGCGGACAAGCGGTAACTTATAAGCGTCTTTATTTCAGGAGCTCACTGTAACACTAGCGCGCTCCGGGCTGCGCACCCCGTGTATATCCTCAGGCCACGCCTACCCCTTGGGCGTGGCCGCCGCCCACTTGGTGCGCGGAATGATGTCACCACGCCAGTGGGCTTTCGTGTCCGCCACAATATCATTTTTTGGCCCCATCTCTCAATGGTGAAGAATCGCTTAAAAATGATCGGATCCATACCTGGATCTTCACCAAAATCTTAACCATTTGTCTTTGTCACACACACAACCTGCCCACTAAATTTTGGCTGAATCTGTCCATAACTTTTTGGGATATCCTGCACACAGACAAATTGTCATTACAGACAGCCAAATTGTCATTACAGACAGACAAATTGTCATTACAGACAGACAAATTGTCATTACAGACAGACAAATTGTCATTACAGACAGACAAATTGTCATTACAGACAGACAAATTGTCATTACAGACAGACAAATTGTCATTACAGACAGACAAATTGTCATTACAGACAGACAAATTGTCATTACAGACAGACAAATTGTCATTACAGACAGACAAATTGTCATTACAGACAGACAAATTGTCATTACAGACAGACAAATTGTCATTACAGACAGACAAATTGTCATTACAGACAGACAAATTGTCATTACAGACAGACAAATTGTCATTACAGACAGACAAATTGTCATTACAGACAGACAAATTGTCATTACAGACAGACAAATTGTCATTACAGACAGACAAATTGTCATTACAGACAGACAAATTGTCATTACAGACAGACAAATTGTCATTACAGACAGACAAATTGTCATTACAGACAGACAAATTGTCATTACAGACAGACAAATTGTCATTACAGACAGACAAATTGTCATTACAGACAGACAAATTGTCATTACAGACAGACAAATTGTCATTACAGACAGACAAATTGTCATTACAGACAGACAAATTGTCATTACAGACAGACAAATTGTCATTACAGACAGACAAATTGTCATTACAGACAGACAAATTGTCATTACAGACAGACAAATTGTCATTACAGACAGACAAATTGTCATTACAGACAGACAAATTGTCATTAGACAGACAAATTGTCATTACAGACAGACAAATTGTCATTACAGACAGACAAATTGTCATTACAGACAGACAAATTGTCATTACAGACAGACAAATTGTCATTACAGACAGACAAATTGTCATTACAGACAGACAAATTGTCATTACAGACAGACAAATTGTCATTACAGACAGACAAATTGTCATTACAGACAGACAAATTGTCATTACAGACAGACAAATTGTCATTAATTGTCATTACAGACAGAAAAATTGTCATTAATTGTCATTACAGACAGAAAAATTGTCATTAGACAGACTAACAGACAAATGCTCATTGCAGACAGACTAACACAGGGGTGAAAACATAACCTCTGTTCACCTTCATTGACGGAGGTAACAAATTAAGTAAAATAACTACCCAATGTGCACACGATTCCTCGACTGCTTAATTACTAAACGTACTCACCTGTGCAGGGTGAGTTTAAGATTAAGATTAAGCAGGAGAGGACAAGTCAAAGATTAGAGAAATGAACTTGAGCTGAAGGGTAGTTTTCACCGCAGCGACATTGGGGTTTATTTTGTGCTTGGGACGGTTGGTCTCGCACAGCGTACGTTAAGCTCTAGGGTCCCTGCATCCATCCAGGAGGTCCAGAGGGAACAAATTCCCAGGACAGTACATCAGCCACGATGCAAATCCCGAAGTTCTCCACACCAGCAGTGAAAACAAATCGAATGAGGCCCCAGTACTTGCTCTCTTAGCGAGCCCCATACGTGCTTTTACAAGTTCCCACAGGATATGTCAGAGCCCGCAGGACTTTGTTGGCTTGCCCTAATTGGAAGGAGAACCGGTAACTTTCTGATCACGTGCTGTCCACAGACCTTGAGCATGATGCCAAAAATCACCACGTTTTCACATTCCCAAAGCGTTTTTACCTTTTGCACAATTCTGGTATTTTTGCAGTGAGGAGTTAACATAAGTGCTTGCGGAAAACGTACATGAGGACAGATTAATATCGGGGAACGTTGAATAATGTATTGAAGGTAGAGAAACAGGGTAAAGATAGTCGCTCAGGAATGGCAGGACACGAACTGCTGAACATGTATGTACTCGACACTATCTCTCCAATTACATACAACACACTTATGCTAACATGCACTGTGAAATAACTATTCGAATTTATTCCCCATTTTATCCCTTAAGCAAGATCCATAACAGTGTATGTATTGGAATTGCTTTTTACAAATTGCAACGGAGAGTCAAATGATTTTCCCCAAACCAGAAAGCAAAAATTTACAGATGTTCTTCCTTTTCGATTGTTTCTGTTAGTGTCACACATTTTTGCCAGTGGTGGGTGGTGAGCCTCCTGATGCCATTAACCAGACTCTGTGGCATAATTGTTAGAGCGTAGATCGAGTCTGGGAGGTCGGCAGTTCAAACCCAACTATGACCAAGTCATACCAAAGACTAAAAATAGTACATGCTGCTTCCTTGCTTGATGCTCAGCATTAAGAAAAGGATAGAGCATGGACAAACAACCATTGGTTGGCAACCATTGCACAGGCTTTATAGGCCTAATGGCCGCCTCCTGTGCCAAAGTTCCTTGTAAGGGAACTTGTACAAGTCGTTTTTGACCCGAACTTGTGAAAAGGGTGAAACCACTGGCCTCTCCATATTTATTTTTTTTTAATGTTTAGTTAGCACATTTGGTGATCATTTTAAATAGTTTTCAATATTCTTTTTAAGTAAACCGACATTTTTGGTCAAGTTGCGACAGTTGCACAATTTCTTTTGCTTCATTTTTTTGTGTATAGACAGAGTCAAGGCTCATGGAAGAGCAAGAATACTGAATGGATCACGATGCAACAGAACAAAAGGAGCAGTAGGGAGAGGGGGGTTGGACAAATAATGGGTGTGGGGAGGGGTACAAGAGGATGCATGGGGTGGACAAGGTGGTAGAGAAGCAAACTCTCAGGAAGGAAACACTGGGAATTTGTAAGGAGGGTATGGGGGTGGTGTTAACGAGGGTAGAAAAGATAATCGTTTTAGATGGGGGATTATCTGAGATGGTGGTGAACAGCCATCTTGAAAAACCTGGAGGGAAAAATTGGATTGAAGAGAATAAAAAAGAATGGTTCCACAGGTGGGAAAAGAACAACGAATGAGTAGAAGTGAGTAGTGATTCTGCATTTCGGGAGGTTCACCAGAAGAGGTTTGATGGTGGATTGCGTGTGCCCTGCAGAAACTAAGCAAGATGTGAAGTAGGGGAGCCAGTACAGAGGTGAGAGCAGTACTCCGTCAAGCTGCAGGTGAAGGCCTTATAGGTGGATAGGAGTCCAGGTGTGCCAAGGAAGGACTTTATATGACTGAGGATGCCCGGTTGGCTGTTGGCTTTGGAGGCTAAATTTGAAATGTGGTTTGCCCAAGATAGATCATGGCTGATAGTGAGGCCCAGGAGTTTGAGTGACTGAACTTCCTCAAGAGGATTGTTAAGAAACTAGATGGGAGGGTTTGCCAGATTGTCCTTTAAGGGAGAGATAGTAAGAGCGCAAGATTTCTCAGGATTGAAAGATATATTCCAAGTGTTTGACCAGCTTGTGATTTTGTCAAGGTCTGAAGACTGGGAAGAGGCTGGAGCCTGTCTATCTGAAGGATGAGGGATGTCACGGCAGAGGGTGGACTCATCAGCAAATAGATAAAGTGGATTTTCCAGAGAGTCAGAGAGATCGTTGATTAAGATCATGAATATTACTGGGCCTAGAACACTGCCTTGGGGCTGGGACAGGGAGAGGAGATGAAAGGATTCCGTTGAGTGCCCCAAGTTGGTTATGAGAGCAGATGAAGTTAAGAAGCCATTTGTGAAGTTGGCCTTGGATGCCATAGGCAGAGTTTGGAGAGTAAAGCTGGATGCCAGACTGTATAGAAGACAAGATATGTGCAGAGACTGCCCCAATCTCATGTTTGGCATTGAGGGCCTCCATCCATTGTTGGGAGAGTAGAAGCAGCATGCCCAAAGTGGAATGACCATGTCTGAATCCGAATTGATAACCTGAGATTATGGCATTGGAGAAAAGGAAGAATTTCGCATCAAATGCAATGATGGATTCCATGACCTTGCTGGTGATTGGAAGTCAGCTGATTGGTCTGTACTTATGGGGATCAGTTTTGCACATTTTTATACAATGCAGTGATATTAGCTTATTTCCAAGCAGATAGATGACCTCAGGCAAATGATTGAGTGTAAAGACCAGAAAGAACATGTGCTAAAGCAGCAGAACATGTTTTTAGGACACGAGCTGATGTTGTCTGGTCCAGTTGCTGAATCAGATTCGAGGGTTCACAGAAACTTGTCCACCTTCTCAGCTGCAAAAGACAGTTTCCATTCATTTAAAATGTTACTTGTTGCTCCTTGCTTTTAATCGCTGGAGGATTTTGTATGTTCTGGCTGATCTTTGATTTAAAGTGAAACAAAACTGAAATTTCAAAAACTTTGAATTATGATGTGTCATCATTGCTGTATTTTTCACTTTTCCATTATAAATTTTACATCCATAAAATTTGGCTTTTGTTTCACTTTGAGCCGATGTGTAACCAGCTGCTTTCTATTGCAAAAGATTATCATTGAATAAAATGTTACGGTAGATAGTGTAAGATTTATTTTTTCTTTCATTGCTGGTCTGAATGGTCATTTATTTGGGTATGATAATCGTAGTGTATAAGGTTAAGACACCTGATTTGGAACCTCAGAGCATCCTGTTGAATGTAACGATCTCCTCCATATTGACAAGAGTTCAATGTTATGTGAAAGTGGCCAAAGAGAAAAAAGTGTCATCTAATCTAGCATCGCCATGTATGTGCCAAATACCTCTCCACTCCTTCGGAGCCATTGCTGCATATTCCACTCATCTTTACCCACAGTCATTTTTTCTTAAACTGGAAACATCTGCCAAGGTCTGCAGATCCTGGGAGTTTTCTAAAACTACTCATAAGCATCAGATGTTGAAGTATTAAAGGCCATTGGTTTAAGGTGAAAAAACATAACATTGGTTTTGGAATGATGTGCAATTTTTCAGCACTTGTGGGCATGCTGATCAGGCAAAGCGAGGCTAAAGGTTTTAGTTCTCTACCTAATGGTACATTTTTATTCCAGACACGTAATATCTATCTCGTAGCTTTTTGTTGCCTTATTCAGTCTTTTTCATGTTTATTTTGAATCCCTTTGTCTTTTCGCCCCCTTAGACCTGTTTTATCAACAAGGAGCTTGGAGATCGAGGTTACGCACAGTGGCTGGATATGTAGCAGTGTTCATCCGTAACTGCATTTGATGGTCTGTTGATTTCCAAGCACCTCCAAACTTGCGCAGAGCTTGTCACTCCTGCAATAGCACTTTTGATGTGTAATTTGTACAATCACTCCTGCAATAGCACTTTTGATGTGTAATTTGTACATTCACTCCTGCAATAGCACTTTTGATGTGTAATTTGTACATTTTCACACACCTCTTCCAAAGTGCCACTTTGCACTTCTTTATTTGTTACGTTGCCTTTCGTTTTGTCGGCAGTTTTGTGGCAGCCTGGATGGTCATTGTGTGGTTTGAAGAAAATAGTATCGATCAGCTGTCCAGGCACCACCCAAATGTGTAAATATTATCGTTCGGCCTTGCCGATCCTTATCGCTGACTTTCGGTCACCTTATAATGATTGTTGTCTTTCAACAAAATAAAATCGACGATTTTATCCATCAAGTGCATCTTCGATATCCTTTTAAGTTCTATCAACTCTTACGGATTCGTAACTTCCGTTATTGTGGTTTTCTTCCACTTGAAAGATTTCGGATTCTATGTGCTATTATTGTCTTCCTAAGGTTTATTGATTATGAACAGTTATTAAAAGTTAAAAAGGTTAACTTAAAATGATACAGGAAGACGAACGAGAAGACAATGAGGTGAAGGAGAAGAGGCAGCGCGAGCAAAGTCGGAGAGGACGCGTGACGTCAGCGCTCTGTAACGAGCAAGGTTTACCGACAGCCACGAGGGGATTTTGAGTTCCTGGAAGGGACATCCGGCGATAAGAATATTCGCTGGAGTGGAGAAATCTGCATAGACAGATTTGGGGCACTGAGATTCCGACGAATCCTTGCCTCGTCGCATCGGCTCAAGCCAGAGCCGTCGGCCATTTTGAACCCTGTGCTTCGGACACCTGTGAAGGTTTGCTTCGTGTCATCTTCACCCCAACATCCTACCGTCTGTCGGGGATGTGTGTGTGCGACCGATTCGTCTCCAATTACGTTGCGGTTTGCTGAGTGAGTGGTGAAGGTGCGCCTCTGGAGGGTGCCATTGTACAGTTTGGCAGGGTGTGCACCCTTGCCCACTGTACACGTTTCGGATATCGACTGGAGAGCGGGATTCGGGCGTCGACCGGATTTCGTTCTATCGACCGCTGGGGCGAATCCCATTCGCCTTGGGAAAAGTTATAGAGAGACATTGAGGAGTGTCTGTTCATTTGCTGGCAGAGCAGTGAGTTACTTGACTTTATATAAGATATATATATATATATAGAGTGCACTCTTAATGGCCATCTGTTATCCCGTTATTCCTGTGTGTGATTTCTAATACAATTTTGTTCATTTATAATCATTGGTGTGGTTTCACTATTGATTTTCAACACAGGGTAATATATCTTTCTGCCGGGGTTCCTCTCGGGGTTCGGGGGTTACCGAGACCAGGAGATTGTGGAGGACTCCGTAACACAACGCATATATCCGATCAGGCATTTGTTGATGAACTTCGTTGGTTTACTGATGGGGATTTAATGCAGTCAGTCAGTCAACAGTGATGATGAAACTGTGAATGTGAAATCTAGCTGTTAGTTTTATCTTGTACCTCGTACTGCGGTATACAAGCCCATTACATGGGCATCATATCCGCATCCTTTTTAAGATTTATTCCAAACAACTCGAATGCAAAAGTGAGAATTTCTACATCTGATCATGACTTCTTGCATGACAGTGTGATGGGAAAAAAATAGTCTTGCTCTTCTTTGACCTTTGTCTTTACAAATAGCCAAAAACATATTCCATGTTCGAATGTTACACAAATTATGAAATCTGTATAACCAACTTTATATTTTGAAAGTTGGCCATTAAATTGCATTATAATCCATGCCAAATTGGAAGTGAATAATTATTTGCACTTAAAGCTTTTTAAGTCGCTGCAGAGGTTCGAGTCAAATTTGCGAATTAGTATGTCTCCAAAATGGCTCCCGTGGCCCGTTCATGTTTATTTCCTAATTTCTACTGGAATCTAATCTACGATGACCACTGAATCAAAAAAACATTGGCGCCAATTTTTTCGAACACTTTTTTCCCGCCTTTTTGTGCATATGAACTATGACGCCATAGAATACACGTAAAAAATGCAAAAATTAGCATTTTTGCTGTCATCTACAATGCTATTTTAAATTTTCCTGCTCTCATACATACATTATGGTGTCAATACCTCTAGTTTAATATTTATCACTTATAAACTAGGAAAAAAGCATGTCTCAATCATCGTTTTGCTTTCTAATCAAGTATGATATGTCATACCTTTTAAAAGCCTATGGAAAATGTTCATGCTTCCGTTTACATAAAGGTATTTCCTTTGCTTTTGTTACTAAAGTCTTGTGCTGGGGTTTTCAATATATCTTCATTATATTCAAGGGGACCTATCAAACCATCATATGCAAATTAGTTATGATGTCATAGTAATATAGTGTTGACCATGCATTTGATGTATGCAATAATGCCATTATACATGAAATGGTTTTAAAACAAGGAAACCAAAAATAAGTACATGGACATATCTGGAGCTGACCGCATGAGCTACGTTTCAAGAACATCATCATCATCGTCACTGTCGTCACCTGCAGTATGTATGTTAACAATTCTGTTCTCACAAGCTACTTCGCAGGTACACATATCTGTGATGCATTTGAGATTGTGCTTCCGACATGAGCAGATCATCGTAGAGCAACTTCCTTTACATCCACATTTGACTAGTTGAAGCACAGCCTGAGGTGCTGGCAAAACTGTTGTTGGTACGGGAAGAAACCGGTCACCTTCCAGACGCCGTCCATGAGAAGTTGATGGAGGTAGAGTTGAAGATGCAGTGCCGCATTGTTTCCATATCATGGTGACATAATTTGCTCTGTTGATCTTCTGTACTAGGGTGGCCTTTATAGGGGGCAATTTCTCATCTGTGTACTGGCGCTTACTGAAGAGGAACCAACGCATCTCGTTCACAGAAGAGATTGTTGTGCCAGGAACGTAGAGTTGACATACGTAGCGCTCCAATTCACCGACGTCATCTTCCTGTATGCTTGGAGTGTTTCCAAGGTTGCCAAATGCTCTAACAATATCACCATCGGCTTTCTGCAGTGTATTCCAGCAGGAAATTTTTGATTTCCCGCAGAATGTGCCAGTCTGGTTACAACCACTTAAGACGTGGAAGCCAGGGAGTGCAGAAGCTTTCTGACTGCCCAGGGCATCATATATAGGACCTAAATCAATAGTTTGCCGTAGACCACCTGTTCCAACAAGCATCGATGTTGCAGGACACAAGTCCTTGTAGCACCACAAGGCGAGAACTAACACATCTGTATCCGGACTCTGAATGCATATCGACGTGGCCCCCCTCTGCGAAGCGTCAAGAGCATGAAGTAGCATTCTTGTATCTGCCTCCTCTTGAGTACTGTTCAGATGATCTAATATGAGCTTGTTTGATTTGCATTCCTCACTGAGTGTTGTCACATATATCTTCTCAGATTCCTTGCGATGCTTCAAGATGTGTGATGCCAGATAGAGAGTGAGTCTTTGCTTGTTGTCTTGGTTGTTCAGCAGTTGCTTTAGCGTCACCTTTTCAATGATTGCCTCATCGGAGATATTGTAAGCAAGGCTTCTATGATCTCCGAGGCGCAAATTGCGTGTTCTTTCCTTCAGGGAGTTAGGAATGTCATATCGGTCAAAAACGACATGAACTTCATGAAATCCTTGATTTGCAATCGAGGACATGCAAAAAGTGATTGGCGAGATCGTAGCAAGTTTTCACCCATGTAGGTTTCCCCATTGACTGGACCACGGCCATTCCATCAATGATTGTGACTCTGCCATGCTGTGTTTGCTCTCCTTGTGCAACAACAAGCTGCTGTTGGTCAGGCAAACGTTCCAAGATAGTCATCAGCTTACTTTTGGCAACACAAGACCGCAAGATACCATCAAAAGTGAAGAGTGAATGAGGATATTCTGCAAACTCAAACTCACTGATGCTCTCCTTCAGGTCAATATCTGGCCGTGACAGTATCACAACAAGGAAGCGGGCGAACAGTGCTCTTTCATTCTTAATTGCTGTAACAGCGACAGCTTTCTTGCTCTTCTTAACCATTCTTGCTGTCTTCCAAGTCTTGAGATTTGCCTTCTTCATAGGACTCCAGATATTCAGCTCTAGGTTTACAAGACGCTCTTGAACAAATTTCTCAAACATCTCTTCTCCAACACTATCTCGCTGTATTACTGCCTGTTTTACTACCTCTGGCATGATCGCTTGTGTGACGATGTTGATGAGCTCATCATCTTCAATAATGAATGGATCATTCACTTTCAGCACCTCTCTCAATTTGCCTACATTATCCTCATACCGTTCCAACTTAGCATCTGACAAATCATGATGCCTTACTGATCTCTGAGAGACTTTACCCACCAAATGTTCAGCTTCATTGACCAAGCGACTTAGCTCAGGTGCAATCAGAAACCATCTGGCCATAGCTGCCGGTTGCTGTGTTAGCTCTTTCAAACCTCCAAGGATCTTCATGACTTTGTTCTCCTGTTCAATGCCATGATCTGGGCCTATTGCGCAGAAAGGGCCTTCATTTTTGTAGACGCAGAAGTTGCCAGCCATGAATTCTGTATCGATATCGGGATCATTTGTTTCCAATTTCTCCATCTGTGCCAAATACAGTGGAACCATGTGGGCATAGTTTTGTCTATCATGTGTGAAGAAGTACTTACACAATGCTCTAAGCGATTCTAGATGCAATTTCCAATTGCCTTCCCGTGTTGCACGAATGAACATCCATATCCAAGCCACAAATTTCATGTAATCTCTGGCAAATTTGAAAGTAGGATGACTTGTTTCCATCTTTGCATCAAATTCATTCAGCTTGTCCATTAAAGAGACATCTACCACAGCTAGTAATTGCTTGTGTCGGTTGTCTAATTCGTCATACTTGCGCTCTTGACATGCTGAATTGACCATTGATGCAGCCACTTGAAGGTTATCATGAACCAAGGTTATCGTATCGGCCGTTAATCAGATGCTTTTGGGCCCCAACGTCAGCTAATTCAGATTTTTCGAGTATGTCTGTACGTGATAAACAAAGAGCGCGGTTCGTAGATCGTAAATCCATTAGTGCCGTGGGCATCGGGTGACTGGGTGCGGCGTAAAAGGGATAACAAAGTTGAGTCCTTACGCTATTATTATATAGATAAGATACTGAATACAGACAATGTCCGCTAAAATCTATGCATAGGGTCCACAAAATTAAATTTGTATCATATTTTGCAAAGAAAATTTACATCGTTTAATTTTTATTTACGGATTATGAAGTCATACCTAATTTGCATAAAAAAATATGCAAACATACTCGAAAAAATTGGCGCCAAATTTTTTTCCCTTACTCACATCATAATTAATGATTTCCCGCAAAGAATACAAAATAAACATCAAAATCCCACGGGATTACATACGCTCCCGAACTAAATTGTTATGCCTCCGTGGACGCAGTCGCCGGAGACATTGTTTTTGGTTTGTCCGTCCGTCCGTCTGTGATACGTTTTCGTTACTGCGATAACTTGAGAACTGCTGAAGGGTTCTTAGTCAAACTTGGTGCTGTTATGTATAATAAGGTAAAGATGAACTGATTAGATTTTGAGGTCCAGAGGTCAAAGGTCAGACGTCCGTTGGGTAAAGATTCTGGTACCAAGCTAACTTGTGACCAGTCATGGGATTTTGAACAAACTTGGCATCAGTATGTACGATGCAAAGATGAACTGATTAGATTATGGCATCAACAGATCAAAGGTTAGAGGTCATGTCAGGTAAAAAAAAGTGATAACTTGAGAACAGCTGAAGCGATTTAAATCAACCTTGGTACAAGTATGTATAATAATGTAAACATTAACTGATTTGACTTTGGGGTCAAGAGGTCATGTTAAGTAAATATTATGTTGCCACACCAACTTGTGAACCAGTGATGGGATTTTGAACAAACTTCGTAAAAGTGTACATTATGATGCACAGATGAACTGATTATATTTTGGTATCAAAGGTGAGGAGTTAGAGGATTTTGTGATTTTGTTGAGGTCAGAGGTCATGCCAGGTAAATATATGATACTTGAGGCCAGCTGAATGGATTTAATCAAACTTGGTACAAGTATGTATACAACAACAACAACATGCATTTTAAAGGCTATTTTCCCTGCTAGAGCGGGGGTTAGCCTTGCGGTCCCCATGACAATCTTCTCCATTTTGCCCTATTTTCTGCATCTCTCCTTGTTAACCCCCTTGCCCGCATTTCTTCTTCCACCATCTTTAGCCAAGTCTTTTTTGGTCTTCCCCGTCCTCTGCTTCCTTCTACATTCATTTCCATCACTCTTCTCAACCAGTCACTTTCATCCTTCCTCAACACATGACCAAACCATCTCAACCTGTTCCTCTTCACAGCATCAATCACAGGCTCTATTCCCATCATCTTTCGCAATTCATCATTTGTCTTCCTCTCTCTCAACGATACTCCACACATCCACCGAACCATTCGCATTTCCACCCTTTCCAACCTTCGTTGCTGCTCTACGTTCATTACCCATGTCTCGCTCCCATAAATCATAACACTTCTCACACATGCAGCATACACCTTTCCCTTCAGCTTCAACGACACTCCCCTCATCATCAGCGCACGCCACCCAGTTCCCGAAACTTCTTCCATGCACATCTCACTCGAGCAACCGTTGCCGAGTCTGATCCACCTTCTCCATTCAGCATGTCTCCGAGGTAGCAAAATGTTTTCACACCTTCCAGCTTCACGCCGTCTCCAAGATCCAACTCAACATTTCCTCCATCTGCAGCTCCCTCTGTGCACACCTTACATTTGAATGTAGCTGCCACACTGGTTAATGACCCTCTCAGACCACTACATTTTTGATGAACCCACTCAGCGCACATTGTACATTGAATGGAGTTCACTCCAACACCCTTCCTACACACAGCATAGGGCCACTTCCCAGTTCTTTCAACCTCACCACATGCTTTACCACTTGCCATCACCTTCGTCTTTCCGATATTCACCTTCAGACCTTTTGTCTCCATACATTCCTTCTACGTGTTCATCTTTTCCTTCAGTCCATCCATACTTTCCGCAATCAACACCAGATCATCTGCATACAACAACTCCCACGGTAAACCCTCCTTTATGTTCTGAGCCAGCACCTCCATCACAGCTACAAATAGTAGTGGACTTAGTACCGACCCCTGATGCACTCCCACCTTCACCTCAAACTCACCACTGTTCCCGTCCTTCGTCCTTACAGCTGTGCGCGCTCTTTTGTACATTGCCATCACTACTCTGATCAACCATTCCTCCACTCCTAACTTCCTCAATGCCCATGTCAATACTTTGCGTGGTACTCTATCGAATGCTTTCTCCAGATCAACAAACCCAAGAAACAACTTCTTCCTCTTCTCCATGTACTTCTCCTGCAACTGCCTCACAATGAAAAGCGCGTCTGTCGTTCCTCTTCCTGGCATGAATCCAAACTGCATTTCGTCGATCTTCACTTTCTTCCTTATCCTCCTCTCCAACACCCTTTCCAATACCTTCATTCCATGCTCCAATAACTTTATCGCTCGGTACGAGCCACACTCCAGAGGGTCACCTTTCCCCTTGTATAGAGGGATGAGGGTACTCAGTTCCCAATCAAGTATGGTACAAGTATGTATAATAATAATAATGTGGGAGGAGGCATATTGGTCGACGTCGTGACGTAAAATAGTGTAGTTTTAGTGCCATTTACAATCGGTAGGTACCTGTATCGATTCCTTGCATTATTGTGCATTCCTTGCAGACACATTTTAATTGGTTTTAGTGCTATGTGCAGGTATTTACTCACTCAGGTAAGCAATCGTAGAATGATGATTGTTCCCCACTGTCTCTTGCTTTGAATAGGGCATTAGTGAGTTGTGAAGAGATGACCAATTCTTAAGGAAATTGAAACGTTTATGCCAATGATTGAGTCTGCGGAAGCATTATAAAAATGGTAGTAGGTGAAAATAGTCTTTTAGTAACACCTCTGCCCACCTCACCCCTCCTCCGGTTCTGGTATAGCCCTGACACCACGTCAACATTGACAGTTCTTGTAGTTCACCCTGAGTTGTCCATGGATTAAAAGTGTTTGACCAGCAGTATGGTAGTTTTGTTTTAACAGGAAGCTGAGTGTGCCATTTGTGTTTAGCCATGTTTTAATTTTGGCCATTAGTTTTGCAAAGTGAAAATCGACACTTTTGGACTCTTTTCGGTATTTGTGATTGGCCAAAAAAAATTCCCTTCAAATTGGACCGTGATTAATGATTTTCAATGGTTTTCCAAAAAAAGGTGAAAAAACTGTTTGGAACAAATTGTGATAAGAAAAAGGCTTACTTCGATTAGAGTAGCTTAATCAGGTGGAGGTTACTGGAAGAAAGAGTGTGCTCGAGGAGTTGGAGAGAAGGTCAGACAACTGTGGGGGCAAGACTGGAGAAGTGGTAAAATGGACAGTCAATTAATTTAACAATTAATTAACAATTTAATTAAGTAATTAACAATTAATTAATTAACAATTGATTGTACAGTACCAATCAGTTTCACTTGTGTGCAAACTCTTTCTGTTCTGGCTTATCAAATAATACCTTATTACAATTTTTATTTTTTTTCTTTCTTTCTTGTATACAGGATCGAGGCTCGTGAAAGAGCTAACATTTATCACACAAAAAATCAAACAGACACACAAAGTACATAATAAGGGGAGCGGTATACAAGATGGGGAGAGAAGGGGAAGCACACAAACACAACATTTGAGAGCAGGGACATCGGGAGATCTGTGGGAGGGCAGGGGCTTGGGGGGAGGAGGTGTGGGAAGGGGGGGGGGGGAGAGGAGTATAAAACACAAGGACACTGCAAGGACTTCCAGGAAATAAGTTGGTATTTCAAAAAAAGTGGATCTGGGGTGAAATTAGTGGGGGTAGAAAAGATCAAGGTTTTGGATGGGGGAAGATAAGAAATGGTGGTGAACAGCTGTTTTAAAGACCTGGAGGGAGGAGTGGGATTGAAGAGAGTGAGGAAGTTTGTTCCAGAGGTGGCAGAAAAGAGGAATGAAGGAATGAAGGAGTGAAGGTGATCAGAGAGTCTTGATTTTGGCAGTTTAACCATAAGAGGGTTGCAGGCAGATCTTGTGCAACCTGTAGGAATATTAGCGACCTGTAGGATTCCACGTAAAGTGAGCATAACTGCATATTTACACTTTGGGCAATGAAGTGCCAAGAGGGGTGGGCGGGACAACGACTGTCAATCAGCCTGATGGGGGCGGGGGCCACAAAAGACATTTGACCATATGTACTAATTAGGATGTTTGATCGTGTGTAAAGAAAATACACTGCTGTACCTCTACAATGTGAGTACATCTATAAATTATATACAGTGCTGTACCTCCACAATGTGAGTACATCGAGAAAGTATTGTTATGAATTTGGGGTAGTGATCTATAGATTCAGGTAGATCTGTATAGGTTGATGCTCCGATGATCGGGGGTAGAAAGAACCATTTAGATGTACATAAGTCAGGGACCTGTTGAGCCCGAATGTCGGATTAAGTGTATATTTGTGCCGATTACAAAGAATGGGGCGTGTTAACTAGTGTAGGGATTATGTTAATTCTCCTGTGTGTGAAACCTCTGTGATCTATCCTTTGTCCCTTTTGGCACTGCACCATAGACACTAGTGAGGAAGGCCCATTAACTACAACATAAATAACTAGATGGTATTCAAAGAATAGATACCCTGCGCAGTCAACTTGGTGTGAGCCAACTCTTCTGTTTTTGAACGTTTCTTTTTTTTGGATCCAATATGGCTGCCAGACCACGTGAGCGATGACATCAATTTATATTCTCGAAATAGAAACAGCTCAATTGAATTGAATCAAAATGGCGAATTGAGGAAACAGCTCAGAAAAATGGTTGTACACACCATCCATAATGTTATGCTTTGAGGGCATTTGGGAGGGAGATGTAATCACATTAAATAAGTTAATTCATTTTATGCTGTAGGTTAAAAAAATTTTTTTTGCTCGTAAACACACATAATGTAACAAAACAACACCAACAACTAAAGCACAAAAAGATTGTATTTCAAAGTTCAAAAGTATTTTGTCCATTCATTATCATGCTACAAGTGTCTAAATGCCTGCATACCTTGGTTGACAAATTCCCATCGGATGAGATGGTCTGTAATTAATTAACAATTTAAGTTAATTTAACAATTAATTAATTTAACAATTTAATTAATTAATTAAACAGGAGAGGCCTTTAATTTTTTGGATATACTGATGAGGCTTGTGGAAGAGCTCGAACATGGAATTCATCAGGGCATAACAGCAAAATGAACTTTAAAGAGTAGGGAAGCACCAACGGCAGGCATCGAGGCAAAATCGAGAGAAAAAAAAACAAAAAAAAAAACAACCTTTAGAGGCCATTTTTCCCCGCAAAGCAGGGGTTGGCCTTTTTCGGGCACCGTGGTTGTTGTTGGTCCCCTTTTTGAAGCAATGTTTTACGGCCGGATGCCCTTCCTGCCGCCAACCCTGTTTGTCACCTTTTACAACAAACAGGGAATTACCAGTGAACTGGTACTCAAATTAGCCTACCTCAGAAGGATGACAGGCTGAGTCAACCCCCCTGGCGTTAATTCAGCGATCGACCGGGATTCGAACCCAGGATCCTCGGATCCTAAGCCGGCACCCTAGCCGCTAAACCAACACCAGGTTCAAACCTAAACCAACAAAATCGAGTGAGACTTGGAGAAATAACGGATACTAGCCGAAACCCGTGGAACATCCACGGAAGGGAGGATGTGCTGTATGGATAGAGAGTACCATTATGGATGGCATAGGGGATTTGCTTGTCTGAGTAAGAGTTAGGAAGAAAGATGAGAATGAAGAGTGTGTATATGAACAACGATCGCCGACACCGGCACAAATACATGCTCTGGATTGTCCACTCAGTGGACAGCTTGCTTTCACCTTCGCCTGTCCAATCAGCGGACGGCTTGCTTCGCCTTCGCCCAGCAGACGCCAATACGATGGCGTCGTAAGATGCAGTTAATCGGATGCTTTTGGGCCCCAACGTCGGCCAATTCAGATTTTTCGAGTATGTCTGTACGTGATAAACAAAGAGCGCGGTTCGTAGATCGTAAATCCATTAGTGCCATGGACATCGGGTCACTGGGTGCGGCGTAAAAGGGATAACAAAGTCGAGTCCTTACGCTATTATTATATAGATGAGGGCTGGAGGACATGGGGTGAATAATAAGGATACAGCCACAAATTGTCAGGAAGGAGAAACTGGAAACTTGAAAAGAGGTGTGCTTGGTGAGGGTTAACAGGAGGAAAGGTCACGTTTTCAGATGGGGGATGATATATTGGTGCCACGGGTGGGGGAAAAAAATGAACGAGGGCGTGGAGGTGCCCAGTGATTGATTTTGGGAAGTTTTTTTTTTTTGCAATGTAAAATCAATGTGCAGGTATTGTGCTTCTGCCTCTGTGTTGAAGATGCCAGTCATACAAAATCCGAGAGAGAAAGATGTGGAACGACCAATAAGAGAGAGCGGTGCTTGAACGATGGAGGAAGCCCTTGCTGCCTGTGAATAGTTATGATTTTTCAAACTATTTTAATGATGGGATGCTGAATCTGCAGCTGGTCTGGTCAACTCGTATTGATCTCAGAGATGACCTTTAAAATGGGTCGTTATGTCCGTCCGTAAACTTTTTTGCTACTCCTCCCTTATCACCTGGCTGATTGTTCTGAAACCTGACACCTGAATACAAGAGTAGCCCATACAATTGCTAAGTCTTCGTTTTTTTTTGGTTTTTGGGTTTTTTGCCACCATTCGGGATTCCTAGTGTAGGGGGAGGGGTTACCCCTTAATTTAGGGGTTCTACCCCCTTATTTACCAATTGATTGCTCTGAAACCTGATACAGCCCTTATACTCAATGGTCCTCAAGTGGTGCATATCATTTTAAAACCAAAATATACAGTGAAGGAGGATTCAGCTTTGCTTCTTGTACCCTGTGAGGTATTCTTTGCGGAACTCCCAGGACTCATGGGACCTACCAGTCAGACTGCGCTGCTGTCATATCGGCGACAATTTCAAAGCTGCTCCTTGTTGGTGCCATTTTCAAGAAGACACTCGGCTGGTTGTCTGGTGCATACTCTTGGAGCTTATTCGTCCCTCCAACCTATCCTGTCCTTCAAGCTTTGCAGGTCAATTTGTGGGGAATGTGCTCATATGTCGGTTTGGAGAAGCTGCAATTTTTGTGCGGGATTGTGCAGGATTATTCCCAAAAGCCAAGAAACTGCTTCGGCAGCCCTATGCACTTGATGCAAAAAGGATTGGTGGTCATCCAGGAGGTGAAAGATGGGCCATGTCATTCCGTGTTTTTAATCACAAGGACTTTCTCTATGGCATGTTCGATTTCTTTTAAATCACTTGGTCGTTGCAAGTTGAGACGAGGCCATTTACCTCCATCGGGCCTGTGCCATATCAACAACTTCAAGCCTCCTTTATCAGGGATGCCTCCTTGCGGTTCCCCCTCCCCTCCCCAACGCAAGTCGGGGGCCAAATCCTTCCCTTTCTTCCCTGCTGCTTGGATTTGTCAGAGTGCCGATCGGTCCCCACAGACCGTCCCTTTCCCTCTTGTCTCTTCTCCCTCTCTCCAACTCTGGCCTTGACTTTGTGAAGGCGAGGTACGCCATCTTGGATGTGGGGAATCTCTGGGTCACACCTGGCAGATCGATCAGCTGTCTCGGTGCCGCAGGCTTGTTCAAGAAAACTGGTCGAGGCTGTACAACAACAACAACAGCAACAACAACAACTTCAAGTCTCCAGACCCCCTACTGTAGTCTGCACAGGCACTGCTGATTATGTCACTCCGTCCAAGGCCAGGGTTCTGATGAACGTCTATTCATTCCGTTGAAGCCCTTGTGTAAGTAATAGGTTTTAAAGGGGTGGGGGGGCACATGGGGTGTCATCCCCAGGGCTCCCACAAGACTGGGCGCCCCCCTCCCCACACCCAATCTTGTCAGCATATCCGAGGCTGGCAGACATTGCCTGGATAATGAATAAGTGCAGTTTCCTTCCAGTGTGAATCTTTACAAAGAAGATTACAATAACAATATGCCAAATTGGAAATGTTCTTCCACAAAGTTGAGAAATTTCAAAGCTACATTTCCCGATGCTGAAATTGCTCTGAGAATGTACTTGGTGCTGATGTCCAATTGCAGTAGCGAACAGTTCTTTTTCTAAGAAGAATATCATAAAGAACAGACAGAACAATTTGAATCAAGGTGGTCTCTCAAGGCCCAAATTGTTGAGTATGGAGTATCATTTGCTGCGTGAATTTGATTTCAAAGAAGTGATTCAAATATTTGCTTCTTGGAAAGCACGCACACCGAGTTTGGTGTCAGCCATGTATATGGCTTATGTATACCTACTGTGTAAGCAGTAAGGTACAACATATTTTGCAATATATAAAAGGTTTGTTTTGTTTTTCATGTTTATACAAAAACCTTGAAAAAAAATAATAGGTAAGTGCATTAAATTTTATATCAATAATTTGATAATAAAATTTTGATGGCAGGGTCCGCCACAAGTTGTCTGCCGCAGAGCCCCCACAACTCCAAATCTGGCCCTGCCAAGGTCCATCCTCAGGTTGTTGTCTATTCCCGTGTAAGCCTACGTGAGTTTCAAGATTTGGGCTTTAAAGGTTAATAACTCAGCTTATCTCATTGCCTTTATTGCTTTCGACCTTTGCAACACTTCACGAATCACCTTTCGTCCCTGACGTCACAAAACAATTGAGATCTTCGGGTCCTGGGTAGTAATGGAAGAAACGAGGCTTTCTGAAGCATTGCACCAATTGCTTCGGAAAATGATTCACTGTTTCGAAACACCTCATGCTGCCGACGTCTGCTGGTCAAATGCGTGTAAATCCCACTTCAATCAATAATTTCAATCCCACTCCTCCCTCCAGGTCTTTAAAACAGCTGTTCACCACTATCTCTTGTCTTCCCCCATCCAAAACCTTGATCTTTTCTACCCCCGCTAATTCACCCCAGATCCACTTTTTTGAAATTCCGACTTCTTTCCTTGAAGTCCTATCAGTGTCCATTTGTTTTTACCTCTCCCCTCCCCCCACCCCCCCACCCCCCCCATTCCCGTGCCTCCTCCCCAAGCCCTCTCCCTCCCACAGATCTCCCGATGTCTCTGGTCTCAAATGTTGTACTTGTGTGCTTCCCTCTCTCTCCCCATTTTGTCTCCCGCTCCCTTCATTTTGTCTTATGTGTCCGTTTGTCTTTTTGTGATTCATGTTAGCTCTTCCACGAGCCTCGATCTTGTATACAAAATTTTTTTTTTTAAATGCAACGGAAGACCCCAAACAACGCCTACAATGATTCAACGATTTAGAAGTTACTTGCATATATTTTCATTTAAGAGTCGTCTACAATATCCTGAAATAAACACCTGGATTTATGTAGAATATGTAGGCCTTCATATATGTGGGCCTTTATATGGTTATATTTTAATCATTTTCATCATATAATTTGTGTATAAATAAGGTATGTGTGACAATAGTAGAGCTTGTATACAATATTTATGTTCTTTTTGTAGACTTTCATCTATAAGAAGGTGATTTTTTAAATGCTATGAACAAACTTTGTTACAACACGGGTGATTAAGGTTGTGGTCAAGTTTCATCGAAATTGTGTGTGTAGTTTCAGAGGAAAAAGGAAATTACTTTTGGGGGGGGGGGGGGGGGGCGGGGGGGGGCAAACCTGGATTCCACTTTGACCCCCGGTAAACCCCCTTAGGCCCCGATTTTTTTTAATGCCGTGAACAAATTTTAGTCAAAACACAACAAATATCATTTGTGCCAAATTTGGTCGCAATCCCAACAGCAGGTTTCGGAGAAGAAGTTTCAAGTGTTGACTGACGGATGGACTGACGGATAGCGGAGCAAACGGACGGACGGACAAACAGAGTATATAACATTTTGATCCTTGACCCATTTAACATCCCTCACTTTTTGTTATTTTCTTTATAAGATCGCGGATCAGGGAAGAGCAAGGTGATAGTGTAAATAAACTAACAATGGGGCAGTGGAGTAACAGTTGAACAAAATAAGCAATTAGCGAGTGAATTAATGAACGGGAGAAGATTAACAGGCAATCTGCAAGTGAGAGGGTTGGACTCCGTATGGATATTGTGGGTAGAAAAGTCGATCATTGGTAGCAATGAGGGCTGACAATGTTGAAGCTCTGGAGGGAAGAGTGACGTCGACAGCCTCGGTAAAGCGGTTTACTTTATTAGTTTATTTAACATAATATAATGCGGTTTATTAATATAATATAATGATAAATTAATATAATTACATGGCTGGTGCTTGGTGGCTGCTGGTTTACAGCATTACTGTGGGCTCGGCTGTGCCGCTGATGCAGTGCCCCCTGTATGTTCGGGCAGGAATTGTAATTTGTTCAAGGTGCCGGAGATAACTCGCCTACTCTTCATGAAGGACACCGTGGGATCTTTAACATCCACCAACATGCCGGCAGATATTTTTAACGTATCAGTCACGAGGAAGGAAGCGTATCATGGTGTCATAATCAGTCACGAGGGAGGTAGCGTATCACGGTATCATATGATTAATCAGTCACGAGGAAGGTAGCGTATCATGGTGTCATAATCAGTCACGAGGGAGGTAGCGTATCATGGTATCATAATCAGTCACGAGGGAAGTAGCGTATCATGGTATCATAATCAGTCACGAGGGAGGTAGCGTATCATGGTATCATAATCAGTCACGAGGAAGGTAGCATATCATGGTACCATAATCAGTCACGAGGAAGGTAGTGTATCATGGTATCATAATCAGTCACGAGGGAGGTAGTGTATCATGGTATCATAATCAGTCACGAGGAAGGTAGCATATCATGGTACCATAATCAGTCACGAGGGAGGTAGTGTATCATGGTACCATAATCAGTCACGAGGGAGGTAGTGTATCATGGTACCATAATCAGTCACGAGGGAGGTAGTGTATCATGGTACCATAATCAGTCACGAGGAAGGTAGCATATCATGGTACCATAATCAGTCACGAGGGAGGTAGTGTATCATGGTATCATAATCAGTCACGAGGAAGGTAGCGTATCATGATATAATCAGTCACGAGGAAGGTAGCATATCATGATATCATAATCAGTCACGAGGAAGGTAGCGTATCATGCTATCATAATCAGTCACGAGGAAGGTAGTGTATCATGGTATCATAATCAGTCACAAGGAAGGTAGCGTATCATGGTATCATAATCAGTCACGAGGAAGGTAGTGTATCATGGTATCATAATCAGTCACGAGGGAGGTAGCGTATCATGGTATCATAATCAGTCACGAGGAAGGTAGTGTATCATGGTATCATAATCAGTCACGAGGGAGGTAGCGTATCATGGTATCATAATCAGTCATGAGGGAGGTAGCGTATCATGGTATCATAATCAGTCACGAGGAAGGTAGCGTATCATGATATAATCAGTCACGAGGAAGGTAGCGTATCATGATATCATAATCAGTCACGAGGGAGGTAGCGTATCACGGTATCATTATAATCAGTCACGAGGGAGGTAGCGTATCATGGTATCATAATCAGTCACGAGGGAGGTAGCGTATCATGGTATCATAATCAGTCACGAGGGAGGTAGTGTATCATGGTATCATAATCAGTCAGGAGGAAGGTCGCGTATCATGGTATCATAATCAGTCACGAGGGAGGTAGCGTATCATGGTATCATAATCAGTCACGAGGGAGGTCGCGTATCATGGTATCATAATCAGTCACGAGGGAGGTAGCGTATCATGGTATCATAATCAGTCAGGAGGAAGGTCGCGTATCATGGTATCATAATCAGTCACGAGGAAGGTAGCGTATCATGATATCATAATCAGTCAGGAGGAAGGTCGCATATCATGGTATCATAATCAGTCACGAGGGAGGTAGCGTATCATGGTATCATAATCAGTCACGAGGGAGGTAGCGTATCATGGTATCATAATCAGTCAGGAGGAAGGTCGCGTATCATGGTATCATAATCAGTCACGAGGGAGGTAGTGTATCATGGTATCATAATCAGTCACGAGGGAGGTCGCGTATCATGGTATCATAATCAGTCACGAGGGAGGTAGCGTATCATGGTATCATAATCAGCCACGAGGGAGGTAGTGTATCATGGTATCATAATCAGTCACGAGGAAGTAGCGTATCATGGTATCATAATCAGTCAGGAGGAAGGTCGCGTATCATGGTATCATAATCAGTCACGAGGAAGGTAGCGTATCATGATATCATAATCAGTCAGGAGGAAGGTCGCGTATCATGGTATCATAATCAGTCACGAGAAGGTAGCGTATCATGATATCATAATCAGTCAGGAGGAAGGTCGCGTATCATGGTTATCATAATCAGTCAGGAGGGAGGTAGCGTATCATGGTATCATAAATCAGTCACGAGGAAGGTAGCGTATCATGATATCATAATCAGTCAGGAGGAAGGTCGCGTATCATGGTATCATAATCAGTCAGGAGGGAGGTAGCGTATCATGGTATCATAATCAGTCACGAGGAAGGTAGCGTGGAGGACGGTAGTCTCAAGGAATGTGGTTTACCATGGCATTCCCAGTGGTAGTTTTGTATTTTGAGGAGGATTTTTGAATTTAGCGACGCACATGCACACGACAGTCTACCTACTCTTTTCAAAAGACCCTTTTGGGGCTTTAATTTCCAGCAGAACGGACAGCCAGCTTAACGTCCTATCCCATGGACGATATACCAATTGATGCATTGAAGTACTCGAGCATCTCCTTTCCCCCTCACCCGCATCTCCTCCCCCCCCACCCCCCCACCCCCATCTCCTCTCCCCAACCCCATATCCTCTCCACAACCCCATCTCCTCTCTCTACCACCGGCATATCCTCTCCCCAACCCCATCTCTTCTCTTCTCCCCACCCCCATATCCTCTCCACACCCCCATATCCTCTCCCCACCCCCATATCCTCTCCACACCCCCATATCCTCTCCCCACCCCCATATCCTCTCCCCACCCCCATATCCCCTCCTCTCCCCACCCCCATCTCCTCTCCCCACCCCCATCTCCTCTCCCCACCCCCATCTCCTCTCCTCTCCCCAACCCCATCTCCTCTCCTCCACCCCATCTCCATCTCCTCTCCACAACCCCATCTCCTCTCCCCAACCCCATCTCCTCTCCTCCACCCCATCTCCATCTCCTCTCCACAACCCCATCTCCTCTCCCCAACCCCATCTCCTCTCTCTACCACCGGCATCTCCTCTCCCCATTCCCATCTCCTCTCCCCATCCCCATCTCCTCTCCCCACCCCCATATCCTCTCCTCTCCCCACCCCCATATCCTCTCCTCTCCCCACCCCCATATCCTCTCCTCTCCCCACCCCCATGTCCTCTCCTCTCCTCCACCCCATCTCCTCTCTCTATCACCGGCATCTCCTCTCCCCATCCCCATCTCCCCATCTCATCTCCCCATCCCCATCTCCTCTCCCCATCCCCATTTCCTCTCCCCACCCCCATATCCTCTCCACACCCCCATCTCCTCTCCCCACCCCCATCTCCTCTCCCCGCCCCCATCTCCTCTCCCCACCCCCATCTCCTCTCCTCTCCCCAACCCCATCTCCACACCCCCATCTCCTCTCCACACCCCCATCTCTTCTCCCCACCCCCATCTCCTCTCCCCACCCCCATCTCCTCTCCTCCACCCCATCTCCTCTACCCCATCTCCTCTCCTCCACCCCCATTCTCCTCTCATCCACCCCATCTCCTTTCCCCCTCCCCCCATCTCCTCTCCTCTCCCCAACCCCATCTCCTCCACCCCATCTCCTCTCCTCCACCCCATCTCCTTTCCCCCTCCCCCATTCTCCTCTCATCCAACCCATCTCATTTCCCCCTTTCTCCTCTCATCCACCCCCATCTCCTCTCCCAAACCCCATCTCCTCTCCTCCACCCCATCTCCTCTCCCCAACCCCATCTCCACCCCATCTCCTTTCCCCCTCCCCCATTCTCCTCTCATCCACCCCCATCTCCTCTCCTCTCCCCAACCCCATCTCCAATCCCCCAACCCCATCTCCTCTCCTCCACCCCATCTCCTCTCCCCAGCCCCATCTCCACCCCTCCACCCCATCTCCTTTCCCCCTCCCCCATTCTCCTCTCATCCACCCCCATCTCCTCTCCCCAACCCCATCTCCTCTCCTCCACCCCATCTCCTTTCCCCCCTCCCCCATTCTCCTCTCATCCACCCCCATCTCCTCTCCCCAACCCCATCTCCTCTCCTCCACCCCATCTCCTTTCCCCCTCCCCCATTCTCCTCTCATCCACCCCCATCTCCTCTCATCCACCCCCATCTCCTCTCCTCTCCTCCACCCCATCTCCTTCCCCCCTCCCCCATTCTCCTCTCATCCAACCCATCTCATTTCCCCCTTTCTCCTCTCATCCACCCCCATCTCCTCTCCCAAACGCCATCTCCTCTCCTCCACCCCATCTCCTCTCCCCAACCCCATCTCCACCCCATCTCCTTTCCCCCTCCCCCATTCTCCTCTCATCCACCCCCATCTCCTCTCCTCTCCCCAACCCCATCTCCAATCCCCCAACCCCATCTCCTCTCCTCCACCCCATCTCCTCTCCCCAGCCCCATCTCCACCCCTCCACCCCATCTCCTTTCCCCCTCCCCCATTCTCCTCTCATCCACCCCCATCTCCTCTCCCCAACCCCATCTCCTCTCCTCCACCCCATCTCCTTTCCCCCTCCCCCATTCTCCTCTCATCCACCCCCATCTCCTCTCCCCAACCCCATCTCCTCTCCTCCACCCCATCTCCTTTCCCCCTCCCCCATTCTCCTCTCATCCACCCCCATCTCCTCTCATCCACCCCCATCTCCTCTCCTCTCCTCCACCCCATCTCCTTCCCCCCTCCCCCATTCTCCTCTCATCCACCCCCATATCCTCTCCTCCACCCCATCTCCTTTCCCCCTACCCCATTCTCCTCTCCTCTCCTCCACCCTATCTCCTCTCCCCAACCCCATCTCCACTCCTCCTCCCCCATCTCCTTTCCTCCTCCCCCATCTCCTTTCCTCCTCCCCCATCTCCTTTCCTCCTCCCCCATGCTCCACTCCCCACCCCCATAATCCTCTCTCCCCCCCACCCCCATCTCCACCCCACCCCACCCCCATCTCCTCTCCACCCCACCCCACCCCACCCCCATCTCCTCTCCACCCCACCCCACCCCCATCTCCTCTCCACAACCCCATCCCACAAACCCCCAACTCAACCCCAATACATACCGTAATCCTCTACCCCATCCGAACTCAGCACACCCCACTCCGCATTCCCCACTCCGCATTCCCCATCCGCACACCCCACTCCGCACACCCCACTCCGCATTTCCCATCCGAAGTCCGCACACCATATAAACTTGATACACCACTGGTCTTATCAATTATTTCTCAACAAAACTGGTAGGAACATGGGATTGATCTCAAACTGCACAGTAAAACGACTGATGCGATAATGTTTTTCCACAACTGTAAAACACGCTTAATGGCGTCGTAGCGTTAGAACTAGATTATAGTAGATCTAGGAAATCTGTAAACGCCGTTACCTGTTGACTTTAGAGCAATTTCGAGTGGATCCTTTCTTATGAAGTTCTCGATTACGTCTCGGGTGATAAATTAATTTATTTTTGCCTTACACTACATTTACCTTTGTTTGAAGAAGTTTACGTTTTACGTTAAATCGGGGATCGCCAACGCGGTGATGTATTTTGCGTTCACCCTTCCTCAACGTACGTAATGTCGTCAGAACGTACGAAAAGTCGTCAGAACGTACGATTTGTCTTACAAGGCGCCATCTTGTTGTTTTGTCGGGCCTTGTAGGCCGGAATATTTATGAGGCCTGATCGGCTCATTGACGAGTAAGGAAAAGGGGAGAGCGGAGGTTGAAAGAGTTGCAAGAAGGAAAGCTATTATAACGAAGAGGGAAACAAAAGAAGAGCGACGAGGAGCGCAAAGGGCGCCGCGGTGAGCGCGATAAGCGCCGGACTCTGAGCCTCAACCCAGGCCCGGCGCCATTTTCTCGTCAGTAAAAAAAAAGAAGAAAAGTTTCTTCATAAGTTTAATGTTCAGTGAATTCTGGAAACTTTTGTATCGTTACACGTGATATTAATGCATCGATGTTTCTCATTGTATGCCTCCATTTTGATTGTTTTTAAAGGTTTTGAAGCCTAGGCCTGTTTGGTGTACTGCTTGTTCGGGTTTCGTTAGCGATTTAAATCTGTTAACAAACGATAAACCTTGTTCGTACATAGTTTATGAGACAATTAGGCGATACTGTGCGCTGATTTGGGGAAGCATTAAGTCGTGCGGCCCTGCAGGCCTTAGGCTTTGTACTGACGAGGCTGTACTGGGCCTCCGCGTTGGTGCACTGACGTCTGACGGCGACGGGAGAGGTGTGGTCCTTTAGGGAGGAGGTGGGGGCGATGGAGGAGGGGAGGGGGAGCGATGGAGGAGGGGAGGGGGAGCGATGGAGGAGGGGAGGGGGAGCGATGGAGGAGGGGAGGGGGAGCGATGGAGGAGGGGTCGGGTGGTGGAGGGGTGTTGGAGGAGGGGGTGTGGAAAGGGTGATTAGATGGTATAGACTATCGGAGTAAGGATTCAATTAAACGTAAATGTAATTTAAGTGGGAAGTGTTTTATTAGCATGGACACTGCATAAGGGCAACTGAATCACGATGAACTGTCATGAGATAAGAAATGAAATAAAAGGCAAATTTTCACGACTCAGACTTGTGCTTTGAGTGTTCGAACCCAAACATTGTAACATTGCATGTATAACGACTAACTAACAGCTCTTGTAATATATGGCATTGTCACTTGTAACACACCCTACCCCCTCAGTTATGGGCACGCAAGGAAATGCAGAACTGTCAGCCACCATGGCCACGGTTGGAAGCAATGTTGTGACGGACACCACAACACCGAAGAGCGTTTGCACAGATACGAACTCGAGTTTGGTTGTCATTAATTTTACTGTACCTGCCATGCTCCCTCCAAAAACTCTCCCACCGCTTACAACGACGTCGGAGGCAGTTGAGGCAGTTGTGGTGGAAATGTTGCCACCTGCAATGACTGCAGGCATGACTTCTGTCAATATGGATGCCGTTGCCTCGGAAGCAGACGTGATGCCACTGGAGGTGAAAATCGAGCCGCCGGATTCGGAGATGGCTGCTGAGACGATCATTACGTCCATTAACCCGGTAAGGGAGAAAAGAAGTTGGACAAGCTAATAAGAAGCAATTTTATATCTTATATTTATTTGAGACTTACTTTTACATTATTAATATTTATTTATTTTAATTTTTTTTACGAAGCTATTTCATGAATTTGTGAAGATTGGGATAGAGCAAGAGAGTAGTGAAGGTTTGCGAAGTGAAGAGCTTGGTGGATGTGCAAACCTAGAGTTCCAAAGTGCTTTTCCATGTGGTAGGGAGAGGGATGCTTTTATGAGTCGAGGTTCAATTTGTAGACGACTGTTGCTTTAAACTTGATTCTTTTACCTGCAATTTCCATCCCAAGACTAAATAATTGAATTTCCCGTGTGTGGGCTGGAAACGGAATGCTTGAACATCTGGAATATGGCATTATTGAGCTGTCTGTTTCACAAGATGGTAAATTACTTGCTATAATATGTTGTGCCATTCTTATGGAAGCCTGAGCATAGTTTTCACCAAATAGGATGGCAGTCGTGTCCTACCTGATGATTAAAAGGTAAGATTTCAAAACGTTTTGTGATCGAGAAACTGGTAGCTGTGTCAGATGTGTGATGGTGAGATCATCCTGAACCACTTCTTCGTTGTATTGATTCCAAAAAGAAAAAACGAGCTAGACACAATCGTTAATGAGATAATCCTTGAACCCGGATGTAATGTGTCTGGATTGGAATTGTGCTTCCCAAACCGTACCAGCTGACCAGTTTTTTTTGACAATTATCCCACATGACGACTTCAACAACAACAACAACATGCATTTTAAGGCCATTTTCCCTGCCAGAGCCGGGGTTAGCCTTGCGGTCCCCATGACAATCTTCTCCATTTTGCCCTATTTTCTGCATCTCCTCTTGTTAACCCCCTTGCCCGCATTTCTTCTTCCACCATCTTTAGCCAAGTCTTTCTCGGCCTTCCCCATCCTCGACTTCCTTCTACATTCATTTCCATCACTCTTCTCAACCAGTCACTTTCATCCTTCCTCAACACATGACCAAACCATCTCAACCTGTTCCTCTTCACAGCATCCATCATCTATATTCGCATCATCTTTTATCATCTTTTATCATCATCATCATCATCATCATCATCCACGTGATGACTTCAAGATACATTTTTGGTTTTGTGATTCATGATGCTTCCACACTTGTTGAGATATATGTAGTATCTTTCGTTTTGTGATTAGGCTGACAGGATGTGGCCTGGAGGTACGCACACTCGCCTCTAAGCTGTCTCGCCTGGGTTTCAATCCCGACCCAGCTATAAACTGTCAGTTCGGTGTTTCACAGGCAGGGTGATTCATCATTGTGTGTGCCGTCCCTCGGATGGACGTTAAACTGGGAGTTTGCCAGCATGGGTTGGTGGACGTTAAAGATCTAATGGTGTCCTTCGCAAAGAGTAGGCAAGTATCGCCGGCGCAATGGCCAAATTCCAAATTCCAGCCCTAAGTAGGCGAATGTCAGGCCTGGCTACACCAGTTCGTGAAAGACTTTGGCGAAGCTTTCCCCGGCTGACCGCACAAGGTGGGGGTAATAGTGGCCATTAAAGAACAACTAAAAAATTTGTTTTGTGATTCATGCGTTTTTACACTTGCACACTAAAAAGGCTTGTATTTGCTGAAATACTTTATTGTAATAACATTGCTGTAGTCTTCCACTGCTTGCAAATGCTGTGACAAATTTCACATTAATTGTGAAATTTACCTTTTTATGAAACTGCATTTACCTTTTCACCATATGAATGTTTTGGTTTTTGTTGCTTTCAAATAAAAATGTCACAAAGCATTGGGCTGGCAGGTAGGCCAAGATGTACGCACACTCATCTGTCACCTGTCACCTGTCACCTGTCAGCTGGCTAGCCTGGGTTTCAATCTGACCCAGCTATAAACTGCCATCCAGGTGTTTCACAGACAGGGTGGTGTGTGTGTGTGTGTGTGTGTGTGTGTGTGTGTGTGTGTGTGTGTGTGTGTGTGTGTGTGTGTGTGTGTGTGTGTGTGTGTGTGTGTGTGTGTGTGTGTGTGTGTGTGTGTGTGTGTGTGTGTGTGTGTGTGTGTGTGTGTGTGTGTGTGTGTGTGTGTGTGTGTGTGTGTGTTCCCTCGGATGGACGTTAAACTGGGCGTCCCATTTGCCAGCATTATTTGGTGAGCGGTAAAGATGCCACGGTGTTCTTCACAAAGAGCCATGAACAAATTCGCCAGAATCATGAACAAATTCCTGTCCTGACGTACCAGCTGACCTGGTACGTCAGGACAGGATGATGATAAGGGTGTTGATGATGATGATGGTTATAAAGGCTTTGGGAACAAACTCGAGCAGGAAACATTTGAAATTTTATGATGCCATTGTCTTTCATTATTTGTTTTTTTGATCTGTCCAGTGTTCACTTCTGAGCACTTGCCATACGACATTGGAATCCGAGCTTCATATCCCATTTGTGGTGATGGTTTGACCATTCCCGACTAATGTCCTGATTATTGTGAAAATACACTGATGTAAATGGTTTTGTTCTTGTTCAAAAAAAGCATTTGCTTGGCCCCTTAAAGTTTTTCATTTTGTCAAAGTATTTGGCTTTAAAATCCCTTTTGCTTTGTGTGTGCAGGACTCCTCTGAAGGTGCTGGGTCTGCAGGAGTTTATTCTGGGGCACCTGGAGGATTTGTGAGCAGTGTTGGCACCACGAGAGACAGCACCAGCTTTGGAGGGTGTGCCGAAGCCACGGAGGCCGTGCAACCTGGTGCAGAACTGAGTGTGGAGCCGTTTTCCACCAGCATGCTGCTCCCTTCTGTCATTTTCCAGCAAGATGAAGGTCTTCCACATCCTTCTAATCTCCTATACCTCTTGCATTTACTACCCAACTCTGCAGCCTTTCCTTTCAGAGCATAGCTCTCCCACACTTGCTCTTTCTTTTTACAGTTTATGTTAATGATATCCATTTGAAGAGATCACAGGCTTCATTAGGCCGTTGGCTTTGTGGTTCTGCTAATTTGTCACTCTTTGTGAACACAAAAACACCCGTTGCACGTTCATGCAGTATATTTACAAGCTCTTGTCGGAGCAAGATGGCCAATTGTTTTGCTAAAGTTGGCCATTTGCAAGAGATTCTGGTGAGCCATGTTGCGGTCATTGCCAAAAGTTAGACTTGCCAAACCCACTAGATGTACCATCCATCACTGTCTAACTTATGAAGACATGCTAACATTAGCGGATGGAATTCAAGCTTCCCATTGGCTGAAAAACTACGCCCTGTTGACATCGCAACACACTGTCGGAAAATCTTACACCAATATCAAGCCATCATTGTTGCACTGCTGACGAATGTGGATAGAGGTTATGTTTTCACTCCTGTCTGTCTGTCTTGTTTGTTTGTTTGCGAGGAGGATATCTCAAAAAAATTGTGGACGGATTGAGACGATATTTGGTGGACAGGCTGGGTGTGTGACAAGGACGAATTGATTAGATTTTGGTGAAGATTGAGATACAGAGATGAGATTAAAAATATTTCTTAAGTAATTCTTCACCATTGAGGGATGGGTTAAAAAAACGATATATAACATATTTCAAAAAGTCGTGGATGAGTTGGTTAGATGACAAGAACAAGCCAATTTGGTTTTGGTGAAGGTTTGGATCCAGATTCTGCCCATCAATGGGATACAAAACGTAAATTGATGACCCTGGAAGAGGTGTGCTCTCTACCGAGTGCCGTTCTGGTTGATTACTTTAAGCATGCTTCAAAATGAAGCAACACACTTTGCAGTATCGAGCTGCACATCCTGTTCCCACTCTACCCACACCTTTCGTCTCTTCAAATTATCTAACCTTTTTTCTTTTTTTTTTAACAATAAACGACATTGTTCTGCTCCAGCTTTGGCACATTTGGAGCAATTTGTGATGAATGTTGCTGGGATTTGGACAGCGTTTAGATTTTTTTTTTTTTTTTTTGGTAAAATGAAACTATAGAATGAATGAAAGTGCTAATTAATGCTGTTGTAAAGCCTACGAATGATATGCAGTGCAGTTGTTTAGCATTTTTATTTGTTTGTCTCATAAATACTGTTTGCAAACTTTTCACCAGTTTGCAATGTGGCACCACCAAATCAGGACGACAACTTGTATGTATCAATCACTTTGTACTGCTAATGATTTGGGAATGCCACTCTATTAAACCCTAGATTGATTCTTGTTCAAATTAAGATTACTGTGGGATCTCAATGTATTTGTCCTCTACCTGGAGGGACCTAGAGATTTGCTCTCTGTCATCCATCTGTCTGTCACACCGGTGGTTTTCTGCACTTTTTCCATACCCTTTAACATGTTCAACTGAAACTTGGGACATGGCTTTATTGTGATAAATTACAGAACAAGTTTGGGTTTTGGGGAATTTAAACAATTTTTCATAGAGTTATGCGCTTTTTGAACTTGGAAAACATCACGTGTTAAACATGGGTCAGTTTTCCAGACTTTTCCCCCTTTCCCTTCAACATATTGAATTGAAACTTCGTAGTCGTCCAGTCAAAATGTGAATGGACCCGCCACTAATTGCAAGAGAAACGAAGTAATACTTTTCTGAGACCTTGATGTCTACTAAATATCTGCCCAAAATTATACTTAAATATATTGAGTGGAACATGGTTTTTCAGGTCCTTTCCGATTTGGGAACTTTTCGGACTACCGCAATGTTTGGAAATTAATTATATGACAATATCACTCTTAATAATACACCAAATCAACTCTAAATTATTTATTTAACCATGTTTGAATACACTACCACAACTATTTGTACCCAATGTCCTTCTGTCCGTTCACAATATTTAACACGTCACTTTGTCTCTTCCATGGTCACTATCATCAGCATCCTCAAAAACGTCCACTGATTCGTCTGCATTTGCACAAATACCTCTGCACTCCCTACATGCAAATGTGCAAGGCAGCCCAAGTTTCCGACAACCACAACGTTTATCACTGCAACCACCCTTGCAAGAACACCTAATCAGCTTTAGGAGATAGTCTGGTGCTGCAGCGAGGTCAGAATGCATAGGGATCATCCTGGTGTCCATGATACTCCATCCCCAGTCAAGCGGGTTGAGTTTGTGTCTTTTCCACTCCTGAACCTGTTGGAATACCCGTAGGCTGTGATATTTGGAAGCTGAGCTCGTGGGCGGAAGTACCCGTGGGTGCAACGATGTTTTGTTTGTTGTCACCTTAGCATGAAATTTTGCTACCCTCAATTCGTTCAAATTGTCTGATGGTTTCCCTCCGTACACACAAACCATTGCTCTGTCTCCTGCAGCAATGACCTCATCCTGTGTTGACTCTTTATTGCCGAAAATTAGGGCCTCTTGCTGGAACATTTCATTGTCCTTGAACAGTTTGAGTCCAGTGCCTTTGCCGATCCCAAAGACCCTTGATGTCGTGTCGCATCCCAGGTACGCATGGATGAAGAGAATGTTTTCACAGACAGTATCACCCAGAGCCTCTCTGACTTTGCCAATGTCCAAGTATTGTCTTGGATTCAATGAACCCTTTTTCGGCTCCGACATTAAGTAGAGAGTGTGCGCAGTATTCTTGCGAAAATAGTAGCACAGTAGTATCAACAAGTCAGTGTCTTTGCCAACAAGAACAGTGTTGGATTTTGAAGAGCTACAAACTGCAGTTGTTGCTATGAGTAGGTCCGCATCCCCACTCGCATGAAGCACTTCACAATGAGATTCTTCCAGTTTCTTACCAAGAATGTCTATGAATTGTTGCTTGTTCTCCTTGTTCCGAAGAAACTCTTCCCTCTTGACAGAAAGCGTCATGGTTTGAGAAAAAGATACCTTCACTGATGATCGCTCACCCCTTTTCTGATGGGCACAGTCTTTCGTTGAGGGACCTTCACGATAGCCATCAAACACGATGATAGCATGCCCGTAATGCCTACTAACATATTTCAGGTAGCGGTCAAGAATATCCTTGTACTGTTCACCTGACTGCCACGGTATGCGCTGCAATAGGGCACCGCCATCGAGTACGTATTGTATATCGGACGGTTGTGCAGTATCGGCAGGTGCCAAGGATTTGATTGCTGAGGCTAACGCTGGCTTATTGGCGGACAGCAAGGCATATTTGGTCTCGAACAAAGATGGAGGATATGTGCATAACTCACAAAGGAGTGCTTTGGATAAGTCTCCTACTTCAGTGCCAGCGATCACAGGTCTCTGGAAGAGTAACTGAGGGTCGATATTGATGTCTCCGTCTGGTGTCTTCATTGCAGACTCTGAGTCCATAGTTATGGCTTGACCCTTCTTCTTGAAGCTGTATTCAAGCACACGTTTACCACTCATCTGGCCCAAGAGCCTTTCTCCCACAGTTTTCACCTCATCAACATTCACCGTTGTCTGGGCAACTATACCAGTGAAAATGTTGTGAAGAGTATCGTCGTCTTGAAAGGGATCCCTCTCATGAAGAAACTCAAGCATTTTCTGGGTATCAGCTACATCATTCTTCTGTCTAGACTTTGATAGATCCTTGTGCTGTTCACTTGTCACATACATCACATCAGTGAGGTGTTGGAGGGCGTTGTTCACCTCTGCAAAGAAAGGACTAGCCATGACCCAGACTGAGCGTTGTGTCTCTGTCATCCCTCGTCCCCTGGTCAGACCACCTGATGTCTTCAGACTTCTCATAAGTACTTGTTCGATGACTAAATCTGTAGACAGACCAGCCCAGTATCTGTCGCTCCGTCAGACAACTTGGAATCCTTGGAGAAATTTCTGATGTACTTCTGGATGGTCCTTTGGTAACTCGGTCATCAGTTGCAGATATATGTGCAGGCACTTTGTGTAGTGTCTGTGTCCGGAAGCTGCAAGATATGGAAGCATGGCGCACAGGATATGCAAGTGAAGCATCCAATCCCCTGTTCTTTCAGATTTCAGAAAAAAACGGATAATGTCCACCATTTCCATGTATTGTAACCACAGTCTCGCTGTCCGTTGATGCCTTATTGTATCAATCACCTGATTGATTTTGTCTCCAATGACCTCCATCACCTTCGATGACTCGATGTCTGACACTGCTTGGTCACCCGACATCAGACCGTCAAACAAGTCGCCTGCATCATTGAGCTCTGCTGGAACTGTACGCTCGCTGTCTCCATCACTTGGGAGGTTCATCTGAAATACCTTCGAAGCAAGTTTTGCATTGAGTGCTGCATCAACGAGTAGATGTCCACGTATAGCTCTAGACACGGCTTTGCCACTCATCATGTGGGTTGTAGTGTTGCTGGCATATGCAACTTCCAGAAGCTCTTTGAGTCCAGTACCAGACATCAGGTGGCCAATACACCCAAGAAAACTCATGAGTGTATGGAATCCTCCTAGTCTTAGAACAATCGAGTGAAGTTTGCTGTCCGCTGGCTCGCTCTTGACTATGGTGAGAGCTTTCCACCAAAGTGGCTGATCAAATGTCAGTATCGGGGTTACACCATATCTCTGCGCATGTTCACAAACGAAATGCAGTGTGGAGTTGATGCAGTCCAAGTCACTTGGACTGAGATCAATCATGGGCAGAAACATTATTGATGCCTCACCCGGATGTTCTCCCTTGTGTACCATCTGCATCATTCCTGTCCAAGAGGGCCGAGGTGATCGAACAGTAAGCGAAACCTTCCAGAGGAGGTCAACATTTGAGCTGATTTGTCTCAAGTCGGTACAGGCTGGAAGCTTCTCGTAGAGAAAGGACTGCATTCCTCCACATGCTGATGTGAAAGGTCGTATATTGATTTGCCCCACTTGTGCGATGTCCTCTGCCGAGACAGCTCTATGGGCAATCTGAAGTGTCCGGACTGTTTTCGGGGTCACACTCGCAATAATGCCCATACCAAGGAATGTGTTTCTCCCATTTAATGTGCAGATGTCATGGTCAACATTGTCCACCACATATTGGATGAAATGTCCAGGGGTAAAACCAGGGATGTCTGTTCCACACGTGACTGCTGCGCTGCGCTCATACGTTTGCACCTCCGTGTATGAACAACTATATCCATGTGCAAAGAGCGTGTCTATGAGAAATCGAGAACCAAAATGGAAGTGCATTTGGATTCCAAGACCCACCAACAGTGGAGCTTGAAGGATCCTAGGCCTCGCGGCTTGCATGATCGCCTGTCCCAGTGAGCAGATTTTAAAGTATTTTCCTTTCCCCACAAACAGCATTTCGAGCAAGAGCTTTAGTGACTCAGGTAGGAACTTGGTTGCAGCATTGACAGTGGACATATCGAGAGTAGTCGGGTAAATGTCCTTATTTTGAGATACCTCTTTTATGTCACTTCTAATGAGATCATCAGCTGTCTTGATCAGGCGCAACTTTTCTGTTTCAGGGTCCCTTTCCTTTTGCTGACGATAGAAGTCATGAAGAATCGACGATGCCACACCCCTAAATGTCACAACATTTGATTTTCCATTAATGTCTGCAATTATGATCTTATCACCAAAGTGATTGAAAAGGTTATCCTTCATGTATGAAAAACCATATGCATCACAGCCAGTGTCTACTAGGAAGTCCTCCATTTTCCAAATTAAATCACTCATTGTGGTTAGTTCCTCATCATTTTCCTCAAGGTACTTTGCCACCTTCAGGAACGCTTCATGTCTGATCTGGTCCTTGGGTCGACCAAGCTTCTGCTTTTTTGATGAAGACGCCTCTTCCGATTGGAATTTGAGTGGTATCTGTTTCTTTGTATGAAAGTTAACACTGCACACCTTATGGTATACCGCATCTGCTGTGTGTAGATCGCCAACAAATGCCATTCTGCTCCTCACAGTACCCGACCAGTTGTCAGATCGATTTTCACAGTCAGCAGACACATGATTTTGGAAGTCGAATGTCTTAACCTGGATCAACATATGGTCCTTTTTCCTCCCCTGGTACTTGTCAGGATTACCACAGAAAAGACACTGAGTTCTGTAGTCAAACGCTGAATCCATTGAACGAAGGCACCTCCCTTTGTCTGCCTCAGACGAAACACGTTTTCACTTCAGAGAAAGTTCAATGTCTCTCACATTGCAGAACACCCTATGACAATCTGTATGAACTGCCTGTCCTGGATGGACTTGGACTTCTTCACCACGCTCACGTCCAGCTTCTTCGATCCTCGTACAACCTTTATCCGTCAGTGTACTGGTTGGATCACTGGAGAGGGGTTTCTTACAGAAGACACAGTCGATATCACCCATGTTGCTGAAAAGAGAGGGAACTTAGGATTACATTTTATTCCCTGTGTTGTCCTACTATAAATGTATAGGTTCATAAAAATACAAAATTTGAACATGTTTATTATAAAATTAAATGTTAAAAAACTGCTTTTAAAAATAAAAATAAAACCTTAAACAATCATAAATTAAATATAATACGACTTACATTCACAATGACCACAGCGTTTAACTGTCCTCAGCACACTGATCAAATCTCTCACTGCAAGCGTCACTCCACCTCTTGTTCACGGCTCTCGTTCAATCTGAAAATAAAGTATGATCCACTCATTATAATTGAGTATAATTTTATGTATTTGTTCAGAGGATCGACAGGTTTCAGAAAAATATCATTTTTTTTCTCTTGCAATTAGTGGTGGGTTAGGGGTAAAAGTTCGCTAGAATGACTGGACTATAGGGGAAATGCATTGCAAAGGAATTCTTCCCCTTGTTATTTTTATTATTTTAAAATATCTCTGGCTGCACATCCTCTACACACTTTATGCCGCAGACTCAGGAGGCCATTTTCTCGAGGAACATTGCCTTGTTAAGTCACCTCATCTCGATTCTCAAAAAGATGAACTTATAAAATGGGTTTTGATGTTTGGATGTCTGTTTGTCTGTCCGTCCATTAACTTTTTGCTATTTTTGCTACTCCTCCCTTATCACCCAGCTGATTTTTCTGAAAACTGACACATGAACACAAGACTGCAGCCCGCACAATCACTCTTGCTTCAATTTTTTTCTTTAAGATTGTGGGGGCTTCCGGTGGGGGGGGGGGGGGGGGGTGGAGGGGAGGGTTACTACCAACTTTTGTGGAGGAATGCCATGTTATCAGAAGGAATATACCATATATATATATATATATATAACTGTGAAGGTATCTGATAAACCGCTGAAGGCTGACCTTGACTTTATGGATCTATAAAGGTTGTATCCACCACATGCACAATACTCGAATAGTTTACATTAAAATGATCTTCTCCATCGTCTGTGCTAAGTTTTGGCCACCTTCTTCAGGCAGAGGCTTGCGCTGTGCAAGAGTTTATTTTAAACCAAAATCTGTTTTTTTTTCTTCTGGTGGATCGCGTGCATCTAGGGGTCGCAAAGTTACAAACTGAGGAAAATGGAGGTTACATATAATAAAGTGAGTGTTGTTTGGCTTATTTCCTCTCGATCTCTCCCCACAGTGCCACTGACTGTGAATTCGGGGAATGTGGAAGAATCAATTGGTAAATACCTACATACCTTTCTTCCTCTTTGTTTGCATCATTATGTTTTTCTTCATTAATTTTAATTGGTAAAAGTTTCTTCTTCTTTATTTTTGTTATTTTTTTGTTTATCGTTGAGGCTCATTGGTCGAGCTGAAAGTGTAGTGTGAGTCTGTGTTCCTCATACTTGACTTTTAGGTTGAATCAGTCTAATTTTAGGTCTATCTTCAATAGATTCCACACCTGATTACGTTAGTATGTTTACCACAATTAATTGTCAGATACAGCCAGGGACCTGTCCTGACATCCTAAGTCAGAGTACCAGGATTGTTGCATTGTAATTGCTAACTCTGGGGGAGGCCCTCACTGGCTCTCTCCCCTCGATGCCCAGCATGGCATCCACCACCCCAGGCCCCTTCCCTTGGTTACCTGTGCCCACTACCCGCTACACACCACTAAACTGGTCCCCTGGACCTCTACGGCCTCACCTGGCCGGCAAGCTTTCAGCACCCAGGATCCCCCCTCCCAACAAGAGGACACATTGACATGCCACACTCCCAGCCTGTCAACAACACCATTGCACCTTTGCAAAACAAAACTTTCCACACACAGCACCATCTGCAGAACGACATTCATTTCAAAAACATCTGAACCCCTCTATTCTAATGCCAATGCAGGCGAGGGTTCGTCTCCATCGGGGGGTGTACTCTGCTCCACAAACACCTACCTCGTATCATTCATTCAATCTTTTCTTCCACACAAAAAAAAATTTCGACACGCACCTCATTCACACCTCATCTCACTCGCAACAAACGTTCCTCCATTCATCCTTCAATTGTCGGGACAACGAGGAAGAAGAAGGAAGGCGCTAAACTATCGTCGGCCAATTCAACCAATAATCCATTCCCAACTCATCAATTTACATCGTCACTAACCCCTCGAATCTCTAACACTGTCTTCATCCTGTCATCTACATACATCGCCATCTAGCATCTAGATGGCATCCAATGCCATCTAGAATTTACGTTCCCTCTGGGTCACGTGGTTCCCCCACGGACCCAGGCTCTCGCCTTTGGTTCCGCACACGCGTGCCAGGAAACCCCGACACCGTGCCTTCCTCCTTGCCTCCAGATGCGTGCTGCACACCCTTGCACACGCCACTCGTGCCGCGAACCTTCCGCGCGGTGCTGTCTCACGGGGCTCCGTGAAACGCAAAGTGGGTCATGTGGGCCTCGCCCACAGCCGCGGTGGTCACGCCTCCTTTGGCCGTCCACCAAGTACCGCCCCCACACGGCATGTTCCATGCCGCGTGTGTCATGCCATGCCTCCAAGCACGACCATCCAAGCACGACCATCCAAGCACGACCATCCTCCTACACGCCTGACAGTCTGGCGTGCACACAACTCCGGGTTCCCACGTGACCCCTACCTGCAGTCTTGCAGGTGCCCCTGCTAACTCGCCAATTAGCATGGGGGCACTGCGGGAATCTCTCTAGCTTCCCGCACCATTTCTCCAGGGTTCTCTCGGGATTCCCCGTCCCCCAAATCTGGCCTTGCTGCCCCGTCCCCCAAATCTGGCCTTGCTGCCCCGTCCCCCAAATCTGGCCTTGCTGCCCCGTCCCCCAAATCTTGCCTTGCTGCCCCGTCCCCCAAATCTGGCCTTGCTGCCCCGTCCCCCAAATCTGGCCTTGCTGCCCCGTCCCCCAAATCTGGCCTTGCTGCCCCGTCCCCCAAATCTGGCCTTGCTGCCCCGTCCCCCAAATCTGGCCTTGCTGCCCCGTCCCCCAAATCTGGCCTTGCTGCCCTGTTCCTCAAATCTGGCCTTGCTGCCCCGTCCCCCAAATCTGGCCTTACTGCCCCGTCATCCAAATCTGGCCTTGCCGCCCCGTCCCCCAAATCTGGCCTTGCCGCCCCGTCCCCCAAATCTGGCCTTGCCGCCCCGTCCCCCAAATCTGGCCTTGTCGCCCCGTCCCCCAAATCTGGCCTTGCTGCCCCGTCCCCCAAATCTGGCCTTGCTGCCCCGTCCCCCAAATCTGGCCTTGCTGCCCCGTCCCCCAAATCTGGCCTGCTGCCCCGTCCCCCAAATCTGGCCTTGCTGCCCCGTCCCCCAAATCTGGCCTTGCTGCCCCGTCCCCCAAATCTGGCCTTGCTGCCCCGTCCCCCAAATCTGGCCTTGCTGTCCCGTCCCCCAAATCTGGTCTTGCTGCCCCGTCCCCCCAAATCTGGCCTTGCTGCCCCGTCCCCCAAATCGTGCCTTGCTGCCCCGTCCTCCAAATCTGGCCTTATTGCCCCGTCCTCCAAATCTGGCCTTACTGCCCCGTCCTCCAAATCTGGCCTTACTGCCCCGTCCTCCAAATCTGGCCTTACTGCCCCGTCCCTCTCTGTAGGGCTCACCAGAGCAATGAAATGCACCCAATTGGCAGCGTTTGTTTCAACTGCCGGGTTCGATATAAAACCCGACTGGAGCATTTCCAAACCCCTATTCTGTCTATGCAAAGGGTGACCTCAGCCTCAGCCAGCAATATCTCAGCCATCCTTTGAGCTAGGAAGCTGAAATTTTGGCACAATCGTGAGCAAGTACTTTGTCAAAAACGGTATTTTTTGTTTTTGGATTAATCAATTAATTGCTTAGTTATTTAATTATTAGCGATTAATTAAGTACTTATACATTTCCTTTCTCTTCTGGGAATTATCTCAGCCACCTTTTGAGTTAGGAAGCTGATATTTGGACATGACAATGACCAAGTGATTTGGCTGCAAAGGCTATTTTTCATTTATTGATTAATCAATTAATCGATTAATTATTTAATTATTCGATTAATGACCAAAAATTTTTTTACTTGCAGATTCGGATGAAATGGTGGTGCTTTATGTGTTCTATTAGGCAAATGATTAATTATTAAATTTTTGACGATTATTATTTATTTATTTTCATTATTAATCATTTATTTTCTTTCTCATCTGGCCAATATCTCAGGCACCTTTTGAGCTAGGTAGCTGATATTTGGACATGAGAGTGACCAGGTGATTTGCCTGTAAAGGGTATTTTTGATTTATTGATTAATCAATTAATCGATTAATTATTTATTGATTAATAAATTAATTATTTAATTTTTTATTAATGACATTTGATTAAATTTCTAAAAGTTACATCTTCGGATGAGGCACTAATGGTTTAGTTATGCTATTAGCCAATTGATTAAGAAAATATTTTATGACGATCTTTTGTTGATTTTAATTATGTAATTGGTGTTGGTGTTGGGCTAGGGGCTAGGGTGCCAGCTTAGGATCCTAGGATCCTGGGTTCGAATCCCGGTCGATCGCTGATGGGGTTGACCCTGATGGGGTTGACAACCCTGATTGGCTGATGGGGTTGACAACACCAGGGGGGTTGACTCAGCCCGTCATCCTTCCGAGGTCGGCTAATTGAGTACCAGTTCACTGGTAATTCCCTGTTTGTCGTTAAAGGCGGCAAAAAGGTTTGGCGTCAGGAAGGGCATCCGGCCGTAAAACATTGCTTCAAAAAGGGGACCAATAAACAACAACAACCACGGTTCCCGAAAAAGGCCAACCCCCGCTTTGCGGGGAAAAATGGCCTCTAAAGGTGGTTATTTATATAATTAATCAATCAAATATTGTGCACCTCTCCCTCCCAATACAGTCTCTATGAGCTGCACGGCGGTATTGCCGGGCGCCTGAGGCCGGTGCCCCGGCAATGCCGCGCTGGAGGATATTTAATTATTTGGCATGGGGGCGGTGTACTTTGAATGTATCTGTACTTGTTTCTTTGTTTGTTTGTCTGTGAGTAGGATATCTCAAAAGGTTAGGGATGGATTCGTACAAAATCTGGTGGAGAGGTTGGGTTTCTGACGAGGACAATTTGGTTAGATTTTGGTAAAGATCTGAATCCGGATATGAGAAATAAATTTTTATGCCTCCGCCATTGAAAGTGGCCGGAGGCATTATGTTTTTGGGTTGTCCATCCATCTGTCCGTACGTCCGACCATCCATATGTGCTAAATCTCGTTTTTCTCAGCAACCACATGCCCAATTGAGAATAAACTTTCAGGGTAGGAGTGACACCCATGCAGAATGTTTTTATGGTAATTGTGATGTCATAGGTCACGTAATATGGCAACCATCTGGGATTAAACGCAAAGAATAAAAAAATTATTTCTCGGAAACCACTGAATGGAAAAATTTGAAACTCGGCACATTGTCAAGTACCTCCTAATGGGGAACAAAGCATGATAATGATATCATAGGTGAAGTGGTATACCAGGCAAAAATGTTTCAATCGAATTCTTATCCTAAAAGTCTGAAATTGCATGCACATGATCTATGACCCATTTGTATTGAAATAGTACATTTATGACATCATAGGTCACATGGTTTGGAGCCATATTGGATTTAACCTATAACCTTAAAAAAAACATCTTCTCCCAAATCACCAAATTGTTTGACTCGAAACTTTACATGTATCATTGACTTGGCATTGCGATTAAAAGATGATCACGTAAACATCATTGGTCACAAGGTGTGGCAGCCATATTGGATTGAAGGAAAATATTAAATAATTATATCTCTGAAACCACTTACCCTATCGATGCGAAATTTTACAAATATCATCTCACACCATTGTTGCATATAGTTTGAAAATGATGACATCGTAGGGTGTTTTGGCAGCCATCTTGGATAGAAAAAAGAACCTTATCCGATCAACATGAAACTTCACAAACGTGATCCCCTACCCATACATACGCAGAGTGTACATTTTTTTAAGGTCATATGTCATGTGGTATGGCAGCCATATTAGCTTGAAAGCCGATATTTAACAAAATCCTTCTTTTTTTTTCTTTCTGGGATACAACATCGAGGCTCGTGTAAGAGCTAACATTAATCACAAAAAGACAAACTGACATAAAACATAAGATAAAGGGAGCGGGAGACGAGATGGGGGGAGAGGGAAGCACACAAGTACAACATGTGAGAGCAGGGACATCGGGAGATCTGTGGGAGGGAGAGGACTTGGGGGGGGGGGGAGGAGGCACGGGAAAGGGGGGGGGGGTGGGAGAGGTATAAAACACATGGACACTGCTAGGACTTCAAAGAAAGAAATCGGTATTTCAAAAAAGTGGATCTGGGGTGAATTAATGGGGGTAGAAAAGATCAAGGTTTTGGATGGGGGAAGACGAGATGGTGGTGAACAGCTGTTTTAAAGACCTGGAGGGAGGAGTGGGATTGAATAGAGCGAGGGAGTTTGTTCCAGAGGCGGGAGAAAAGGGGAATGCAAGAGTGAAGGTGAATAGAGAGTCTTGATTTTGGCAGTTTAACCATAAGAGGGTTGCAGGCAGCTCTTGTGCGACCTGTAGGAATATTTGGGGGACAGAGCACAGACAGAGCTGGGGGAGCTAGGTCGGAGAGGAGTCGGTAGAAGACAGAAAGACCACAACCTGCCTGCGGTGAGTGAGTGAAAGGCCCTCGGAGTTAGCTTCATCGCGGGCGATTCCAATGCTTTGGCTTTGGTTTCAACAGCGTGAAGCCGAGCTGGGTGTGAGGAAGGAGCACCAGTCCAGAGGGGAGAACAGTATTTCATTTAGCTGCGGAGGAAAGCCTTGTATGTGGTGAGCAGTTCGGGTGTGCCAAGGAAGGACTTCGCACGACAGATGATGCCCAGTCGACGAGGCCAGATTGGAAATGTGGTTTTCCCAGGAAAGATCATTGCAGATTTTGAGACCCAAAAGCTTGAGTGACAGAACTTCTTGGAGAGGGTTGTTCAGAAAGTAGATGGGAGGGTTTCCAGACGATCGTTTCGGAGAGACATAGTGAAAGTGTGAGATTTGTCAGGAATGAAAGACATGTTCCAGTTGTTTGACCAGTCTGTGATTTTGTCCAGGGCTGCAGACTGCCAAACTGAGGGATGAGGTATGGAGCGGCAGAGAGTTGAGTCATCAGGGAAGAGATAGAGAGGATTTTCCAGAGAGTCGGTGAGATCATTGATGAAGATTATTGAACAGGAAGGGGAGATGAGAGAAATCCATTCAGGGCCACACGTTGCCTACGACCAGAGAGGAAGTCCGCAAGCCAGGCGTGGGGATTTCCATGGATACCGTAGGAGGAGAGTTTGGTGAGCAGAGCAGGGTGCCAGACCGTATCAAAGGCACGTGATATGTCAAGGGAGACAGCTCTAATTTCCTGTTTGGCGTTAAGGACGGAGGTCCATTGTTGAGACAGCAGAAGCAGCATGTCCAGAGTAGAGTGACCTGGTCTGAATCCAAATTGATGATCCGAGATCAAGCCATTGGGGAAGAGGAAGGATTTGATGTCAGAAGCGATGATTGATTCCATGACCTTGTGGATTAAGGGGAGCAAGGTGATTGGTCCGTAGTTGCAAGGATCTGTTTTTGCACCTTTTTGTGCAAAGCGGGGATGTTGGAAACCGCTTCACCGATCTCCTTCTCTGAAACCGCTTCACCGATCGATGAACCGATCGATCAATGAATGAGAAGACCTGTCATGACTGGTGAAAATGTGAAACTTGAAAACAGCTGAAGGGATTTAAATCAAACGTTTTTTTTTACGACAGCGAACGACGGAATCTTCCCATTGTGGGACTATGAGGAGGCATATTGGCGACAGTCGCATTGCTCTAGTTTTTTAAATTTTTTTAAACAAGTGTTTCTTCACCATTGAGAGTTCGGGCCACAAACGATATACAGTACGATATCTCAAAACGTTGTGGACGAGTTAGGGGTAAACATGGTAGATGGGTTGGTTAGGTGACAAGAACAAGTCGATTTGACTTTGGTTGAGGTCCCAATGCAGATACGAAACGTAAATTGTTCAGCCTGGCAGAGGTATGCGCACTGCCACGTGGTGCGTGTTATAGTTTGTCATGTAGTGATGTTGGCTGATTTCTAAGCAGATGGAAGATGACCAAGGGTCAAAATGGCAGAGAGAGGAAGTGCAAGAGCAGCAGAGTAGGTTTTTTTTCAGACGCGTGAGCTGATGCCATCCAGTCCAACAGCAGAGTCAGTGCAGAGCGTTGTCAGAAACTTTATCCACCTTCTCAGGTGCAAAGGCAAAAAAATAAAACGTGATTTCATCCGTTTTGCTTCGACTTTGACATGACGGAAAAGTACCTTGCTTTTCCCCTCCATTTCCATGATTCTCTACCCCGTTCTCTTTTACTGTATCCTCGCACTTTTAAGTGTGGTCGAGATGTAAATTGCTACTTTTGCTCCTGCAGCTAACGGTTTTGATTCATCCTTGATGGCCTCTCCTCCTCACCCCCTACTTTTTAATCAACAGCTCAGTGTTGTTGAGAGTTTGACTCATTTCACAGTCTCTGCACGTTGTTTGCACAAATATTTTGCACATTTCAGCACACTGGGCATTTATATTTCACTAGTGCACCATAAATGTACTGAACGAATTGGTTAGACAACTGCATTTGTTCTTTGTCACTCTCTTGATGTAATTTATTTCCACAAAAAATAATTGCTGCTCATTCACACCTTGCCTCCCTGTTCTGTTGGTACACAATTATGCTAAATGTTTATTATTTATTTTTAAACAGGCTTGGCAGATGATGTGTACATGGAGGTTGTGGTTGGGGAAGATGACACAGCCACATCAGTTGATTCCTCGGCTTGTGACCCCACTTGGACCTCATGGGAATTCAGTGAGCCATTGTTTCTTCAGAAGCAATCTGTTGTCATTCTGAGGATTTTTCTATAATCCTGATTTGTATGTTTTTTTTACGTGAAACATTAACGTGTGAGACTCCTGAGAAGTAAAGTGGCTATATCATACGTCAAGTGCCCAATTGAGTTTAGTGCATTAAGGTGATATTTCAAGGCCAGTGTGCTTTTGGGGTTGATCGCAGTTTATAAGTGATGGGAGGTTGACCAAACTTAGTGTAAGTACATATTATGATGCAAAGCCAAACTGATTAGAGTTTGGCGTCGGATGTCATGTCAGGTAAAAATGTGATACTTGAGAACAGCTGAAGGGATTTAAATCAAATTTGATACAAGTATGTATAATAATGTAATAATGTGGGCGGAGGCATATCGGTCGACCGTCAAAGAGAGCTGTTCTGGGTTTTTTTTAATTTTTTTTTAGGCTGATTCTGATATTTGTTCAATGGGAATTGAATGAGATTCTAATTGGGAATCTGAACTGTCAACCCCATTTATTCAGAACTTGTGTCAAGTAGGATTAGCACAGTTTACTTCTCAGCAGCTCGATTAATGTCCTTCGTTAATACAAGGGCAAAGCTCATCCAAGGCACAGCAGTGTGCGTGTGCGTGTGCGTGCACACGCGCGATGGAGATGACAGTGCACTGCACGTGTGTGTGTGTTACTTTATATTTATGTACTCGCTCTTTGATGCAATTGATGGTTTATGTAATATCTGCAGATGTACCACTATCTGATGGGGATGGAGATGACAGTGGTGTCGAACAAGAGAATCAAGAAGGGAATGGTTCGGAGGAGGAAGAGGACAGAGTATCGATAAGAGATCATTCTCATTGTATAAAGAAGGAAAGAGCGAGAACTGGTACTTTATCATCCCCTTTGTCACTTGTCATTATCAAACTTCTCTCAGTATTTTCTTTAAGTGAATTTCCATGCTTATCTGCACCTTCATTGCACTCCAATGACACATTACCATGACTTTGGCTGGAACTTTATTTGCGAGAAGGATGAAGTGGGAGATTGTGTCAAGTGAGATAAGTTCTAAAGTATACTTCATAGTGTCACTAATCTCGAAAAATGGTGCCACACAAATATTTCATTTTCAAACCTTGCCTTTTTATACACTTTGCCGCATTTCTTCGGCATTGATCTTTCAACATTCATTGGAGTAGGACCTTTTATATAAATTAATTGTGTAGTACGTGCATAGGCTTAATTAATCCATTAATTGAGCGTGTACACAGGCTGTGCAGGTTCTGTTCTTGATAGCGTTGGCCAAAATGTTCTTGCCACCAAGGTGCTGTTTAATGCAGATCGGTGTTTTTGATAGACGATCATCAAACTGTGCAGTGAATAGTTTGTATAATTCAATAGGTTTGATATCTTCTTTCACAATAAATTTTATAATGACTCATTATTTCACCCTCGTTATCTCGGTTGCTGTCTTGATTTTTTTTTAAGGACATGCATTAAAGCAAGAAACGTGTGATTCTGTGTATTAGTTACCAGCACAATAAAGACAAATTAGCTCCAAATGTATTTATCTGCATAAATTAGTCTGGCTTTTATAAACAAAACTCGAGATCAAACTTGAACCACCAATAAGAGTAAATTATATCGAAACAAACTCTCCTCAACAAAACCATATGTAGGGATGGATAGCTTGGGGAAAACAAAATTGATATGCATACAAAATGAATTGTTTAAAAACTACTGTAGAATGAAGTAATAAGCATTTAAAAGCCATACCTTTTATATACAGAAGATATGGTGGCTATTTTGTGATGAGAATGTTAGAGAAACTTGTGAAGAGAAAAACTTCATTCAACCTCGTGTTAATTGACCTGCACTCATACCGACTGTATCTGTTCATGTGACTTGTTCACATTAATATTTTTCACTTTCCCTGCCTGTTCATTCCATCTGTTTTCTTTCTTCCCATTATCCTCTCCAGGGATGTTTAACCATGCAGTCTTTTTTTTTGTAAATTCTCCTTTGAATGTGCAGTGATTATAATGGGTCCAGATGGATGTCCGATGGAAGTCCATCCTTGCACCATTTGTGGAAAGAAGTTCAAGACTGCGGCCTTTCTTCGGAAACATTCGCAGAACCACCCTCACAATACCCATGGTAACAATGCCCCTCTCACAAGATGCAATGCTTAACATTCCCTCGGGGTAGTGGTTGGGGTGAAATGATTATAGCATGTACTTGTTTTACTCATTCATTCTCTGAGCAACAACAACAACAGGCATTTTAAAGGCCATTTTCCCTGCAAGAGCGTGGTCCCCATGACAATCTTCTCCATTTTGCCCTATTTTGTGCATCTCCCCTTGTTAACCCCCTTGCCCGCATTTCTTCTTCGACCATCTTTAGCCAAGTCTTTTTCGGTCTTCCCCGTCCTCTACTTCCTTCCACATTCATTTCCATCACTCTTCTCAACCAGTCATTTTCATCCTTCCTCAACACATGACCAAACCATCTCAAACTGTTTCTCTTCACAGCATCCATCACAGGCTCTATTCCCATCATCTTTCGCAATTCATCATTTAGCTTCCTCTCTCTCAACGATACTCCGCACATCCACCGAACCATTCGCATTTCCACCCTTTCCAGCCTTCGTTGCTGCTCTACGTTCATTACCCATGTCTCGCTCCCATAAATCATAACACTTCTCACACATGCAGCATACACCTTTCCCTTCAGCTTCAACGACATTCCCCTCCTCGTCAGCACGCCACTCAGTTCCCGAAACTTCTTCCATGCACATCTCACTCGAGCAACCGTTGCCGAGTCTGATCCACCTTCTCCATTCAGCATGTCTCCTAGGTAACAAAATGTTTTCACACCTTCCAGCTTCACGCCGTCTCCAAGATCCAACTCAACATTTCCTCCATCTGCAGCTCCCTCTGTGCACACCTTACACTTGAATGTAGCTGCCACACTGGTTAATGACCCTCTCAAACCACTACATTTTTGATGAACCCACTCAGCGCACATTGTACATTGAATTGAGTTCACTCCGACACCCTTCCTGCACATAGCACATGGCCACTTCCCAGTTCTTTCCACCTCACCACATGCTTTACCACTTGCCATCACCATTGTTTTCCGATATTCACCTTCAGACCTTTCGTCTCCATACATTCCTTCCACTTGTTCATCTTCTCCTTCAGTCCATCCATACTTTCTGCAATCAACACCAAATCATCTGCATACAACAACTCCCACGGTAAACCCTCCTTTACGTTCCGAGCCAGCACCTCCATCACAGCTACAAATAGTAGTGGCCTTAGTACCGACCCCTGATGCACTCCCACCTTCACCTCAAACTCACCACTGTTCCCGTCCTTCGTCCTTACAGCTGTGCGCGCTCTTTTGTACATTGCCATCACTACTCTGATCAACCATTCCTCCACTCCTAACTTCCTCAATGCCCATGTCACTACTTCACGTGGAACCCTATCGAATGCTTTCTCCAGATCAACAAACCCAAGAAACAACTTCTTCCTCTTCTCCATGTACTTCTCCTGCAACTGCCTCACAATAAAAAGCACGTCTGTCGTTCCTCTTCCTGGCATAAATCCAAACTGCATTTTGTCAATCTTCACTTTCTTCCTTATCCTCCTCTCCAACACCCTTTCCAATACCTTCATTCCATGCTCCAATAACTTTATCGCTCAATACGAGCCACAGTCCAGAGGGTCACCTTTCCCCTTGTATAGAGGGACGAGGGTACTCGGTTCCCAATCCACTGGAATGCGGCCTTCTTTCACCACCAGATTGCAGATCTCTGTCATTCTCTTCACACCCCAATTTCCCGCTGCCTTCAACATATCTCCCACAACTCCCGTCGGCCCTCCCACTTTTCTACTCTTCATTGCTTTAATCGCTTCCTCAACTTCCCTCTCGGTTATCTTCTCTGCCGGTCCTAAAACTGGGTTACTCTCTGTTGCCATCCCATTCATTCTCTGCATTCAACAGTATTTCCATATATCTCTTCCATCTTCCTTTAATTCCATCTGGGTCCACAACGATTTGTCCCACTTCATCCTTCAAGCAACTCACCCCCATCACATCACACCTCTCTTTCGCTATCTGCTTTGCAATCCTGAATACCGCTCTCTGACCCTCTTCCAAATCCAAGCGTTCTCTGAACATTTTCCGACATACCTCCTGCGCCTTTGCTACCTCTTTCTTTGCAGCCTTCTTGGCTGCCTTATAACTTTCATGCTCTTCCTTTTCTGCCCCCGTACCCTTCGCCTTCTGCCAATCGTTGAACTTCTCCCCTCTTCTCGTCGAGCTTCTTTCAAACTTCATCATCCCACCACCATGTTTCCGAGTGCCTCGGGGTCCTTTTGTCCATCCACATACCTCACCAACGGCTCCCAACAGACTATCTTTCATTGACATCCAACCACTTTCAAGCTCAACCACATCATCCTCTACCATACTCAGCCTCTCTTTTAATGCCTCCCTCACTGTCACCTCTTTCAACCTCCACACCTTCATTCTCGGTTGGTACTTCACCCGCCGAGCTCTCCTCGCACCTTTCACCCTTATGTCGCAGACAACCAAGTGGTGCTGTAAACAGCCTCCTCCCCGGGATCACCTTTGTGTCCTGGAGGTGCCCCCTATCTCGCCTACGCACCATCAGGTAGTCAACGGTTGTCGTCGACCCACCTGACGTGTATGTAACAAGCTTATTATCCTCTTTCTGGAGCTCAGTATTACAAATCAACAAATCGGCTCCATCAGCAAACTCCAAAATCCTTTCACCTTCTCCATTTCTCACACCATATCCGTAACCCCATGAACTCCCTCAAAACCGTCCATACTCCTTCCCACATGTCCATTTAGGTCTCCTCCTACCACAACAACTTCCTCATTTTTCACGTTCTCCATCAGCTTCTCTATCGCACACCAGAACTTGTCCTTCTCTTCATCGCTCCGACCAACCTGCGGAGCATATCCCGAGATGACGTTCACCAAGAGCTTTCCAATCATCATTTTCACCATCATCAACCTTTCACTCACTCTCGTCACACTCACCACACTGTCTACAAACCCCTCAGAAAACAGGACACCAACACCATTCACGCCTTCTGGGCACCCTTGCCACACAAACTTGTATTTCTGTCCCTGCTTACCCATCACCATTCTCACACCACTTCCCTTCCATCTTGTCTCCTGCATACAACATATGTCCACTCTTCTTCTGACCAATACTTCCACCACTTCTCCTGATCTTCCTGTCATTGTCCCTCCATTCCATGTCCCAAACCTCAGAAACCGATCTCCACGTCGGGCATCAGACTTTTCGTCGTCATAAATGGAGTGATTTCCACCCTTGCTTCGATCGGGTTCCCCACCTTGAGTTTTGACGAGAGGGAGTGGGGTCCCCCACGGGGTACTTCGGGCTGTACCCTGCCCATATCTAGTTGTAATTGTCATGGTTCTCTTTTTGAGGCAATGTTTTTTATGGCCGGATGCCCTTCCTGACGCCAACCCTTTTAGTCGCCTCTTACGACACGCAGGGATACTGTGTACCTATTCTAAACCGGGGTACACACCAGGTATTCATTCACTGAGCCATTTGCAAAAATGTTCAGCACATGAATACAGCAAGCTACGGTTCTCTATCTATCTATAATTCCACTAATCTCTGTGTGTATGTTTGTTTGTATGTTTGTATGTTTGTATGTTTGTATGTTTGTATGTTTGTCTGTGACCGCTGTTTCTCGACAACTACCGGTCCGATATACTTGAAACTTGCCAGGTATATTGCTGGGGACCCGAGGATGTGCCTTTTCAAGGTTTTAAATTAATCGCAGAAGTAGTTACCGAGCTATGTCCAAAAAACGATTCAACCAATCAGGGAGCAGCGAGCTATCACGTGTGCCGAACGTGGCGAACAGACTCTGCCTCGGATGGCACATTTGAGAGCGTATTCATTTATTTCCCGTCGGCAAACTATGTTGGCGCTATGTTGGCGTTAAACTATGTTTTAAAACTAATTAAAACTAATTTGCGATGCTTTCGCTTTCCTGCGATATGCGACCTTCCGGAGCTCCTGTGAGAGCGTGCGCCATTACGGATAGTACGGGTACGGGCATGCCATATGTTGGCGTTAAACTATGTTTTAAAACTAATTAAAACCATTTCATGTAAATAGAGGGGGGGGGGGGGGGGGATTGTCACTGTACTCGCAAGCCGTTCGCCGTTCGCTTTGGCGTTGCGAATGGACCAAAACATTTCATGGACCAAACCATTTCATGTAAAGCGTTCGCCGTTCGCTTTGGCGTTGCGAATGGACCAAAACATTTCATGGACCAAACCATTTCATGTAAATAGAGGGGGGGGATATAATTTTAGATATATATATAGTACGGGCATGCCCTAGTATATAACAAAACGTAAAGGGAAACCAAACGCAATTTTTTTCTTCTGAAAACCATTGAAAACAATTCATCACTGTCTAATTTGAAGGGCATTTTTAAAAATTATTTTGCCAATCAGAAAGTGTCGGAAATAGCCATTGAGTGTCGATTTTCGAGTTATCCTGTGACGTCACCTAATGATCTCACCTTGATCCAAATGGCGACTTGCATAAAGAGACTGTGTATTCTGAGTTCGGATTTCGATACTTCCTCTGTCATGAGCAACCCTGAAGATTCTCATTACATTGAAATGCATCAGTGAGATTTTGAAGAAACGATTGAAGACAAAATTAGTGATGGAAACGCTTTCTGGGGAATTGTGGAGCCATATCGTTTTGAGCCTTACGCAATGCAAGCGATTCAGACAAAGATGGTGTTCGTGAAGATTGTGGTATGTTAGTAGTGCAAATGAAAATGCTAGTCACATTTTCACGACCAGATTGGTTGGGTTGTCTTTCCGTTCAATTGCAGGTTTATCGGGGGTTTTTTGTGTGTGTGTGTGTGTGTGTGTGTGTGTGTGTGTGTGTGTGTGTGTGTGTGTGTGTGTGTGTGTGTGTGTGTGTGTATATATTATACACACACACACACACATATATATATATACATATACATATATACACACACATACATATATACATACACACACAGTCACGAAAAAGTAAGTACACCCCGTGGAAAGTTTGACTTTTTCAACATATTTCGACATACAGCTATTTGATCTTAATTTCAACAATATTGATAGATAAAGGTGATATAATATAACAAATATCATGAAACATTTACGTTTTGTAGTCAATTGTATAATTTAAATAAACATAAATGCAAATTTTGCATGTGGAAAAAGTAAGTACACCCTTGGCTCTAATAGGTGGTATTGCCCCCTTTGGCAGAAACTACCTCAAGTAGGCGTTTCTTATAACTGTCTACCAGTCTCTGACATGAACTGGGAGAAATTTTTGCCCACTCCTCCATGCAGAATTCTTTCAGCTGTGCGATGTTTGAGGGGTTTCTTGCATGCACAGCTCGTTTCAAATCCCCCACAACATCTCGATGGGATTTAGATCCGGCTTTGACTTGGCCATCCCAGAACCCCCCATTTCTTTCTTTTCAGCCATTCCTTGGTGGATTTACTGGTATGTTTAGGGTCATTGTCATCTTGCAAGGTCCACCTTCGTTTGAGCTTCAACTTGCCGACAGATGGCCTCACATTATCCTCAAGCACCCTCTGGTACAATGAAGAATTCATAGTGGATTATATGATGGTGAGCTGCCCAGGCCCTGATGCAGCAAAGCTGCCCCAAACCATAATATTTCCACCACCATGCTTTACAGTTGGTATCAGGTTCTTGTGGTCAAATGCTGTCTTTGGTTTTTGCCAAACATGTCTTCTGGTACTGTGGCCAAATAGCTCTACCTTTGACTCATCTGTCCAGAGCACATTTTTCCAGAAGTGCTGGTCTTTGCCTAGGTGTTCATTGGCAAACTTTAGTCTTGCCCTGATGTTCTTTCTGGAGAGCAAAGGTTTCCTCCTGGCACACCTCCCATGTAGATCAAATTTGTGCAGCCTCTTTCTAATGGTTGACTCGTGCACTTTGACATCAACAGTGGCAAGAGCTACCTGTAGGTCCCGTGATGACATTCTGGGGTTCTTAGAGACTTCTTCCAGCATCTTGCGCTCTGCTCTCGGGCTGACCTTGCTGGGGCGGCCTGGCCTGAAGAAGGTGGCAGTTGTTTGGAATCTTCTCCACTTGTAGATGAACTTCCGGACAGTCGAATGATTGATTTCAAATTGCTTGGAGATCTTTTTAAATCTCTTCCCAGACTCGTAAGCATCTATAACCTTCTTTCTGAAGGCCTCAGAGAGCTCTTTTGATCTAGGCATGGTGACGCTGCACAATTCAACAACAAAGAGCAAGCCAAACGAAATGTCTGAGGTTTAAATAAAACAGGTTCCTCCAAGATCCCCTCTAACGATGTTCTAATCATTTGCACCTCAGCTGGTGCACTTGATTCGAATTTTAGGTATTTGAAGTAGTGATAAATGTAGGGGTGTACTTACTTTTTCCACATGCGAAATTTGCATTTATGTTTATTTAAATTATACAATGGACTACAAAATGTAAATGTTTCATGATATTTGTTGTATTAAATCACCTTTATCTGTCAATATTGTTGAAATGAAGATCAAATAGCTGTATGTTGAAATATGTTGAAAAAGTCAAAACTTTACATGGGGTGTACTTACTTTTTCACGTGACTGTATATATATATATATATATATATATATATATATATATATATATATATATATATATATATATGCCTGGTGTTGGCTTAGCGGTTAGGGTGCCGGCTTGGGATCCGAGGATCCTGGGTTCGAATCCCGATCGATCGCTGAATTAACGCCAGGGGGGTTGACTCAGCCTGTCATCCTTCCGAGGTCGGCAAATTGAGTACCAGCTTGCTGGGATGAATGATCACGGTGTGTACCCCGATTTAGAAAAGGTACACAGTATCCCTGCGCATCGTAAGAGGCGACCAAGAGTTGGCGTCAGGAAGGGCATCCGGCCATAAAAACATTGCCTCAAACAGGGAACCATGACTGTCATGGGGCCCGCAAGGCTAACCCCTGCTCTAGCGGGGAAAATGGCCTTAAAACGAACATTCATATTCATATATATATATATATATATATATATATATATATATCGATATATATATACAGTGAACCCTCGTTTATCGCGGGGGTTACGTTCCAGAACCCCCCGCGATAAACGAAAATCCGCGAAGTAGCGACCATATATATATATTTTTTTTATATATATTTTAAAGCATTATGAACTCCCCACACTCTTATTAACCTTTCCCATACTCTTATAAACACTTCCTATACTCTTAAACACTTTTTACACTCTTAAACATACGTAATTTTAACAACATATAAAATTCTAATGGGTACTCACCATTGAAGATACTGTAGCTACCCATGGGTTCCCCAAGCAAGACCAGCATCAGAATCTCCTTGCTCCAGCCGGTGACGTCACCGGCGGGGATTCCCGGCGCGAGAGTGGCTGGTCACGTGACCGCTAAAGCGTGCCGCGCTTTGCGGGTATAATCAGCTACACCTGTTGATCACGTGACCACCGATTCACCGAAGCACGCCACGCTTGAGAGGCGTGGCTTTCGGTTTCTGGTTGTGCTTTATAATGCAGCCCGATAAATGGGCTTTTCAGTGTTCCCGAGTTGGTTTTGAGAATAAATATCTTCTCGGACGAGTTTGTGTCTTGCCCGTCATTTCGTCCGTATCAAGCAAGAGCCCCGGCTCTTCAATACTACAACTTGCGTGATGAAGATGATGATGAATTAGCTGTGCAGTACTGATGACGATGAAGGTGATGACGATGATGAATGTACTGGCGTTTTCTATACGCACGACTCTTTGTCTACCCTTCTACTGTACACTATGTACAGTATTTTATTTCTTGTAATATGTTTTAAATACTGTATTTTTCTTATTTCTTTACGTTTTTTAATTTTTTAGGCTAGAAAATGCTTATTTTACCACAAAAATATTTAAAATAATAGTATATAAAAATACATTTATACCGCAAAATCCCGCGATATAGCGAAAAATCCGCGATATAATTTTACATATACTAGCGAGAAAAAACCGCGATGTACCGAATCCGCGAAAAGTGAACCGCGATATAGCGAGGGATGACTGTATATATATATATATATATATATATATATATATATATATATATATATATATATATATATATATATATTTATATATATATCGATATATATATATCGATATCGATATCGATCAATATCAATAATCAATATCAATATTGAAAATAGGACAAAATAGAGAAGATTGTCAGGGGGCCCGCAAGGCTAACCCCCGCTCTAGCAGGAAAAATGGCCTTAAAATGCCTGTTATTTGTTATCAAAAAAAAAATCAATCGATCAATCAAAAATATCAATATCAATCAAATATATATATATATTTATATATTTATTTATATAGCTCTGACGTCACCCTGATGTCATGCCGACCAACGGGCCGAGCGCTATTGGATTACCCCGTCTTCACAACCAATGAAGAACTTCGGGGCGTGGCCTGCTGGCTTTGCTTGGTGTGAACGTCATTAAAGCGTGGCTTCCTCGCCGATCGGCAATGTCCGGCACTGACAGTGGTGGTGGTGATTTAATGGACGTTTTGCATGGCCGGCCTTGTAAATGTAAAAACGTAGGGAAACCCACAGGGGGCAATCACCAACTGGGGGAAAACTAACCTTAACCCCTGTCTACTTAACACCGCTCCAAATTGTTATTGATCCAAATGGCCCCCCATGTGAAGACACTTAAACAACCTTAAGCTCCAGTTTCCCTACTTAATACCTCGAGATGTCTCCTATGCATCCACGGTCCATGCTACACCTATACGATCCTACCTGTACTATGGTAACTCATCCTCCACCCCCACAAATGTAACAGTATGTTAAGTTTCACTGTACGGTATGGTAAGTGAGTTTATAAGTTTTACGGTATGGTTAAGCACTTTTGATCAATTGTAAGCACATTCCTTCAATCAATCAGAAACGGGACCTGTTGTTGTTGTTGTTTTTAGTTTCACAATATGGTGTGGTTAAGGACTTTTAATAAACTTAAGTGCATTCCTTCAATATATCGGAAACGGTAGGCTATTTCATTTTTCTTTTTTACCTGGGCAACACTGAGGTTGTTTTGCTTTGGACAAAGGCAAAGGCAAAGGCCACCACACTGTTGAGGCAAAGAGGACAACACTCTTTGCACAGGAATTTTCTCCTCTCCATGGATGCCACCCAGTCTTTGGTGTGACTCAGACCAGTCCAAATTTGATGGGTGTTTTTTCGGAGATGCCATATCCTTACAGGATGTCCTTTGGCTCTCTATGAGCCTGGCAGGGTATCGCAGTCACACTCCCCACAATTAAAGCCAGTGAGTGAAGTGTCGGTTCAGTTGTTGTAGTTGAAATTGTATTTTAACCTGTCTGTTTCACATACTGAACTGCATAATTTTTAGTTTAAATGTATGCTTGTTGCTATATGTACAGCTCCCATTTTAAACTTTACTTTGACTTCAGCTTATTACAAGTATTTACAACACGACAAATGATTGAAAGCAGCATTATGATGTTCTATTCCTAAATATTTTACTTTACATAAATTGTTTCATCTTTGCTTCCAATTAATGAGTGACTTAAATTTAAATATGTATGCTGTATGAATGAATGAATGAATATGAATGATCGTTTTAAGGCCATTTTCCCTGCTGAAGCGGGGGTTAGCCTTGCGGGTCCCATGACAATCATGGTTCCCTGTTTGAGGCAATGTTTTTTTTTTATGGCCGGATGCCCTTCCTGACGCCAACCCTTGGTCGCCTCTTATGATGCGCAGGGATACGGTGTACCTATTCTAAACCGGGGTACACACCGGGATCATTCATCCCAGCAAGCTGGTACTCAATTTGCCGATCTCGGAAGGATGACAGGCTGAGTCAACCCCCCCTGGTGTTAATTTAGCGATCGACCGGGATTCGAACCCAGGATCCGAGGATCCCAAGCCGGCATCCTAACCGCTAAGCCAACCACCAGGCAACACCAACACCATGCTGTATATATGGGGTAATTGAAATTCCCCGACCTGGGCAAACACCGTGATGAACACATCGCTGTTACACCCACTTTGTGACTGTTTTATCACTTTCCCTAATGAGCCATAATAAGGGCAGAACTGGTTGGTTAAAGGGCTATTTTTATATACATATGCATACTGTATAGGGTTATATTATATAGGGTTATTCAAAAAGAAGTAGATATACACTTTCAAAATTAATTTTACAAAAACTACTGATATTTTCATGCTTAATGTACGGATAGAATGGAAATCTGTCTTTTGTTTTAATCTTTTGGTTTTTTTTTTCCTTGTAATCTGTCTTTTTGTTTAATCTTTGTTTTTTGTTTTTGTTTTTTTTGTTTTTTCAGGGGGGGTTATGTTCAAAAGGCGGCAAGCAAACAGGAGAAAGCTTTGTGCATCCTGGAATTTGCCAAGACAAATTCAGTGACAAGTGTGCAACAATATTTTCAGACATGTCATGAAAAGAACATGCTGACCAGGAAGTCCATCTACGACTGATACAAACAGTTCGAAGGCACAGGTTGTCGCTGCAAGAGAAAGAGCACCGGGGCCCTTAGACTTCAGAGGGGACTGTGCAGTGAATTCGGGAAACATTCCAACACAGTCCAAAAAACGTCAATCAACAGAGCTAATTGTGAGCTGCAGATTCAACAGACGACAGTTTGGCGTGTACTATGGAAGCGCCTAATCATGAAACCTTGCAAGTTGGAGTTGCGGCAAGCCCTGAAGGCCAGTGACAGTCATTCCTTACGATTTAATATGACTCCCATATGTGCCGCGTCACACATAGTCATATCGAGAGCTTGTAAGGTGTGAATATAACTTTTAAATGTCTCCCTTTACTTTCTTCAATTTATATAAAGTACATTGTCTTATGTTCAGTAGTACTTGCAAAAGAATTTTTTGAAAGTGTGTACTTCGTTTTAAATAACCTTATATGTACAGTCACGTGAAAAAGTAAGTACACCCCATGTAAAGTTTTGACTTTTTCAACATATTTAAACATACAGCTATTTGATCTTCATTTCAACAATATTGATAGATAAAGGTGATATAATATAACAAATATCATGAAACATTTACATTTTGTAATCCATTGTATAATTTAAATAAACATAAATGCAAATTTCGCATGTGGAAAAAGTAAGTACACCCCTACATTTATCACTACTTCAAATACCTAAAATTAGAATCAGGTGCACCAGCTCAGGTGCAAATGATTGGAACATCGTTGGAGAGGATCTTGTAGGAACCTGTCTTATTTAAACCTCAGACATTTAGTTTGGTTTGCTCTTCTTTTTTTTTTCCTTTTTTTTTTGTATACTGAATCGAAGCTCGTGAAAGAGCTAACATTTATTTCACAAACAAATCAACTTTGTTGTTGAAGTGTGCGGCGTCACCATGCCTAGATCAAAAGAGCTCTCTGAGGCCTTCAGAAAGAAGGTTACAGATGCCTACGAGTCTGGGAAGGGATTTAAAAAGATCTCCAATCAATTTGAAATCAATCATTCGACTGTCCGGAAGATCATCTACAAGTGGAGAAGATTCCAAACAATTGCCAACTTGTTCAGGCCAGGCCGCCCCAGCAAGTTCAGCCCGAGAGCAGACCGCAAGATGCTGAAAGAAGTCTCTAAGAACCCCAGAATGTCATCACGGGACCTACAGGGAGCTCTTGCCACTGTTGATGTCAAAGTGCACGAGTCTACCATTAGAAAGAGGCTGCACAAATTTGATCTACATGGGAGGTGTGCCAGGAGGAAACCTTTGCTGTCCAGAAAGAACATTAGGGCAAGACTAAATTTTGCCAATGAACACCGAGGCAAAGACCAGCACTTCTGGAACAATGTGCTCTGGACAGATGAGTCAAAGGTCGGGCTATTTGGCCACAGTACCAGAAGACATGTTTCGCAAAAACCAAAGACAGCATTTGACCACAAGAACCTGAAACCAACTGTAAAGCATGGTGGTGGAAATATTATGGTTTGGGGCAGCTTTGCTGCATCAGGGCCTGGGCAGCTCACCATCATAGACTCCACTATGAATTCTTCATTGTACCAGAGGGTGCTTGAGGATAATGTGAGGCCATCTGTCGGAAAGTTGAAGCTCAACCGAAGGTGGACCTTGCAACATGACAATGACCCTAAACATACCAGTAAATCCACCAAGGAATGGCTGAAAAGAAAGAAATGGAGGGTTCTGGAATGGCCAAGTCAAAGCCCGGATCTAAATCCCATTGAGATGTTGTGGGGGGATTTGAAATGAGCTGTGCATGCAAGAAACCCCTCAAACATCGCACAGCTGAAAGAATTCTGTATGGAGGAGTGGGAAAAATTTCTCCCAGTCGGTCAGAGACTGGTAGGCAGTTATAAGAAACGCCTACTTGAGGTTGTTTCTGCCAAAGGGGGCAATACCACCTATTGGAGCCAAGGGTGTACTTACTTTTTCCACATGCGAAATTTGTATTTATGTTTATTTAAATTATACAATGGACTACAAAATGAAAATGTTTCATGATATTTGTTATATTATATCACCTTTATCTATCAATATTGTTGAAATGAAGATTAAATAGCTGTATGTTGAAATATGTTGAAAAAGTCAAAACTTTACATTGGGTGTACTTACTTTTTCACGTGACTGTATATATAGGGTTATCGATATACAGTATATATTTTAAACAATTTGTGAAACGATTTCATTTCAAGTGTCTCTGCACAATCTACAACCTCCACTACTTGTTTACATGATTTGCTCGGGCAACCTGAAAAGTGCACCAGTCAAACCTCACTAATTTGTTTTGACGGCATAGCCCGTAGGGCAAAGCTGTCTCGAACAATGTTTGTCTATCTGTATGTAATGGAAAACCAAATAGTGCATTGGAGTCATCAGAAGGAACCAGAATAAGTGAAGAGCAAAGATGGAGTCATCAGGAGGAACCAGAAGAAATAGAGAGCAAAGATGGAGTCATCAGGAGGAACCTGGATAGGATTCGGGTTTGAGCTGCTACTCCTCAACCCTCAAATCGATCCAGGCACAGCCAAGTGAACTTTCCAGAAAATTTTCTGCAAGAATTCACTTCTCTCAAGACAGATAGATAAAGAAAGAAAGAAATAAAGAAGAAACAAGAATTAGAATGGATGGAGAGAAATATGAAAAAGTAGAAAAATGTGAAAGGAACAAAGATGTTGTGAAGAACCCGGATAGATAGATTTCAGCAGTTCTTTCTCATGTATGTATGTATTTATGGATGGATGTCCCTCACAAACATACACCAATCAGAGCTGAGGATCTGGTCACATGACAGGGTGATGTGATTACGTCTGATGTCGGTATGGCGGCTGACTCTCCACACACCGCCAATCTGATTTATATGCCGTTCATGCTGAACATATCGTCGAACCTGTCATATATCACAATCGCCATGCTCTTAGTTTTTCATTCAGTGTGAAACCACAAACAAACTGATTGTTAAAATGACCATCAAATATCGAAAGCATCGGCGTTGCATCTCTTCCAACAAAACGGTACGTATCCAACCCTGTGGGGTATAATCTAGATTACAGAAGATCTTCCCCTCAGTTCTGTAAGTAAAACTTACCTCACGGATGTCTGGATTCCTCCAAATTTCTTTGTTTAATGTTATAAGCAGCATTAGCGACTGTTTAAAAAGCTAATCATGTGTGTTTGTGGTTTATAATATTTTACAAGCCCGGCTACACCGCTGTTAGACTTTCGGTCTTGTTTTTATTTAATATAACTTGGTCTAATGACAGTCAACTGTTTGTTTAAGCCTTCAAGGTTTGCAAAAACAAATATTAAGAAGAACGACCGTTATAAAAAAGTATACACCAAGAAACAATTTTCCTTTTTTCCCTCACTATGAAATTTAATTGTGTGGTACTTCTCTTTTTTTGTACCTTAATTCTTCAGCTTATTTATTCCTTTTGTTGGTACAGTGTTCCCCGAATAAGAAATGGTGCAGAATGACCTTTGCCCATACATAAAGCGTTTCTCAAGAAACATCTACTCTCATCCAAATAAGGTTGTTTTGCTCTTTGGAGTTCAGCTTGGGATATATAAACCTGAATGGTGTTGTCAATGAAGTGCCATGCTACGAGTCAAGATATGTTTCCTCATTACTGTGGGTGAAATTTGTTTGGTGAAGCTTTACACCTATTATATTATTAATAAAATTGTGTTCCACCTGCAGTGGCTGAACTCAAGGAGAGCTTTGAAATGAACTACAGACAATCATGCTCCACCACCGACATATTTTGGTATTGCTGACTTGGATCACGAGGCCATATAAAATGTTCTGATGGACAGAATCTGGTTTATACGCAACCAAATTTATGTGGCCTAATGTTAAATGACAAGACCATGTTGCAGAATACTACAAGAGATATTTTCTACCATTTTAAAATACAAGCTTTTAACATTATTTTACTCCTTTCCACAGTTTGAATTGTACTCATTTCCACAGTTTGAATTGTACTCATTTCCAAAGTTTGAATTGTACAATTTGGAATATTCAGAAGTGCACCAATAAGAAATAGAACCACCCATTGAGTGAAATACTTTGATACCTAATCACATGCTGCAAAATCCATGACTAATCCGTTCTTTCGTATGCAGCACAAGGCTGTGGGGTAGCACCATTGGCTGAGGGCGTGGCTGTACCACTAATGTAATTTCCTCTTTAGGTTAGGGCAAGAATTTGTAATTTGTTCAAGGTGCCAGCGATATGTCGCCTTATCTTCATAAAGGACACCATGGGATTTTTAATGTCCCCCAACTTATGCCTGCAGACAGGATGGCCATTTTAACGTCCATTCGAGGGTTGGCATACATGTTGATGACTCATTCTGCCTGTGAAATAACAAGTTTATAGCTGGGCCGTGATTCGAGCCCAGGATAAGCAGCTTCAAGGCTGGTGTGCATACCTCATGACTTATCCCTACCCTTGCACTCCATCAATGCTGTCCCTGTTCTGGGTTATACATTTCCACCTGCAATACCCTGTCTTTCTGTCTCCCATACCCTCCCCTAGCCCTACTCTCTTCGAAACGTCTATTCCAGTGCACACAATGCTCTTATGTAACATCCCGTCGCTCTCACTTTCACTCTCATGCTCTCCACCACCACCACCAATCTTCGAGTGTCAAGCTTGGCTCCCGGCACCCAACACCCAGCCCACACAGTTGTCCACTGTGTCCCTACCAAACGGCTGAAGCTGGCCTTTTGTCCCAACACCTGAGTACGGTGCACAGCCAGAGTCTTCCTCATTTGTGCCAGCACTGTGGTGAGAGAGATGTGTGAGTGTTATTTTGGATTATTGTGGTCATTGTTATGTTCAGGGCATGTAGATCCTCATTGTATGTGGGCGTTATGGTTCATTTAATTGCGGTGGTGGGGAAGTGGGTAAACTAAGTAGGCTGTGACTACTTTCACGTATCAACCTTTGTGTCGTAAACCTATGTTGTTTCTTTTCCTGTCCGTAGGCAAAGGTTTTCGACATCCTTCCGAGTTACGTAAACATGTGCGATCACACAGTGGGGAACGCCCTTATGCATGTGATCTGTGCACATATCGCTCTGCACAGGCGTACAACCTCCAGATGCACATTCGTGCTAGGCACAGGCACCAGCCCAACTTTCGCTGCACGGTGAGATTTGCAATGGAGAAAGGGGGACCATTACAAAATGGAATCATCAGGTCATACAGGAGCATGACGTCCTCATTTTCAATGATTGCCCCTGGTTCATGTTTCCATGAGTTTTGTGGAACTGGGATGTTTAAATTTTTTGCAGATATGCCAATGAATCACTTTGCATATTTTGTTGTGCCGTTGTGTGTAAAGTTGTTCTGATAGTTTTTTGCATCCCGAGAGCAGGTGACTAGCACTTTCTGTTTTTGTCTTGCTGAATCTACACTTGTCTGTCTGGCTCAGTTTCGCCATCTTTTTAAATCCATTGGTGTCGTGTCCTTGATCTTGGGCGTTTATTATGATTAATTTACCGTCCCAGTTGAGCTGACGTCTTCTTAGCCATTCCAGTGAGCCTTCTTTGTCTATCCCCACTCTGTGCAATTATTTTTTGTATTTTATTGCTCTTTTGTCATTCTCCCAGTTGTTGGTGTATATTACTTGATATTTCTTTTTATATATTTATTTTGTCTTTTTTGCAATTGTTGGGGCTGTATTTGTTGCTGTTTCATTTTCCTGTGTGGCATCTACCATTCACACCTGTTTTTGGAAATTCTTTGCAAAGTGAGTTTGGGATACCTTTTCAGGTTTGTTGTGTTCATATTTGTTTGCAAATTGCATCCGATAGTCTGTTGAGCCTTTCACATACTCAGGTAGTCCTACATTGATCACTCTGTGCACCTGGTTGAGTTCCATCAGGCCGCTCCCTCTCGTCTCGGCAGGTACATTCTTGGGATGCCCTGGTTTTGTAAAACATTTTGTGGATGGTAAGAAGTTTTCTTGTTTTGATGTCAAACCTGTTGATTTCTGATTGGGGTGAGTTTATTATTCTGCAGCTATATTGGAACACTGGTACTGTGAACTGGTTTATGGCTTTGATTTTGTTTCTTGGGGAGAGGTATGTTTTCAGGATCAGCTTCGTTCCACATAGGTATTCTTTGGCGATTGTTTTGCACATTTGTTTGTGACGTATTTTGTGGACCTCTTCTACTCTGAGGTATTTGTATGATGCTTTGTTTTCTAGCTGCTGTATTGTTGTTTCAAGGTAAATTTTTATGTTGTCTGTTTTTGTTGGTTTGCCTTGTACAAATGTGCACTTGGCACACTTGTCTATTCCAAATTCCATTTGAATGTCCTCGGAGAACCATTTATTTTACTAGTTTTAGTTGTTCTGTCAATTTCTCATCATTTGGCAAGAAGAGCTTTAAATCATCCATGTATAGTAGATGTGCCACCTTTCCTGTCCCTTTGGATGTTTTTCTATTGGTTGTTAGGGTGTATCCATGTCCTTGTTAATTGATGAGGTTACTTAGTGGGTCCAGAGCCAGACAAAACAAAGGAGGGGAAAGATTGTCTCCCTGGAAGATTCCATGTCGTATCTTCACATCTGGTATTTCAATATTTCCTTCTGAGTGCTTTAATATTGTTGCGGATTCGGAGTACGGCGCTCCCCCTACCAAGGGGGAGGGGGGGGGGGGGTTAATCCCCTTGTCTTTTACACTGGCCGTCTCCGATCCTGGAAACTATGACGTCACTTCCGGTCAGTAGTAGCCAGGGTCATTAGTCAATGAAGTCCCAAATACCTGCGTACGAAGACCGGCCGTAAGCGAGGAGATAATTTCCACCCGAGCCGCAGCGTTAATAGATGCGCCGAGCGAAGCGAGCTGCGACTCGGGCCGTTAACAAAAGACTAACCCGATCCTGAGCGTTGGCCAAATCGTGCCACGTATATTCAATTGGGGATAGGACGAAAGCGATCGGATGAGAAGAAACCAAGGGGGTAAAGAAAGAACAAATATGGTTTATTTATACAGTATTAGAAGAGGAAACGAAAGGTAAAGAATATAAAGTTGAAGAGGAAGAAGCAGATACACAGGGCAAACCTTAAACACTCTTAATTAACACGCCCAGGACAGAACAAACACACTTACACGAGAGGATGGGATGGCAGGGATGGCAGGGATGGTAGGAAGGAAGAGAAGGGTCCAGGCCGATGATAGGCGTCGAGGTTCGGGCAGGTGGTTCAGCGTTGAGGTCCGGCTCCAGGGTCACGCTCCACTCCGGTCCACGTTTCAGTTCGCGGCCAAACCCGGCAGGCAGCGCGGTGAATATTGTCGCGGTAGCGGACCGACCCTCTCTCTCTCTTCGACTTGCCTCTGGTAGCTCGACTCTGTCACTCTCCTTCGGTCCGACTTTGTAAGTAGTCCGCGGCCGCTCTTATATTGGCCGCCCGCGTATCAAGCCGCCTGCCTTTTGGAAACGCCCACCGGTGAGCTTGCCTCGGCCCTGATTGGTCGCGAGCGCTCACCATTGTTCGCCCCTTGATGGTGCGTTGAGGGGCCATGCCTTCGTTCCTGGCGCTCTGAGGACTCCTCCCCCTTCTTCTCCAACTCGGCCACGTGGCTTATGGCGGCTTGCGGGATTGAAAACCATCGCACCGCTGTTGAAAGGAACTTTGGGGCCTACTCTTATTTAATTAATACAACGCAGATTCAACTATTGGAAACAGATCCTTAACTGAAACATAGACTAATGAAATAACTAGAGAGGTTTCTAAGGTGTCCTATGTGTTGTACATGGCCTAACTAGGGTGCAACCTTTACAAAGGGGGATATTTACAAGAATTATTATTTTACAAAGTGAAGGTTCTAAAAACTGTAACAATATCAATGTGGTATTCCAGAGCTGCATTGCTTTCTCGATCAGTTTGATTATTTGTGGATTGATTTTGTATATTTGCATGTATTTTATCATCCACGAATGTGGGACACTGTCAAAAGCTTTCTTATAGTCTAACCAGGTGGTGGACAATTTAGTTCTTCGCATTTTACAATTTTCAAGTATGGCCTTGTTCAGTAGTCGGTGATCATTTGTTCCATAACAACCTCTCTTACATCCCTTTTGTTCTGCCTCTAAACCTCCTTGCTGTGTTTGATGATGGTACATCATTTCCGTGATGATTCCTGTCTGCAGTTTGTATGTGGTTGGTGGGAATGTTATTGGCTGGTATTTGTGGGGAAGCTGGGTTTCCTCCGATTTGGGGATGAGAAGGGTATTCCCTTCTTTGAGCCACTCATCCACTGCCTTTTCCTCTTGGATCAGTTTGTTAAATGTCCTGGTGTAGTGATTGTGAAGAGCATCAAGTTGTTTTAGCCAGAAAATTGGAATTCCATCTCGGCCTGGGCTTTTGAAGTTTTTATAATTTTCTCTTCATCTATAATTATCAATGGAGGCACTTCCTCGAGATGTTGCTTCTTCTTTTCCAAGCTTGGGGTCCATTCTGCTTTCATGTTATGTTCTTTATGATCCTCAAAAATTATTTTCCAGAATTTTTCCAGTTTTTCTTTTCAGGCGGAGTTGACACATTCTGCTTTTCTTTCCCCCAATTCACAGTAAAATCTCTTTGGGTTACTTTCAAACATGTGGTTTTGTTTTCTCCTATTGTTTCCTTCTTCATAGGTTTTATCCTCCTTGCTATCATTTCTATTTTGAGTTTGTTTTCAGCACCCAATCACTCGAGGTCTTTGTCTTTGATTTTGTGTTTGTTTTTTATTCTTTGGATTCTCTTTTTTAGTTTTGGGTGTACGTTTCCTTTCCTGTACTGTTGTATTTGCCCTACTTTCTTTCCGCAGTTTCTCTCTTTGTGTCTCTAATCTCTGTCTCCAAGGTGGAATTTGGTTTCTATTTGTATGGCCTGGTTTTTTCTTTTTCTGGTGTTGTTTGCCCGTTACATTTTCTTGAATGAATAGTGTCGCTGCGAAACACACAACATTGATTTCCTTCAAGGTGGATGATTTTGAAATAATTTTTGTAATTAAATGGTTTGTTCATCTCACTAAGATTTTTGTCCATTTATTATTTTTTATGCGGTTTTTTTTATTTATTATTTTTTATGCGATGAAGTTTTGGTCTTTCTCTGAGTTTTATCAATTTCATCTCTTGTATTTTGTTGGCTAACTCTTCTTCCAGCCTATGCTGCTCTTCATCATCTTCACCATCCTCCTCTCCCTCATTCTGCTGCTCTCCCTTGTCTTTCTGCCCATCACCATCTGCCTTTTCCACTCTATTCCCCTTCGTTTGTGCCTGAGTAATCTGGTCTTTTTCTCTGAAACGATCTTGCCTCTCTTTCAAGGGGACACTGTCATTCTTTCCTTTTGCCACACACTTTCTTCGTGGCCTTTGGTTTGGCTCGATGTCGGGGTTTGGTCCCCCATCGATTTGCACAGTCAAAACTTTCTCTCATACCATCTCGGCCAAAGTCCTCCTCTCTCTGTCTTCACCTTCAAGCGAGCACTTTGCTCCCCTCACTCTAATCTCTCTTGCCACTTGTTGCCTTGCCCTAGATGTAATCTCTTATATTCTATCTTTATCTAGATATCTTTTAATTGTTGTAAAGATCTTCTCAATTTTATTAAGGGGGGAATAATCATGTCTCTTCGCAAGGTGATGTTTTTCCTCGCTTGAGAAGGTGCAGTCATTATTTTTTACAGTGCACTTTCCTGCTGCTTAGAGTGGCCGCACAGACATAGGGTTTCCCCTATAGGAGGCCTGTGACTCTTTGCTTGAGATATTTTTCTTTTTTTTATCAACACAAGATTATCCGTCATTTTCCTGTGCCCCGTCTTCCTTCATCACCTACTCCCGTTATACTGAAGCCCCACCCCTTTCCCCCCGTGACCTACTGTGCAGCTCGACCAAGAGTCTGGAATGTGCATGAGTTACACCGCATTGCATTCCGCTCGCTTTACTCTCACCTTAATTGCCAGGACTTACGTCTGCCATCAGGGTTGATACCCCGGAATTTCTCGGCACCTCGATCAACATATTACCATGGTCCACCTCGCAGTGCCGCCATGACCCACCCATCACAGAGCCATGCACATTACATGTCATTCCCCGTCTCCACATCCCAGTGGGTACCTTAGCCATGACCCCGCAACTCCTATACCCCTTCATACCTTCACATCTGGCATCCGGATTTTCCCGTGGCTTATCGGAGCCACGTCTGTTCACATAGTGTCGTCTCAATCTATCAAACCTAGTGTTGGCGGTGCTTCACGTGCATTCACGTTCACTTCTCCATTCACAGCCCCTCCCATCTCAATTCAAACCTTCGCTTCTGGCATCCGGAGTTTTCCTTGGTTCATTGGAGACACGTCTGTTCACAAACCACCTTCTCAAACTATCAGACCTGGTGCTAGCAATGCTTTGCGTGCATTCACGTTTCCTTCTCCACTCACAATCCCTCCCCTTCTCAACGCCGACGCCCTCCCCCTCTCCGCTGAAGACCCCTCCCCTCCAGGTCCTCCAAATATCCTGCGCAAGAGTCCAGGTCTGTACGCAATTCACACGGCAGTGTACCTTGTTTTTCGGCAGTTCGGCCCGCCTCGCATCACCGATTCAAATGGCAACAGACCACCTTCGTCTCTCTTGATGTCTGCTTTTCCCTCTGTTCGCCGCAATGGCATAGGCTCACAAACTACCTGAGGTCCCGGCAGTCATGTCGGTAACTCAGTCCGCCTTGCAACATCATTCAAAGGCCGCAAGCCGAGGCCGATTCATAGACCGGAGACTGATTTTCGCTTTGCGATCCCACTCGGGCGCACGCTCCACGACTCGTGCTCGTACTCGTGCATCCTCTCTCAATGATTCTCTCATCTGTCACCAAGACCGAAGTCCACAGATATCCTTCAGCAGTTGTGCGTGGGGGAACTGACGAGAGAGCTGGTGAGGCAAGCCGCTCGCATCTCAATGCCATTTTGTGTTTGTCTTGCACCAGGATCACATCACCCACCATCTTCCATTTCCAACTCTTTTGGTGTATCATGGTCGAAAATCTTCTTCTCTTCATACTTGAACCAGAGTGATTGTTGAGGAACATTCTGGCTTTGGCAGTAATATTCTTTCAGCTTCTTCAGCTGCGTTGTCATTCTCACTTTGACGTGAAGCTCCCAACTGTCCTGTCCAGACACTCTCAAAGTGATGAATACTTCGTCTTCCTTCTTCACTGCATCTGAGTCAAGCTTGCTCACCTGCTCATACATCCCTGTAGCTTACAGCCTCCGTAGGCTTCCATATGGCGCACGGTGCTCGTTCCCCCGATCCACACAGCCGAGCTTGTGTCAAAAGACCATACACAGCTCCACAAGGCCCAGGTGTGCGTGCGTGCGTGCGTGCATGTGTGTGGGCTTGAGCATGTGCTTTTTCGAATTATATACATATGTCTAAACATTTTGAGGAAAGTATGGGGGGATGGGGAGAAAGGAGTAGTAGGGATGAGGGAATGTGCGGTATGGGTACACATTAAATTATTGGCAAAGTGCAGCTTCTGAGCTATTGTCAGTGTAAAAATTTGCAAGCTTGATGCTCACAGCTAATTTTCATCCACTCTACCACCTATCAAACACCTCGCCTCCCTTTCAATATATTGTTGCGGTTTTGTGGTTTTATAATAAAGGTTAATTTCCCCTCCTAGTTAGTTACACTACAACATATAGCCTCGTTTAAGCTCAGTTATTTCTTAGTAAATGTAAGCGGACCTTTCCTGTTAGTTTTGCGTTGAGTAGGATAATGAGAATTAGGTCCCCTTACGATGCCTCGATGCTTTTGGTTTTGGCGCGAAATGCCACGAGGCAGGCCTGACCAAGTCGACCAAGGCCGAAGGAAGGCGGAGGAGGAGCCAACGGTAAGCGCGAGCCGCCAATCAGGGCTCGAGGGGAGTGACTTACCACTGCAGCAAAAGGCGGGGTTTGGAACATTCGATTCGGGCTAGGACGGGGCCATATAACCCTGTGCCCAGAGCCCCCCCCCCCCCCCCCCCGCGTGAGAATACGCGAGTTCTCAGTTGAGCTGGAGTCAGATCCCCGAGGAGTCAGAGAGCCAGAGCAGTTCGGGTGAGAAGAGTTACGAATCTGAGTTGTGAGGGTACGCGTGTGAGATTGCGTTGTGTCGAGTCATATTGGAGGAACTGAATAACTCCGTGTATACGAACTTTGCCCTGCTCCCCGCGCTCTGCGCAGTATTAATCGCGCTGTAAAGACGACCCGCGCCGGGCCACAGACGCGTGTATTTTCTTCTGCCTGCCTTTGCCGATATACGCGCCGCGAGGATTTTCCCGCCTGCCTGCCTTCGCCGGGATACGTGCTGTGACCGCCAGAGGGCCACGCCGGGTGAGCTGTTCTTGGAGCGACCGAAGCAGGCGCGTTCGGCGCGCGAATATTCTTCCTCCATCTCCCTGTGTGTGTAAGTGGGCCCATTGTCTGGGAAAATAAGTAAGACTGATTAAGACTGCCCTGTGTCTCTTCTTCGACCAAATCATTGTAAATAGTTAAATAAATCTGTTCTTCCTTCTGATTCGACCGTCTTGTGTTTTCCATCATTGGCTTAGCATGGTACGAATTAGATCGCTCTAATCGGGTTCAATACCAAGGTAACAGCACGGGTCACGTGGTACGCCATCCGCTCGGGTGTACTCCATTACGCATGGTTCATGCGAGACTCGATCCCCGCTGCCGCTGCGGCGTGGGTACTCAAGGTACGTGCAAAATTGTCCTGAGACCCTTTTCCACGTCTGCCCGGAAGTGGCGACTCAGTCTCGCGGTTCGAAGACCCAAGGAGAAAAAGGGGCTTAATCTCCCCTTTGTAAGGGAACGGGCTTCGGAAAACCGCAACAATATCCTGTGGTTCCCAAAAATATATCCTTTTTCTGCTTGGCTTAAGGCTCATGAAATAGCTTCCACTAATGTAAAAAAGAAAGAAAGCAGGACTTCAGAGTTGGGCCTATTGGTGTATGAGGGGCATTCAGGAGGGTTTCTAGCTTGACAGAAAACACAATTTGCTTTTTACTGTTGATCTTTCAACATACTGCCCCTCAAGTTAAATACACTGGGTTCAGCGTTGTTGCATGTGGTGTTATCATTCCCATTTTGGAGAAGACCTCCAGAAGCTCTTCAACCACTGGTTCAACATCATCATCATCATCATCATCATCATCATCGTTGTTGTCGTCGTCATGATCATTCATGCTTTTCCTCAAACTTTGACCATAGATAGAAATCTTAGTGAGCCAAATATGATGAATAGGTTTGATGGGAAATTTGTTCAAATCCTCATTTGCTCGCTCGAGTCACTGCAACCTGGGCTGTGTTAGGTGATGCATTGTCCTCGAGAAGCAGGATGTAACTTGACTTGCCAAACTGCTTGTTCCTGATTGTTTATCACAAGTGCCACAATTCATCCGCATGGTGCTCTACATTGCCTCAACTTGTCTCTGAGAGGATTGTTCATCTCGCCCTCGGATTGGCATCAACAACCTTCCTTGAAAGGAAAATTATTCTCTTGAACTAGGTCTGCCCCTTTATCTATTAACTTGGCTAAGGTGAAACATGTATTTTTGTAGTGGCAACCAAGGCTAAGTGCCATTTGGGTACAATATTCTATTATGCTATGAATTTCCTAAATTCCTAATATTGGCTTCCTGGAGACTGGGCTTTTGTAGTAGAATATGTCTCTCTCCACTTTGGCATTGGGCACCAGCATCTCAACTTTTATGCTGGAATGCTGTGGGATCAAAAAGCCCATTGTATCATTGATACGAGTAAAGATTATGCCATATCTCGGGGCTTGTTCTTCTCCCACTAAAGAAAGATTGGCGGCTGCTTTTTATTCCACTGGCTTTTAAGTGGACTTTTCCCAACCATAATTTCCTTAATCTGCCACTCCTTGACTGTATGCTCTCTGGGCTTAGTGTCGACCTTCTTTATTTTGTTCCTCTTTTCTCTCATCTGTGGAACATTCTTGAGATATCTTATCATCTTGGAGCAGTTTTTCAAAGTAGTCACATCATCATCGTCATCATTATACAGGGTCCGTCAGGGAGGTGTGACGATTTTCAGAAAACTCGTACACAGTTATTTTTAGTCGAATTTCAATTTTTTTTTTTTTTAAAGACTACTTATATAATGCCATGTAATACACTGTAACAAAGACATTTAAAAAATGTAATTCATGTTTGAAAAATGACATCATCTAAATGGCGGCCGTTCTTGTCCAAGCATTCTTGCAGACGCGTGGAAAAGTTCCAGCATTTCTCAGCACAGCAGCATCCCTCAGCAGTTCCAGCATTCTTTCTGCGAACGTAAACCGCCGTACGAAATCATTCTGCTGCAGTTCTTGAACCACCATGATTTTGTACGCGTGATAATGAAGGTCCAAGTGCAAAATTCGACGAACTGATCTGTCTGACATCCGTAGAGCGCGAGCGTGCCGTACCGCTGACCGACGAGGGCTGGCCTCCACAGCTTGTCGAACCCTTTCGATGTTTTCCGGGGTCCTAACGGTTCGATCACCTCCCCGAGCTGCTCCCGGCCTCACAGATCCAGTTGTCCTGAAGTTTTTTTACTCACTTCAATATTGTGTTTCGAGACGGAACGGCGCCACGTCGACCAACATTGAAGTGAGTACGAAATCTGTGCTGTGTAAGCACCACCGAACTACCCGTTTGAATAAACGTCTCAACAACAAAGACGCGATGTTCAATCGTCCACAGCTCCATGGCTACTGAAATGGCGCCTAACAACGAGTAACCAACAGCCATCACGCATGCGCTAGACCCCCCACTTGCATTGTTATACCCAATTCAAACATGAATTACATTTTTAAAATGTCTTTGTTACAGTGTATTAAATGGCATTGTATATGTAGTCTTTTTTTAAAACAAAAATTGAAATTCGACTAAAAATAACTGTGCGAGTTTTCTGAAAATCGTCACACCTCCCTGACGGACCCTGTACTAATAATCATCATCATCATCATCTCATTTCACTTTCCCCTGCTTATCCATGATCTGTTTATCCGGTGTAGATCTAGGATGTCTGCCAGTTCCCCACCACCCCAATGAAACCTCGTCACCTTTTCTCCATTTTGGTTTCTTGCTCTTCCATGAAGTTCAGTCTAAAACAAACCAAAAAAAAAGCAACTGCAAAATGAGAAAACCTAGAAGTCAAAGGTTTTGATAAATACAGAATGGCAATATCTATTGATTGTTTCCTAACATATGATCTAAAGTTTCAGTTTGAAAGGGATTGTAAAATGCACATATGAATTGTTGCAATGTTATTATAAACCAAAGGAAATTGATGATAAATACTTGACTCTGTTCAGGTAGATTATACTTCGGGTTAGGTTTGGTGCAACTGATTTAATTTACATGTGGAAGCGGGAATCTGTGGAACCCATCACATTGACTCTACAAAAGCACTCGTAACCGATGCAGTTACCCTAGCATTGTTACTGGGTATGCAGGTTTGTGGGGTTGCATTTTCATGCCTATCGGAGCTGCGCAGGCATGTGGTGCTACATGGCGCGGAGCGAGAATACCACTGCCCACACTGCACTCATCGCTCATCTAACTCCTCTGACCTCAAACGACACATCGTCTCGATCCACACCCGAAATTTCCCCCATCGATGTCAGGTGACACTGACTCCCATCACTTTCGCCTAACCTTCTCCTTTTCACATTCACAAGTTTATGTTAGTGAGTTTTATTCTGTAGCAAGGGATGTAGAACCTCTATGTAACTGGATTTGGCACATAAGACTCATAATGGACTCAAAGTCCTGTTGCTACACTGAGATGAAGCTGACTCGTGACATCAACAACATGTGACAGACGAGCGTTACCTTGCAATTGTTGAGGTGTAATTGATCGTTTGTCTTCAAATATATGATGGTTGTTCTTTGTAGCCAAAGACGGTCATTCACATGTGACATATGAACAGCAGGGGAACATGAATTTGTTTATAGTGTAGGAGCTGCTGCCGCCCAGACAACACCACACACTGAGATAGCAAGCAGTGTAACCTCCTGTCCAGTGATATCCAAGAAGACAAAACAACTTTCAAGCTGTAGTTTTAGGCAGGAAATTGTATTTTTTTTTAAGGCTGCTAGCAATACCTCATCTCCCTTTTACGAAAGACACATTTAACATACACCAACAACCATGTGATGGCTGATTGGTCCTCCGGCTTAATGTCCTTCCGATGGACAGCACACACACCGATGCTTCGCATGCATGCGAAAAATCAAGGTGACAGCTTATAACCCGGTCGAGATTCAAAAGCAGGCGAGGCAACTTAAAGGCGTGTGTGCATGACTCTCGGCTATCCTGCCAGCCCACCTTAAAATAAGTCGTCATCAAGCACTTGCTTTTATATTAATTGCATTTCTATAACATAAAATAGAAAATGGTATGAAGGAACTATTGGTTCAACTGTGACCAAAACATTGAAATACAAACGTTTAACCGTTTTCGAATGCAATTTATTTTTGAATATTAATGTAAAAACGTTTTTCAAATGAAATTGCAATTTGAGTTTAATGACGTTTTTTTTATGTAAAGAAACCAATTAATCTTTTCTTTTCAAACTTCAATTCAACAAAAGAACCTGTTCCATAACATTCCCACTTCTGGTAGAATTAATTTGTCTTTAACAATTGAAAGGATTCATGTACACACCTCGATTACAACCACCAGTTTTCAATTCATTATGTCCAGCGATTCAGGAGCACATGCATACCAGTCACAGACATTTCTCAAAAAATGAAAATTTCAGGAAAAACGAATTTCAAAGTAGTTTTTCGATTCATATTCAAAATATACCATTCAATTGAAATAAAATTGATCCTTGATCATAAACTGATGTTTATTGACAGATAGACAGACAAAGTTAACCAATTGCTTTTCGCTTCGCATGTGCGGGGTAAACTAAATCTATTCTGCTGATCTAGTAATAAAGTAGAACGGCACTGGATAGAGCACATACCTTCGCCAGGCTGATCAGTTTACGTTTTGTATCCCACTGATTGGCTGGATCTGCATTCAGACCTTAACCAAAATCGAATCTGCTTGTTTTTGTCACCGACCTAACTCGCCCATCAAGTTTTGTCATAGCCTAACCATAACATTTTAAAATATCATGCTATATATAGTTTTTGTCGCTGTCTCTCAATGGTGAAGAATCACTTGATAAATAAATAAATAAACTCTCGTATCCGGATCTTCACCAAAATCGAATCAATTCATCTGTGCTGCACATGCAACCTGTCCACCAAGTTTCGTCTGAATCCATTCATAACTTTTTGAGATATCCTGCTCAGACAGAGACACGTTAAAACGACCTCCGTCACCTTCGGTGGTGGAGGTAACAAGCAAGAGCAGATCCGGGGTATCAACTGGTGACAAATCAGGAGTAGTTTACCATTCATCGTGCAGTGACTGGGACCAATTATGCATTGGTGAAACTGGAAAGAATACAAAGGCTAGATGAACATGACAGAGCAATTAAGCTTGGGAAGGTGACAGAGTCGGCCACAGCGCATCATTGCCTGCAATCTGACCACAAATTTGACTTGGATGTGACCCATGTTCTAGACATGACGATCAACAAACGAGTCGTCAATTCGAGAAACATGGCATGACAAGAGCCAAGAGGGTGGTCTAACTAAGTAGACTGTGGACATACCCACACAATAAACTCAACACCTCTGATACGCATGTCAAAACTGATGGTGCAAACAGCTGGGCAAGATGAGCAGAAAACAACGCTCGATCCCCAACACCACGCCCACGCATGTACAACATCCAACGGAAACTCCACCAATCACGCAACCTACAAATCCCTAAGTCCAACCCGGACATGAACCCAGCCATGTTCCTGCCCTAGAAACACAAAAACGAGGACCACACACTCACTCACCCATACAGCCTACACGTACAATACCAGATCACAAGTAAATAATAAAAAGAGAAGAGCAGGCCATGAATGATGCAATTGGCATTTGTTGCTTAAGATTTGGCAAAATGAAAACACTCCTCAATTGAACTCTCACTCTGGCACGTGAGCAGAACCAAATTACAACACCTCGGGAATAAGAGCCGATACATGCCGAGGCTTGGGGTCTATTGGCCTGAGGAAGCTCGCTATTGCTTGTTTATTATTATATTAGCAGAGTAGATCTTGTTACTTTGTAGTTGGACATGTCTTTTTCCTTTATAATGTTTTATAATGTATAATCCCCACCTCCCCAATCTATCATATATCTTTACTAACAGGAGTACCCGGCATTGCCGGGGAGAGGGGGGAGTGGGCAGGAGAGGAAGGGTGAGGAAGGGAGTAGGGGGAGAGGAATGAAAGGTGAGGGGAGATGGAGGGGAAAGATATACTACATACACATCTTTTAGGGGGAGGGGGGCTTTGACAGGCCCCTCCGTTTTGGGGTAGAGGGGGGAAGGGAAGGAAGAAAAATGTACCCATGCAAAGAGTGCTTTAACCTCAGTGTTGCCCAGGTAAAAAGGAAATTATAATACCCTCTGCCACCATCACCAGGTGGCGCTACACGGTACACATTTACATAAAGAATTTACGCCCCACTCCCGGTCCCCCACACCCCTGCACATGAGGCCACAGCCACATAGCCTATGTTACTCCCCCCCCCCCCACCCCGCCCCCACAAAGTTGTATTTGTATTTGTACCCCAAGCAAAGTATATAAGCGTTTATAGCTGGTGTTGCTCAAGCGAAAAAGAAACATTGACATCTATCTATAATTCCAGTAATCTCTGTCTGTACGTTTGTTTGTCTGTGACCGCTGTTTCTCGACAACCACAGGTCCGATATACTTTTAACTTGCCAGGTATATTGCTGGGGACCCGAGGATGTGCCTTTTCAAGGTTTCATATTAATCGGACAATTACTTACCGAGCTATGTCCAAAAAACGATTCAACCAATCAGAGAGCAGCGAACGATCGCGTGTGCCGAACGTGGCGGGCACACTCTGCCTCGGATGGCACTTTTGAGAGCGTATTCATTTATTTCACGTTTGCAAACTATGTTGGCGTTAAACTATGTTTTACAACTAATAAAAACGAATTTGCGATTCATTCGCTTTCCTGCGCGTTTGTGCACGCGATGGCGATTTCTTTACCAAACTCCGGAAGCCGTTCGCTTTGGACCAAACCATTGCATGTAAATAGAGGGGGGGGATTGTCACCACTCGCAAGCCGTTCGCTTTGGACCAAACCATTTCATGTAAATAGAGGGGGGGGATATAATTTTAGATATAGATATAGTACGGGCATGCCCTAGTATTTGAAATGAGGGAAAATATAATGGAAAAGCAATTGCATCCAAATCTGAATCCATCACAAATGTCAAATCATCATTTTACCTTTTCGTTGAATATATGCTGCTGAATGTTTATTTCCGAGTTCAGTATGATAAAGAAGAAGCTTTACCGCCAACTTCGACTGCTTCCAGTCATTTATTTGTGTTCAAATGTCTGGTAATTGTTTTGTATTTATTTATGCGAATGGGTACTTGCATATAACTGTCATTAATTAAAAAGGCTTAGACACTGGATCGAATTTTTTTAAATCCAATAAAACGAACTTTTTATTTTGTCCAAAGCACTCCAAAGCACTCCAAAGCACTCACTGATGAACCTCTGAAAGTTTGACAAAGATCCGTTTGCCATATCTGAGAAAAATGGCAACACAGAGACAGACAGACCAACGGCTCTCTTATATAGTAGATATCTATATTATAATAGCCGTAGATGATTCTGTCTGTCTGTCTGTCTGTCTATCTGTTGGGTGTCTGTCCGGGGTGTGGCTTACTCGGTTTGCAGAGTAGCTCCACCCATAGCTCCACCCATTCTGGGAGTGGCTATAAACAAATATCCACCATTTTATTAACTCGCATAGCTTTGAGTCCTGTTTTGTAGGCCCGTGGTGTCTTGCTCTCCCCCAGTTTTATTTCAAATCAAATTCGATAAATCATTTCATTTTTCACAGTCGCTAACATAGTTTTAGACTCGGTTGAAAAAAAACGGGAAGAAAATCCGATGAAAGTTGCCGTTTATAGAACGAAATGAATTCTCAAAGGCCTGTAACTTCAAGGCCATTGAGTCTCTCTCACGCCTTTATCTCCAATCTAACTCACCATATGATTTCATTTTTATCGATGGTTTTACTTTTAGACTTGGTGTCAGCAATAATTGAGAACAATCCACACACGCGGGAAAATGCAGAGATATATTTTTTAAAATCGCGTCATGGTGTATCATACACCGCCCAACATGACACCGCCGGCAATGTGTCGATATATATTAAAAATTCGCTTTTGCTTTTCCGTTATGATATATTACTATTTCGTTTGATGATAGTCGTCACAAAAACGTCAACAATGATGCCGACATATATTTCTTCGTTTTTATTTCATTCAACATATTAGCCGGAAGTAAAATATGTTTCAGGAAATTACCGAGAGATATTTCTTCGTTTTTGTGCGCATACACTTTAAATAGGTTTATTTGAAATCTTTAATTTTCCACAATATAATTTACTTGCCATTTATCATTTGATGATTACGAGACAAATTCCTCTTGAGGATCGTGACAATTCATGCGTTGCGTGGAAACTTCCATTTCCAAAATGAATGAGACGATCGATGAAGAACGACTCGGTGTCACCAACGCGGGAAAATGCAGAGATATATTTTTTAAAATACACCATATCACCGCACAACACCGCCCAACAGCCAACAAGTATCATACACCGCCCAACAGCCAACGAGTATCATACACCGCCCAACATGACACAGACAGCAACATGTCGACATTATCGCTTTTTCTTTAAACCGAGTGAACCGAGCCGAACCGAATACACCGCGTGAATTCACCGAGCGAATTTCAGCCAATTCCACCTATTTCTTCGTTTTTATTTTATTCGTTACCAGCAGAAGTACCCAGCGTTGCCGGGCGGGGGAGGGGGGAAGGGCACGTACACTTTAAACATGTATATACATGTGGGATGTGGGATATATACATGTGGGACATGTGTACGTGTGTGTACGTGTGTGTGTGTGTGTGTGTGCGCGTGCGCGTGAATATGTGTGTGTGTGTATATATGTGTGTGTATGTGTATGTAGGCTAACCCCCGCTCTAGCAGGGAAAATGGCCTTAAAATGCATGTTGTTGTTGTATGTGTATATACATGTCTGTGTGTGTGTGTTTGTGTGTATATGTGTCTGTACGTGTGTGTGTCTGTTTTTGTGTGTGTGTGTGTGTGTGTGTGTGTGTGTGTGTGTGTGGAGATGTATATATGTGTATATATGTGTATATGTGTATACATATTTGCATATGTGCATATGTGTATATGTGTCTGTACGTGTGTGTGTGTGTGTGTGTGTGTGTGTGTGTGTGTGTGTGTGTGTGTGTGTGTGTGTGTGTGTGTGTGTGTGCATGTGTGTCGATGTACGTGTGTGTGTATGTGTATATGTGTGTGGGTGTATATGTGTGTGGGTGTATATGTGTGTGTGTGTGTATATGTAAACATGGGCCGGTGTGTGTGTAAAGTGTGAGGAGGTATTGGAGAGGAAAATGCAGAGATATATTTTTTTAAATCGCGCCATGATGATAAACGAAAATACACCGCCTAAAATAACAGTCGACATATATTTAAAATTCGCCATACACATCCATGCGGGAATCCCACGGGCATGGATGTGTGTGACATTTCGACATATTGAGTTACATGCTGCGCCTGCACATTCAGTTATATAAGATTGTTACTGGCAATTGATCACATCCACAAATGATGTAATCCACACAATTTATGTACTTTACGTTAATAGGAATACATGCCCGTGTAGATGGGAAATACAGTTTGTTTGAAATAAATCACAAATATCAGAAGAAAGTTTTTTAAACCATTTTATATAACTGAATGTGCAGGTGCAGCATCGAACTCAATATGTCGAAATGTCACACACATCCATGCCCGTGGGATTCCCACGGGTGACCCCGCTAGTATATATATATTTGTGTACAAAGTTGAAGCTCGTGTAAGAGCTAACAAATAAAACACGTAAAAACAGAAACAGAAACGCACATAAAACATATAATAAAGGAAGCGGGAGACAAGAGGGGGAGAGAGAGGGAAGCATAACAACAGTAGAGAAAAGGGACATCTGGAGATCTGTGGAAGGGAGAGGGCTGGGGCGGGGTACACGGTATAAAACAAATGGACACTACTAGGACTTTCAGGAAAGAAAACGGAATTTGAAAAGGTAGATTTGGGGTGTATTAATGGGGCAGAAAAGATCAAGGTTTTGGATGGGGGAAGATAAGATAAGAGATGGTGGTGAACAGCTGTTTTAGAAGAACTAGAGGGAGGAATGGAATTGAAGAGAGGGTGGGAGTTTGTTCCAGAGGTGGGAGAAAAGAGGAATGAAGGAGTGAAGGTGAGCAGAGAGTCTTGATTTTGGCAGTTTCGCCAGAAGAGGGTAGCTGGCAGACCTTATGCGTCCTGCAGGAATCCTTGGGAGACATAGCACAGGCAGAGCAAGGGGAGCAAGGCCGGAGAGGAGTCTGTAGAAGACAGAAAGACCAGCTTCCTGCCTGCGGTGAGGGAGAGAAAGGCCCTCAGAATCAGCTTCACCTTGGGAGATACCAAGGAATATAAAAGCCTTGTTTTCTCCATCGTGAAGCCGAGCTTGGTGTGAGGCAGGAGCACCAGCCCAGAGGGGAGAGCAGTACTCCATCAAGCTGCGGATAAAAGCTTTGTATGTGGTGAGAAGCTCAGTAGTGCCAAGGAAGGACTTCGCACGGCGGAGGGTTTTCTAAACGGTGTCTTTTCTGAGAGACATAGTGAGAGTGTGAGATTTGTCAGTATTGAAAAATATGTTCCACTTGTTTGACCAGTTTGTGATTTTATCCAGGTCTGCAGAGAGTGAAGAGACTGCTGCCTGCCGATCTGAGGGTTGAGATATGAAGCGGCAGAGGGTGGAGTCATCAGCAAAAAGATAGAGAGGATTTTCCAGAGAGTCGGAGAGATCATTAATGAAGACCAGAAAAAGCACAGGGCCCAGAACACTGCTTTGAAAAATTCCAGCCTGGACAGGAAGGGGAGATGAGAGAATTCCATTTAGAGCCACATATTGACTATAACGTGAGAGGAAATCCACGAGCCATGCTTGGAGATTTGCAAGGATACCATAGGAGGAGAGGTTGGTGAGCAGAGTGGGGTGCTAGACCGTATTGAAGGCACATGATATGTCAAGGGAGACGGCTCTGATTTCCTGTTTGGCATTGAGGACCTCCATCTATTGTTGAGACAGCAGAAGCAGCATGTCCAGAGTCGAGAGATCTTGTCTGAATCCAAACGGATGATCTGAGATCAGACCATTGCGATTTAATGTCAGAGGATTTAATATCAGATGAGGAAGGATTTAATATCAGAAGCCATGATGGATTCCATGACCTTGCTGATTATTGGGAGCAAGCTGATTGGTCTGTCATTGCTGGGATCTGTTTTTGCACCGGTTTTGAGTAAAGCGGTAATGTTGGCTGATTTCCAAGCAGATGGTAGATGACCTTGAGCAAAAGTGAGGGTGAAGAGAACAGAGAGAGGTTGAGCTAGAGCGGCAGAGCAGGATTTTAGGACCCGTGGGCTGATGCCATCTGGTCCAGTTGCAGAATCTGAGTCGAGGTTTGACAGAAACTTCGCTACCTTGTCAGGAGAGAACGACTCAGAGTCCAGGAGCAGCTGGGTATGATTTTTAGGCAAACACTGTGTTGAGGCATTTGGCTTTTCACATGCAGTTTCAGCTGTGTAGACGTTTGAGGTAAGGGAGGGGATGGAAGGGGAACAAACCCCAGAAACAGATTTGACCAGACGCCACCAGGATTTGGAGGAGGGAGACAGGTTTAAGAGTTCAGCTTTGAGAGTAGAGAGATAGTTTCCTGGCTCTCTTGAGGGTAGACACACACTTGTTCCAAGCTTTGTGGAAAGAACTGAGATTGCTGTCAGTTGGATTTGCCTTCCACGAGGTGAAGAAATTTGTTTCAGGGCAACTGCCTCACCACAAGATTAAGTATGCCATGGATGGGAGGAAGGGCATGACAACTGAAGACGAGATGGGATAAATCTGTGCATGAGAGAGAGAGCAGTTTATTTTGGAAGAATTCCCAGGATGAGTTGATGTCAGAGGTAGTAGAGATGGGAAACCAGTCCAGATGATTGATGGCTGCTTGAAGACCGTGCCAGTCGGCCTGAGTGAAATGCCAGACTCGTCGACGCTGTGGAGGCTCTCTGAGAATGGCCAGAGAGATATCCACTTTAACAAGCACATGATGAGAAGAACCAATTGGAGCAGTTGCTCCACACGGTCTCCACGTTTTTCGAAGTTAAGTCTGTTCACAATTGTATTTTGTCGAAACTGTATTTATCTTTCGGTGTGTGAAGTTATTGTGTGCAACTTTGGTTGTTTCTCGGTGTTTATCTTTCATAAATTGATCGTCTGTTTGCCGTGTCGCGAGCAAGGCCTTGTACAGTGTGCACTGTACAACCTTGAGGCTTTGTTTTTCTCTCAGTGGTCCGTCGTTTGTGATCCAATAACTTTCGTTCTCTGTATTCCCAGTCTTTTCACCCATAGCCTACTTCCTTGTGTAAATCTCAACTCAAAAAAAAAAAAAAAAAAAAAATTTTTTCCTTCTCTGTTCTCATTCGTTTATTCATTCTTATTCGTTCGTTCGTTCTTTGACCACGTGTTTCTCCCCCATTTCCCCAGATAGTTTTCACTCATTAACCTTCAATGTTTACACTTTCCCCTCAAGTTATGTATTCCGTCATATTTTATAACACCTTTTTCTTCTTCTTCTTTAAAAGGCTGCTTTCGACTTGCTCACCAAATCAATTCATCCCAAAAAAAATATCCATCTCCTATAGTGCCTTTGTTCTACATTCCCTAAACTCTCCTGCACTCCATCCTCCATCCAGCGTCCTTAAACGTATTTTTAACTCGAAGGTCACAAGAAACTCATTTTGCAATAAATGTTCGTTTCCCATAAATCGTACACTTTCAAAAATCCAATCTCACCCCTCCCCTCCAAATCTTCCCCATAACCCCTCCCCTCCAAATCTTCCCCATCACCCCTCCCCTCCAAATCTTCCCCATCACCCATCCCTTTCAAATCTCCCCCCTTGCCCCCTCCCTCCTAAACTACCCCATCACCCCTCCCCTCCAAATCTTCCCCATCACCCATCCCTTTCAAATCTCCCCCCTTGCCTTCTCCCTCCTAAACTACCCCCTCACCCCTCCCCGCCAAGACGCCCCCTCGCCCCTCCCCTCCTAGACTCCTGCCTCACCCCTCCCCTCCAAATCTCCCCCATATCCCATCCCTTTCAAATCCCTCCCCTTGTCCCTTCCCTCCCAAACTCCCCCCTCACCCCTCCCCTTCAAATCTCCCCACCCTCATTGCTTCTCAATTTCCCCCCGCTCACTCCCCCTCCTCAAAGCGTCCTCCCCGCTTCTTCCCCCTTCAAACTCTCACCTCCATCTCCCCCAACCTTCTGCCTCGCTCTTCCCCCTCCTCAAATAACACCTCATTGTGGCTCACCCAATCACCATCAAACTTTTTGTCCGCCCCATCCTTCCCTTTCTCCGAGCTATTCTGAAATCTCTGACACACCTTCAACAGCTCTCCCTACCTCTTCCACCTCTTCCACATCTTACCCTACCCCTCCTCCCCCCTGTTCTGTATCTGATGCTCCCCCTTCCTCTTCATTAACGGTATGGACCTCAAACATCCGGGGCCTTCGTTCAAACTTAACCGATCTCTCCATACAGGTTGCTTCTGTCAAACCAGACGTGATCTGCTTAACAGAAACTTTCCTCCTTTATGATGTCTCTGATTCCATAGTATCTCTCCCGGGCTACTCCCTCCTCCGGTATGATAGACCTGAGCCTCGTCCTGGAGGCGGGGTTGCTATCTTTATCAAAAACTCTCTTCCTCACTCGCCCTGCACTGCACTCTCTCCACCTCACCCCCAGGAATACCTCTGGCTACGGCTTCCCCTTCGCTCCCACCTCTTGTTCATATGTGTGTTGTACCGTCCACCAAACAGTGATGACTCCATCTACATCTCGCTGTCTGATGATATGGACCAACTTCTATCTACTCATCCCAACTCTCTCTTCCTCATATGTGGTGATTTCAACTGTCATCATGCCAGTTGGCTGGGTGTGGGTACCTCTCTCACCAGCCATGGCTCCTCAGCAAAGGACTTCTGCGACTCACTGGGACTGACACAATCTGTCAATTTCCCGACCCGGATCTCGGTCAACGGAACATCTTCTCTTCTGGACTTGGTTATGTCTAACTTCCCTGAAAATGTCTGCTGCTCTTCTTCTGCTCCGATCGGAACATCTGATCATGTCCTTGTTAAAGTGGACATCTCTCTGACCATCCTCAGGGAGCCTGCTCAGCGTCGACGAGTCTGGCATTTCACTCAGGCCAACTGGCACGGTCTTCAAGCAGCCATCAATCATCTGGACTGGTCTCCCATCTCTACCACCTCTGACATCAACTCATCCTGGGAATTCTTCCAAAGTAAATTGCTCTCTCTCATGCACAGATTTATCCCATCTCGTCTTCAGTTGTCATACCCTTCGTCCCGTCCATGGTACACGGAATCTTGTGGTGAGGCTGTTGCCCAGAAACAACTTGCCTTCGTCTCCTGGAAAGCAAATCCAACGGAAGGAAATCTCATTTCCTTCCACAAAGCCCGAAACAAGTGTGTGTCCACCCTCAGGAGAGCCAGGAAACAATATCTCTCCGTTCCCAAGACCGAACTCTCTTATCTGTCTCCCTCTTCCAAATCCTGGTGGCGTCTGGTCAAATCCGTTTCTGGTGTTTGTTCCCCCTCCATCCCCTCCCTTACCTCAAACGGCTACACAGCTGACTCCGCACGTGAAAAAGCTGAATGCCTCAACTCTGTGTTTGCCTCTAAATCTTGTGTCCCAAACCCATCCCTCTCTGTACCCACCATACCCAGTCGTACCCTGCTGCTCCTGGACTCCGTGTCCTTTCCTCCTGACAAGGTGGAAAAGTTTCTGTCAACCCTCGACTCTGATTCTGCAACTGGACCCGACGGCATCAGCCCACGGGTCCTAAAATCCTGCTCTGCTGCTCTATCTCACCCTCTCTCTGTTCTCTTCACCCTCTCTTTTGCTCAAGGTCAACTGCCATCTGCTTGGAAATCAGCCAACATCACCGCTTTGCACAAAAAAGGTGCAAAAACAGATCCTAGCAACTACAGACCAATCAGCCTTCTCCCAATTATCAGCAAAGTCATGGAATCCATCATTGCTTCTGATATGAAATCTTTCCTCTTCTCCAATGGCTTGATCTCTGATCATCAATTTGGTTTCAGACCAGGTCACTCTACTCTGGACATGCTGCTTCTGCTGTCTCAACAATGGATGGAGGTCCTCAATGCCAAACAGGAAATTAGAGCTGTCTCCCTCGACATATCACGTGCCTTCGACACGGTCTGGCACCCCGCTCTGCTCACCAAACTCTCCTCCTTTGGTATCCATGGAAATCTCCACGCATGGCTGGCGGACTTCCTCTCTAGTCGTCGTCAACGTGTGGCCCTGAATGGGTTTCTCTCATCTCCTCTTCCTGTTCAGGCTGGAGTTCCCCAAGGCAGTGTTCTGGGCCCCGTGCTTTTTCTGGTCTTCATCAATGATCTCTCTGACTCTCTCGAAAATCCTCTCTATCTCTTTGCTGATGACTCCACTCTCTGCCGCTCCATTCCTCTTCCCTCAGATCGGCAGTCTGCTGCCTCCTCACTCTCTGAAGACCTGGACAAAATCACAGACTGGTCAAACAAGTGGAACATGTCTTTCAATCCTGACAAATCTCACACTCTTACTATGTCTCTCCGAAAAGATCGACTGGACAACCCTCCCATCTACTTTCTCAACAATCCTCTCCAAGAAGTTCTGTCGCTCAAGATTTTGGGTCTCACTATCTGCCATGATCTTTCTTGGGAAAACCACATTTCCAAGCTGGCCTCCAAAGCCAGTCGCCAACTGGGCATCCTCCGTCGTGCGAAGTCCTTCCTCGGCACACCTGAGCTCCTCACCACATACAAGGCTTTCATCCGCAGCTCAATGGAATACTGTTCTCCCCTATGGGCCGGTGCTCCTGCCTCACACCTAGCTCGGCTTCACGCTGTTGAAACCAAAGCTTTCAGAATTATTGGAATCTCCCGCGATGAAGCTATCTCTGAGGGCCTTTCACTCACTCACCGCAGGCAGGTAGGTGGTCTTTCTTTCTTCTACCGACTCCTCTCCGGCCTTGCACCCCCAGCTCTCTCTGTGCTCTGTCCCCCAAATATTCCTACAGGTCGCACAAGATCTGCCAGCAACCCTCTGATGGTTAAACTGCCGAAATCTCGGCTCTCCGCTCACCTTCACTCTTTCATTCCTCTTTTCTCCCGCCTCTGGAACAAACTCCCTCACTCCCTTCAATCCCACTCCTCCCTCCAGGTCTTTAAAACAGCTGTTCACCACCATCTCTTATCTTCCCCCATCCAAAACCTTGATCTTTTCTACCCCCGCTAATTCACCCCAGATCCACCTTGTTTGAAATTCCAACTTCTTTCCTGGAAGTCCTGGCAGTGTCCATATGTTTTATACCTCTCCCACTGCCCCCTTCCCACGCCCCCCCCAAAGCCCTCGCCCTCTCTCAGATCTCTCGATGTCTCCATGTCTCTCGGTCCCTGCTCTCAAATGTTGTGTTTGTGTCCTTCCCCCTCTCTCCCCATCTTGTCTACCGCTCCCTATGTTATATGTTTTATGTGTCGGTTTGTCTTTCTGTGTGATTAATGTTCGCTCTTTCACGAGCCTCGATATTGTATCCAAAAAAAAAAAAAAAAAAAAAAAAAAAAAAAAAAAAAAAAAAAAAAAAAAAAAAAAAAAAAAAAAAAAAAAAAAGCAGAAGAAGAGCAGCAGACATTTGCAGGGAAGTTAGTCATAACCAAGTCTAGAAGAGAAGATGCTCCTTTAACTGAGATCCGGGTCGGGAAATTGACAGATTGTGTCAGTTCCAATGAGTCGCAGAAGTCCTTTGCTGAGGTGCCATGACTGGTGAGAGAGGAACCCACACCCAGCCAGCTGGCAGGATGACAATTGAAGTCACCACATGTGCGGAAGAGAAAGTTGGGATGAGTGGATAGAAGTTGGTCCTCGTTGTCAGACGGTGAGATGTAAATGGAGTCATCACTATTTGGTGGATGGTACAACACACATATGAACAAACATATGAACAAAAGGTGCGAGAGGAGGGGAAGCTGTAGCCAGAGGTACTCCTCGGGGTGTGGTGGAGAGAGGGCAGTGTAGGGAGAGTGAGGAAGAAAGTTTTTGATAAAGAGAGCAGCAACTCTACCACCAGGATATGTCTCGGGTCTATCATACCGAAGGAGGAAGTAACCAGGGAGAGATACGAAGGAGTTTGAGACGTCTTGAAGGAGGAAAGTTTCTGTTTAGCAGATGAAGTCTGGTTTGTCAAAAGCAACTTGTATGGAGAGATCAGTCAGGTTTGAGTGAATGCCCCGGATGTTTGAGGTCCATACCGTCAAGGAAGAGGGATGGGGAGCATTGGATACTCGAGAGGGGAGGGGTAGGGTAAGATGAGGGAGGAGAGGGGGGAGGTAAGGGGAGCTGTTTAGAGTGTGTTGGAGATTGCAGAAGAGCTAGGAGAAGGGAGGATGAGGAGGACAAAAGGCTAGATGGTGATGGGATGAGGAGGACAAAAGGCTAGATGGTGATAGGATGAGGCACAGTGAGTTGAAGCTTGAGGGGGGCAGAGCGAAGGAGAATATTGGAGGAGGTGGAGGAATGAGTTCGAAGACAGAGGAAGTGGGAGGAGGCAGCTTTGTGGAGGAGGGGTGATGTAGAAGTTTTGAATTGAAAGGGAGCGGTGATGGGGGAAATTTCAAGGGGAGGGGTGAGGTGTGAGTTTTGAAGGGGAGGGGTAGAGGGAAGGTAGTGATGGAATGGGGGTCGGAGGAAGTCGAGGGAGGGGACATGGAGTGGGACGTGGGTGTGTTTGACAAAATGAACGATTAATTAAATACAAACATTGCAAGTTGGGGTTCTTGAAATTTCCAAGTCGGATATATGGTTGAAAACGTTAGAGGAGGGGTGATATAAAGGCAAATTTCAAGAATGTAGAAAGGAAGAGCTGTATGTGTTGGTATGGTTGAAGGATTTATTTGAAAACAAAATTTTGAAGAGGAAAAACAAGAGCGAATTATAATACAGGGAGGTGTGACGATTTTCAGAAAACTCGTACACAGTTATTTTTAGTCGAATTTCAATTTTTATTTTTTTTAAAGACTACATATATAATGCCATGTAATACACTGTAACAGACATTTAAAAAATGTAATTCATGTTTGAAAAATGACATCATCTAAATGGCGGCCGTTCTTGTCCAAGCATTCTTGCAGACGTGCAGAAAAGTTCCAGCATTTCTCAGCACAGCAGCATCCCTCAGCAGTTCCAGCATTCTTTCTGCGAACGTAAACCGCCGTACGAAATCATTCTGCTGCAGTTCTTGAACCACCATGATTTTGTACGCGTGATAATGAAGGTCAAAGTGCAAAATTCGACGAACTGATCTGTCTGACATCCGTAGAGCGCGAGCGTGCCGTACCGCTGACCGACGAGGGCTGGCCTCCACAGCTTGTCGAACCCTTTCGATGTTTTCCGGGGTCCTAACGATTCGATCACCTCCCCGAGCTGCTCCCGGCCTCACAGATCCAGTTGTCCTGAAGTTTTTTACCCACTTCAATATTGTGTTTCAAGACGGAACGGCGCCACGTCGACCAACATTGAAGTGAGTACGAAATCTGCGCTGTGTAAGCACCACCGAACTACCCGTTTGAATAAACGTCTCAACAACAAAGACGCGATGTTCAATCGTCCACAGCTCCATGGCTACTGAAATGGCCCCTAACAACGAGTAACCAACAGCCATCACGCATGCGCTGGACCCCCCACTTGCATTGTTATACCCAATTCAAACATGAATTACATTTTTTAAAATGTCTTTGTTACAGTGTATTAAATGGCATTATATATGTAGTCTTTAAAATTTTTTTTTTTGAAATTTGACTAAAAATAACTGTACGAGTTTTCTGAAAATCGTCACACCTCCCAGCCGGACCCTGTAGAATAGAGAATTCAACACGGGAGAAAAAGGAAATTGAAACATTTTAAATGGCATTGTGAAGACGTCACAACAATGGGTAAGACATCGAGGTGTATATAAGCATTTTGTAGGTACGGCGGGAGCAATTGCCTTTTTTATGAGTAATTTTTTGTAATTACTATTATTATTGAGGGTTAGGTTGAAGAATAAGAAGAAGAAGAGGAGAGAAGAGCAAGGCAAAAGCTTGAAGAAAATAATTTTGAGTTTGTTCGTGAATACCTTCACGATCAGAGTGGGAATGCAGAGTGAAAAACGGCAAAAATTGAGAGGCCGGAAGAGGAAGTAGAAGTGGGGGAAGAAGATTGGTAGTGGGAGGTGAAAAGAAAATTGATTTTTTTTTTGACACTAAGCAGGGGTTAAAGTTGGGGCAATTTGAAGGAGAATAATGGAACTGGGGAGAAAACAAAAAGGCTGAAGGTAGTAGGGATAAAAGACAATAAAAATTGTGGACTCAAACTCGGAAAACGTAGGCCTCAAAAACCCGGCACGAAAAGTCCGACGAATACTTACAAATTTGCACAAGATTTAAAACAAAAGACCGAGCTAGAAGCATGCAATAAACACAGAGACAGAAAAATAAACAATAAAAACTTGACAAAACTACCAGGAGTACTTATCTTTGAGGAATTTGGCAGAGTCCCAAAACAGCCAACAAAGCTCAAAGAACTGGAAATATATATATGTATGTATATGTATATATATATATATATATATATATATATATATATATATATGTATGATTTAGATTTTTTTTTTTTTTAAATAGAAAGAAACACACCTTTATATATAAGGTCCCGCAGTTGATAATGCATGTCAGAGCAGAAATTCCACCATGAAGTCCAAGGAACTGTCCGTAGAACTCCGAGACATAATTGTGAGAAAGCATAGAGCGGGGGAAGGGTATAAAACAATTTATAGAGTGTTGAAAGTTCCCAAGAGCACAGTGAGCTCCATCATTAGGAAATGGAAAAAATATGGAATTAGCCAGACTTCTTAGAGCTGGCAGTCCGACCAAACTGAGCAACCGGGCAAGAAGGACCTTGCCGAATAAGCCAATGACCACTCTGACAAAACTACAGTTTCTTGGCTGAGATGGGCCGGAAGGACAGCACTCTCCGCAGCACTTCTCAAATCTAGACTTTATGAGAACGTAGCCAAAGAGAAGCAATTCCTGAGAAAAGGCACATGACAGCATGCCTGGAGTTTGCAAAAAGGCATGTGAAAGACTGAGCGCATGAGGCACGTGAAAAAGCATGAGAGTTTGTGGTCTGATGAAACGAATTGAACTCTTTGGCCTAAATGCAAAGTGCCAGGTCTGGCTGAAACCGAGTACAGCTCATCACTCATCTAACAACATTCTATCGTAAAGCATGGTGGTGGCAGCAACATGCTATGGGGCTGCTTTTTAGCAGCAGTGACTGGGAGACTTGTAAGGATAGAGGGAACAATGAATGGAGCCAAGTGCAGGCAAATCCTTAAGGAGAACCTTTTTCAGAGAGCAAAATAACTTTGACTACGGCGAAGATTTACATTCCAACAGGAGAATGACCCCAAGCATACAGCCAAAGCAACATTTGATTGGCTTCAGTTCAAAAACATGAAAGTCATTGAGTGGCCCAGCCACAACCCAGACTTAAAACCCACTCATAATCTGTGGAAAGACTTGAAGATTGCTGTTCACCAACGCTCCCCAACCAACTTGACAGAGCTTGAGCAAATCAAATGGGAGAAACTCCCCAAATCCAGATGTGCAAAACTGATATAGCCATACCCAAGAAAACCTGGAGCTGTAGTCGCTGTCCAAAGCACTTCTTCGAAGTATTCACTCAAGGGGTTGAATACCTATGTAAATTAGATATTCCTGTATTTCACTTTTAATTGTTTTGTCGAAATTATTTAGACTTTAGTAAACAACGAAGAAGATTGATGGTTAAAGCTGTAGTAATACCCTTGAGAGGGCAAAACGGCAATGATGGGCCAAATGGCTTCATTTCCTTGTTTTTTCAATTTTTTATGCTGAAGGCTCCAGTCACGGTCTATATTGTCCTCATTGAGTACAGGCCTTAATTAAAAGAGCTGCATTGATAGAAAAGTGAAGAAAGAAGGAATCGTCTCAGAGTTTTTGAGGAGGTAAAATATCTGCTTTTTGAAAAAGTGAAGGTTGTAAGTGTTTGGAAATACATGGGAAGGTAAAGAGTTCCATAGTTTGGCAGTGTTGGGGAAGAAGCAAACATCATAACAGCCCACCCTTGAGTTGCCAGTGGCCACACAATAATCATGTGATGTAGTGGCTTGTCGAGTATTCCGTGGTCTCGCTAATGGTGAAGGTACACAAGCAGCAAGTTCTTGGGAGCATAAGCCGAAGCAATATGTGTAGAGAAGAGAAAGAGTGCCAACTTTGTGGCATATTTCAAGTGGGTCGAGTTTTTAGGTCAGATTGGGAGAGTTGATGAGTCGGATGACTTTGGATTAAATTCTCTCCAGTAAGTATGTGGAGCTGGAACCTCCCCAAATGTGAGAGCAGTACTCTGTACAAGGGCGAATAAATCCTTTATATAGTTGAAGTAACTGTTGAGAGGTGAAGAATCTTCGACATCTGAACAGGACGCCTAGTTTCTTCGAGGCAGACTTAGCTATTTGTGTAATGTGTGGATTGCAAGATAAATTTGATGTTCGGGTAATACCTAGTAGGTTTAGTATATCACATGGTGTAATTGTGGAGCTTTCAAAGGAGATTGGAGAGATAGGAGTTTGAGAGAGAGATGGGAAGAAATTGAGTTTTAGAAGCATTAAGCTTAACCTCATTACATTTGCCCCACTGGGAAATCTTGTCCAAATCCAAATGTAAAGAGGTGGCTGTGATCAACCGAGATGTAGATCGAGTGAGGGAAGATGGGGCAGATGGGATAAACATGGAGGAATGTAATGTCGAGTCATCAGCATATGAGTGCATTTGGTTATTTCTGGAAGAAAGAAGGTCATTGATAAAAAGAAGGAAGAGTGTTGGAGACAGGAAGGAACCCTGATGGACACCGCTGTTGATAGGGAAGGAGGGAGGTGTTGAACCACCAACAATTACGGAGATAAAGCAGTCGGAGAGAAAGCTCGATATGAGAGAGCAGAGTGAAGGAGGGAAGCTTGGATATCAGACCCTGATGCCAAACTCTGTCAAAGGCTTTTGAGATATCAAGGCCTACAACAAAGGATTCCCCAAAGTCTCTCATATAAGAGGCCCAGACATTTGTAATGTAAGAAAAGATATCACCATATTGATGGTCAGATCGAAGACTGTGAGATTAAAGATGCTTGAGGAAATGGGAATTGAGAAGACATTTAAAGACTTTGGAAATAGTATAAGTCAGAGCAATAGGGTGGTAGTTGGAAGGGTTTGAACAATCACCCTTCTTTAAAATAGGCCTGTTTCCAGGAAAGGAAAATAAGGCATGTTTCCAGGAAAGAGGAAAAGTTTCGGTTTTTAAACAAAAACGAAACAAACGAGCAAGCACAGGAGCAAGTTCTGAAGCACACTCCTTCAAGACACAAGGAGGAATGCCATCTTGTCCGTATGCTTTGCATGTGTCCAGAGAGAAGAGTACTTTTTTGACTTAATGAAAATAGATTATAGGAGGGGCATATGATTGCTAAGGGGTGCTTCAGGGGGAGATGGAATGTTAGTCATCATGTATGCAATTAGAAGAGAAAGGAGATCAAAAAGAGTTGCTTTATCAGATGGAGAAACTGATAGTATCATCGGAACGAAAAAGCGATGGAAAAGTAGAGCGACGGACTCTGTTGGAGATCGTTTTAGCTAACAACCAGAAAGATCTATTCGTGGAAGAAGATGAGAGGTGTTGTCACATTTATTTTGGATAATGGAATGCTTAGCCTCACGAATAACATGTTTGCATTGATTTATGGCAGATATGAAAACTGAATGCGAGTCGGATGAAGAAGAGTTTTTTAATGTCCGATTTGGTGCATCTCTTGTAATATAATTATCCCTACCGTTATCCATATAAAAGGTTTGAGGCCACACATGCATATAATTTCCCTGCGGAGGTTGAACAGGGGGAGGTTTGTGTGCATGATCTGACCCTGGGTATCCCCAGCACGTTTGCAAAATTTGGTGATTGCCCCAGCATTTTATTATATGATTTTTAAGACTTATGCACACATACATATACAATGCATGGACTTTCCTTGTGGGGAGGTGGATTTTTTGTGCCTATGACCTGAACCTGGGTACCCCAAGTACATATGCAAGATTTGGTGGAGATCAAGGGGTTTTGGAATTGTATAGAAATAAAAGGGAAGGCTACGTGCGCACACACACACACACACACACACACACACACACACACACACACACACACACACACACACACCTCACTCTTATATGCATATATATTCCAAGTGTTTGACCATTTTGTGATTTTGTTAATGTCAGAAGAAAGGGAAGAGGTTGCTGACTGTCTGATGGATGTCATGGCAGAGGGTGGAGGGGGTCACTAAATAGATGCACGGGATTTTTCAGAGTCAGAGAGATTGTCCGGTCCATTTGCAGATTTACTTGAACAAATAATTCCTACATTTGAACCCACATCTAGTATGAGAGGTTTGAGGGACGATAATCCCATCAACACATCACCAGTATGCCAACTGGGCAGGGCAGGGATAAAACGAGAGTCGAGGCAAAGTTAAGCAAGATAAACGACTTGCAAAGTGAAGAGGAGTGTCCTTTTAATGGGTATGACATCATTAATGATGCAGTGATAAAGACATGATAAAGCTCAGGTTTGCACATACTTGGAGAGCAAGCTGGTTAAGGGTTGTGTTTGAACACTTCATCAGTCGGAGTGTTTGTTTTTTTACAACTTACTGATTGCATTGCAGATCTTATTACTGGGATTCCTATCTCATGGAACCTTGTATTGGTGAAGTGTGGTTTTATGCGTAAGCAACATTGGTGTGGGAATGTGTGCTGTGCAGGTGTGCGACAAAGGATTCCATCGTCCCTCCGAGCTCACTAAGCACATGGGCACACACAGGGGACGCCGGTCACATAACTGCCGTCACTGTGACTTCCATTCGACCGACCCCTTCGCTCTTTCACGACACGTCCTGTCCTCGCATACTCACGAGCTCCCTCATCAGGTTCCTTTTTCTTGCGTTCTGTACTTAAGGCCATGCCCATAAAAAAGCATTTATCATATTGATTTTTCAGGCAAAGTTCCCTTTTGAAAAGGTTGTAGAATTTGTTTTTGAGATGGTGTCTTATATACAACATTTTTTAATGATGACTTTGTTTACTTTGATGTTGTTTGGAGAAGTGATTTCTTACACAAGTTTAATATGAGGATACTTGTTTCACCTCCTGGGGATTAGCCTTTATTTTGAACTGCTTTCTGTTTTGGGCTCCAAGTCTTGCATTGTAAGGTTCCTCGCATGAGTGATGAAAGAGATCTAATCTGGGTAGTTTGGATAAATTTAATAATGCACCAGTTGGTGCTTGTGAAATCGTGCAGACAGTTTTATTTTACAACTTGAATCATGTCATTTTTCAAAAGGAGAAATTTGCCATTCACCCCTTAGTCTGTTCAATTAACTTCTGCAAAATTGCTAACTTTAGCTGTTATTTTGGCATCAAGCTATGAATCCCTAAACATGATGGATGTGTCTGTTCACAGTGTCGGAGATGTAAAAAAAGCTTCAAACTGCAGACGGAATTGAAGAAACATATGAAGTATCATTCGGGGAAAAAGGTACTTGATACTCTCTCGCTGTGCCCAAACGAGTCGAGTCCATGCCTGAATATGAGGGCTGAGCCAAGACCACCCTGCAGATTATTACAGTTGAAAAGTTCTTGTGTCTTTTTGCTTCCATGAAAATTAGTTGAAATGGTGGGAAAAGGATGCTGCAACAAGTTATGATTCCAAAACTAAGATCTAACACAGTAATCTATGTACTATACGAATACAGTCATGGCCAAAAATATTGGCACCCTTGCACTTTTTAAAAATAACCCACAATTTTCTCGAAAAATATGTTGAAATTGACAAAAGTATTTCGTCTCCACAATTCTATATTTCACTTAAATATGACAGAAACTTTCTTTTTGATTCAGAACTTAATATATCCTTTCAAATCAGAAAATAAAAAGAAATAGTCAGGTTCACCATGTCAATAAATTATATTTCGTTAAAAATCATGGTAGATTAGCAAACCTATACATTTTTGGAAAGGTTATAGCATAAGGAAACTAAAAATCAATGTTTACATTTGGAGAGATACCTGTATGGCGGCCATTTTGGATTTTCAAAATGGCCACTGTAAAATACATATTTTGTTCTATTTCTGCCTCTAATTACCCTAAAAACTTTTAAAAATATACTAAACCTATATTTTCAGGGACAAGGAATCCAATGAAAGTATCAAATTAGTGCTATGGGGAATGGTAAGACACGAATCAAAGGTTTTGAATTGCAAAATACTGTCTTTATATTCGCGATAAGTTGCATAATCAAATACATGTTATCATTTTGTACAGGCAGTTAATAACATCAAAATGTGTCACAATAATTCATATCACCAAACATACACAGGCAGTCAGCAAAATCATATATACACATGCAGTCACTATAACTTCACATCTACACAGGCAGTCAATGACAAAATATACACAGGCAGTCAATGGCATCAAACATACACGATTACAGAATATGCCATTTAGAGTTCGTCATCACTGTCCTGTGTGTCGTATCCGACAATATAGTCCGCATCGTTTTCACAGTCCGTTCCACACAAGCAAAGGTCGGTCAAATTGATTGGCAAATCGAATTGGTCGAATGGTCGATCGAATCGAATTCGATGAATCGAATCGAATCGATCGAATTGGTCGAATGGTCGATCGAAGCGATTGGTCGAATGGTCGAATTGGTCAAATGGAATTGGTCGATTGGTCTAATTGGTCGAATCGAATTGGTCGGAATTGGCAAATGTAAACATTGATTTTCAGATTTTCCATGAAAGAACGTTTCCAAAAATGTATAGGTTTGCTAATCTACCATGATTTTGAACGAAAAAACATAGTGAACCTGACTAAAATGGCATTGACAAAATTATTGACACCCTGAACTTAATATTTGGTAGCACGGCCTTTGGTCAAAATAACTTGTCAAGTGCTTCCTATAGCCATGAATGAGCTTCCTCTACCTCTCTACTGGCAGTTTGGCCCACTCTCCTTGTGCAAACTGCTCCAGTTCTCCCAGATCTGAAGGGTGCCTTCTCCCAACTGCTGTTTTCAGATCTCCCCACAGGTGTTCAATGGGATTTAGATCTGGACTCATTGCTGGACACTTCAGAACAGTCCAGCGTTTTGTCTTGAACCATTCCTGGGGGCTTTTTGAAGTGTGTTTGGGGTCATTGTCCTGCTGCAAGACCCATGACCTTCGACAGAGACCCATCTTTCTGACACTGGGTTGAACATTGCACTCCAAAATACCTTTGTAATCTCCTGATTTCATGATGCCATGCACACATTCAAGGCACCCAGAGGCAGCACAGCAATCCCAAAACATCACTGAACCTCCTCCATGTTTGACTGTGGAGAAGGTGTTCTTTTCTTTGAAGGCTTCATATTGTTTTCTGTAAACATAGAGATGATCTGCTTTACCAAAAAGCTCTCATTTGGTCTCATCTGTCCACAGGACATTCTCCCAAAAGGATTTTGATTTGTTCAGGTGTGTTTTGGCAAACTCCTGTCGGTCTTTCTTATGTCTCTGTCTCAGCAGTGGGGTCCTCCTGGGTCTCCTACCATAGAATCCTCTTTCATTGAGTTGGCAACGGATGGTGCGAGTTGAAACTGTCGTACCTTGTTTCTGAAGATTAGCTTGAATCTGTTTGGCAGTTGATTGATGTGTTTTCTCCACCATTCAAACAATCCTTCGCTGCAATCTTCGATCAAGTTTCTCTTGCGGCCACATCCAGGGAGGTTGGCAACAGTGCCATGGGCCTTAAACTTCCTGCTAACATTGTGTACGGTGAACACAGGAACATCAAGCTCTCTGGAGATGGACTTGTAGCCTTGAGATTGTCCATGCTTGGCTACAATCTTGTGTCTGACCTCCTCAGACAATTCTCTGGTTTTATTTATTTCCTCCATGCTCATTGCGGTGCACACAGTGACACAAAACTGCAGAATGACTCCTTTCTCTATTCAAACTGGTTGAATGAGTGATTTTTTTTATTACAGGCACCTGCAACGCACCACATGTGAGTTCAATTCCAAAGTAAAGGAGAATCACCTGCTTGAAATCGAATTATTTCCAACAACTTCTAAAAGGTGCCAATAATATTGTCTGGGCCATTTTAGGATTTCTGTGTGGAATACGCTAAGATTTAGTAATTTCTTCAGCCTTTTTTTTTTTTGTTCCACTGCAAACCAAAGAAATACATATGTGGATACCAAAATATCCTTTAATTTCAATAATTTTCTGGAAAAAATGCTGAATTATTTGAAAAAGGTATAAGGGTGCCAATATTTTTGGCCACGACTATATTGAGTTTGTTCCTTGTGATTTACCAAACCACTGGCCGAATTTCTACAAAAATAGCTGTACCGCATTATTTTCACACACTGAAGGTCTCCGTCACAATAAAAGCCTCAATTCCTAATCAAATTGATGTAAAAATATGAAATAATGGTGCTTTAGGAAATCAGGTGTCATATGTTTGGTGCCCCCCTCAGTGTGGAGAGGAGTGGAGCTTTCTCTGCAATCAAACAAATTCCATTTTAATATTTATTTTCCTTGTGCAGAATTGAAATTAATATACAAAGGGTCCTCAGTCTCTGTGGGTCTACATGGTGTGTAACGTATGGTTGTTCGATCCCGTACAACCTTAAAGATGGAAATTATTCGGCCTTTTGGCCTATCATTGCCATGTTGCATTCCTGTGCTATTTTTTACTGCAAATGTAAAACGCCCATTCCTGGGCTCACCTTTTTTTTTTTTTTTGGTGTTTCTTCCTCTTGGCCATTCTTCCTCCAGGTGTACCTCTGTTGTGTCCCACCACGCTGCTGTTGATGCCTTTCCACTGAGTTCATGCAATGTATTTATGGCTTTGCTTTATTAGGACTTAATCTGAGCCAATAAGAATCTTCTTGATGCTTTACTGAAGCCTATTTGACCCAATCTTGATCAGGCAGCCCAACTTCTGAACATAGATGAGAGACAACATTAAATAAAATAGCCCAATCTCTTTTTCTCCCGGTGCAAAATAAGTCTGCATGGAGCTCATATGAAGGTGAGACAAACGGAAAACATTACCTTAGATTTGGTCTTCACAAATGGTGGTTAAATACATGGAGATTTGGTCTCCACAAATGAAGAGGGGGAGGGGAGTGGAAGTGTTCAATATGGAGAGAAAGTAGGAGGAAAGCAAAAAAAAAAAAAAAGAAGCAAAATTGGCAGGGAAAGTGGTTAAATACATGGAGAGGGAAGGAGAAATACACAGGGTGTTTCATAAAAAATGCAACCCAAAGTTTTTTTATACTTTTTTTTAAATTTTCCATTGAAACAGCATGAAACTTATACATAATAATCTTTGTAAAATGTAGAACAAAGTAAAACACAAAAATTATAACTCGCGATTTCAGAAGACAGTTCCCAAAACGTGTTCTACATGGATGCCCTGCTGCAGCAGGCACGAATGGATCCTCCTGGTGAAATTGTCGGTAACTCTGCTGCATTCCTGAACCGGAATAGCTTTGATGTTGGTGGCAATTGCATTTTTGAGGCCGTCAATAGTCTGAGGTCTCCCCTGGGACACTCTATCCTTTAGGTAACCCCATATATAGAAGTCGGTTGGGTTGAGATCCGGAGAATGGGGCGCCCATTTAACATCTGTCCTAGAGATGATTCGATCACTGAATTTCTGTTGTAGCCACTGTATCGATCTGTTGGAAGTGTGAGGTGTGGCCTCAACTTGCTGAAACCATTGCACAGCCCTGTCGATGTTGAGCTTCCTCACTAATGCAACCCAGAACTTCTGTATAACTTTCAAGTACCGTTTGGTGATTATGGTTACAGATTTCGCTTCTTCCTCTTGAAACCAGAAAGGCCCATTGATGCAAGATTTGCTTATAGCAACCCATGCAGTGCATTTCTGCCTGTGTAACAGCCTTTCACTAATCTCATCAGGAGAACTAGAACCCCAAAACACATTGATTTTAGAGTTAACATGACCACTTAAAAGAAGGTGGGCCTCGTCAGAAAAACACACATTACTCAGAAAAGTTGGAGCCTGACACATTTTTTCCTCAAACCATTCACAAATCGTCACACTGAGTTGTTTATCATTGTCTGTTCGTTTTTGCTTCACTTGTGTGAAATACGGTTACATTTTTAGTTTCTGCTTCAGAATTTTTTGTGTACATGTACTTGATAAAGATAAGTTCAATTATTGAGATCGACTACGCAGCGATTTCCTGGGGCTCCTCAAAACTGCTTCATGGACCGCTTCAATGTTTTCTTGTGATATTGCAGTCCTCGGGCGACCAGACTTTGAGCAATTAAGATTTTGTGCTGTCTCGTGGGACTTAAACCTCTATCAATTGAAAAATAGCAGACTTATCTGGTGCTAATCTGGTCTCAAACTTCTTTCTGAATCGTGTTTGAGTCTGTTGAAATGACTTTGTGGCAAAGTAAGACTCCACAATAAAGATCCTTTGTTCAATTGGCCATGCCATCTTCGAAATTAACAGTATGGCTTGCAGTTTTTCATACAAACAATGCTTCATACAAAATTGCAATAGAAAATAATTAGCATTAATAATTTTTTTTCACATAACTTCAATAGAGTTTTGTTTTTTTATGAAACACCCTGTAACTGTTGACCTATGAGCTATTGACTCGTAAGAGGCATCACCTCTGCTGTCCCACGCTTCCTCATGGTGTCCTTGCTCATGTTGTTACTCGTAGGAGGCCTAGGTCCCTGTATCACTCTCTATACTATAAACATTTCCACTATTCCAGAAAGGTATTTTATAGTATGGAATACATTTACACCATTAGGATCGTGCTATATGCCCATACGTCTAGATTCTAGAACCACAGCTGCCAAGAAGAGCCAGAATGGATTGTCTGCTTGCCTGAGTACCACAGATTGTTTACATAAATGCTATCGGACATGTCTGGGAACATAAGGATCTGGAGCAGCAGAAAAGCCCATCTCTGCGAAGTAATATGCAAGAGCTGTGCAACAAAATCTACTGCACATTTGGCAAAATATGGATCAGGCCCTTATACAGAGTATTCTAGATTCGCTTACTTCATGTGCTCTCGCAATGGGTGATGCCAAAGGACATGCTTACAAACAATAATATATGGAGCACATTCTATTTTGTTCATATCACATATTGTTATAATAAAGTTTGTTTATAGTCAAGGGCATTCATTTTATTCTGGCAGGGCACTGTATAAACAAATACCTCCATCCTGGGGT